>NC_140941.1:100326030-100636030 GCF_014529385.1 Adiantum capillus-veneris | reverse complement strand
TTCAGTTTTCCCATCAGTCTCTAGATGACAAGCTGAAGTGAGATCGAATTGTGTCCCTAAAGATTGAAACATAGCTTGCCAAAATTCAGAGGTAAATTTGGCGTCGCGATCACTAATTATCTTGGCTGGAATCCCATGAAACCTAAAAATCTCCTTTACAAAAACTTGGGCAATTTTTCACCCGTAGTGGTGGTTCTCTTCATCGGAATAAGACAAGAAACCTTAGTTAACTTATCTACCACTACAAAGATTGAATCATAGTTTCATATAGTCTTTGGCAACCTTCAGAGGTAATCCATACTGATGCATTTCTACTTAATTTGTGGAATGTCAAGTGGTTGTAACTTCCCTATCATCTTTACTCTTTTTGCCTTAACCTTTTGGCAAACTAGGCACTTCCTCACATATTCGAGCGCATCTAGGCTTCATTCAAGGCCAAAAGAAATTTTGCTTAAGGGAAGCTACCGTTTTGTGTACCATGGGTGAGCTGCAATAGGTGAATTATGGGATTCTTTTAGAATAGATAACCTTAGACAGTTGGGCATACATAGCCAATTCTTGAAGAATAACAATCTATCTTGGGTTGAATATTGTTCTAAGTGTTTCTTGTGGGCCTACGCTTGAAGTTCTTGGATTATCATCCCAAACTGGTCATCTACTGTAAGGTCCCCAACCCACCTATACTGAGATCGGGATGGGATCATTGACAGGTCTATAGGTTTGATAAAAATCAGAGTCTCTAAACAAGAAAAATCCAAGGAATAGACCTTTACCATTGACAATGGCTTGGGTCTATAGCCTTAGAAGCAGACCTAGTCCTGTCTCGCAGTGGAAACGGGACAACGTATTCAGATGGCCTACAAAAAAAATTCTTATTCCGGCCCTATAACTTCATCATTCAGATTATGGTTTCCTTAGCCAATGCTTTTTTCCCCCTAGCATATGTGAGGGCACAGTCGTTAGTGGATTCCTCTTCCAAGTGAAGAAGTTTCTAAAACGTTTTAGTGCGCGGGAATGGATAGTTACCTGACTAATCAGGTCCACCCGTCCATGATTGACAACCTTAGTCAATCCCCACTTACCACCCCGCACTCACACAAGATTCATTTATCTTATTATCACATCGTTTTAACATTTAAAATAATGGTTTCTTTTAACGTTCCATCACAGTAATTCCTTGAAGACAACATTGAAAGCATTCTTTTAGAAAACAAACATCTTTAAACTTAAGACAAGGTACTGTCAATCAAAACATTGTCCATAATAACCATGACCGGTACTCTTCTTGTCTCAAGACCACCTAAGGGTGAAAAACGGCACCCATTCCTTATTCAAATCCGGAGTGGATAAACCCCCACCCAAGGTTCTGGGTTCCCATACACCAAACCAATTGCCCATACAACCGGGCGGCTCCCCTAGGATAAAAAACGGTATCCTAACTTATGTAGAAACATCAAGACATGACACGGAGTAGAAACTCAACATTCATGGGGGTAACCGACTTATCCGTGGCTAGAAAGCCAATCATTATCATCAATTTATACTAAGGAGTCGGAGGTGTCTTGAGACAAGATGTCTTAAGGATGGTCAAACATTTCTTTCCTATTTCAACCAGTGTTAACCCAAACAATTCTTTCCCAAACAATTCTTTCCTACATTATAAACAAATGCACATTGGGAGTTACCTTCCGTTTTCAGCCAGTTTATCTTGCTTACGTATGCAATGCTAACTTATAAAGGAACTTAAACTAATTAAAGACTTAATTGAATAATGGGAAACCCAACTGGGATTGATTGGCCATCTGCTGCTGTGCTGGCGCCTGAAGACTCTCCTCCGTAGGCCTACTACTAAGCACGGCTTCGTCGTCGTGCGACGCTCTAGTTCGTTTTGGAGCTACGTCCTCATCATCAGATGTAGGATTTGCTCGGGTCCTTTTTGGTGCCATAACTTCTTATCCTTATAAAAAGGACATCTAATCACTAGGTAAATAATTCAAAATCTAGACGTAACCTTTGTATTCAACCGTAACCCATCCAAGGTTAAATTTATAGTCTTAATTGATAAATTCTTGACCTAGTAATTTCTTATTTGTCTATATAGGCATGATACCTTTTTCCACCGCTTCCCTAAGGGTTTTCTAAGCTCTCCTAACTTTCTTATAATTTTCTATATCTTTTTCCTAATTTTTCCATCAACTTTTAGGCTAATAATCTACTTATTTTGGGTTTAATATTTATTGTATTTAATTTCTCTTAAAGTTTTCATTTCCTTAACTTGATATCATAGGTTTATACTTACTATAATTTTCCTAAAAACTTTTAACCACAAAGTCTATTTATTTTTATTAATCATTTGCTAAAAATAGGACTTTTGGTCAATTATAATTTCCTAACCTCATTAATTAACTATGGTATAATTACCACAAGTAGATAAGGATATTTTTGACCTCTGGTAATTATCTTATTATTTTTCAACTTAATTATATAATTTTCATCTTCAATTTTCAGCTAAAATGAAGATAATTTGACTTAAATAAATATTTATAATACTTTTCTAACCTTGAAAAATTTATCACTACCTCTTTATTATGTAAGCTAATTGTGATAAATAGAATGTAATCATATAGCATGATTTACTAATTTCCCCCTTGAAATTTCAACCCAACTTAGTATATTTTGACTTGGATAAATATCTATACTAAGTTTATAACTTTAACATAATTATCACGGTCTTTTCATCATGTAATCTAGCTCTGATAAATAGAATGTAATCATATAGCATGATTTACTAATTTCTCTCTCTAAGTTTTAGCTGGAAATAGTATAATTTGACTTAGATAAATATCTATACTTCTTTTCTAACCTTGGCATAATTATCACGGCCTTTTCATCATGTAATATAGTTCTGATAAATAGCATGTAATCATATAGCATGATTTACAAATTTCCCTCTTTTGTTTCTAGCTAGAAATAGTATAATTTGACTTAGATATATATCTATACTACTTTTCTAACCTTGGCCTAATTATCACGGCCTCTTTACCCTATAATATAGCTCTAATAAATAGCATGTAATTATAGCACATGATTTACTAAATTCCCCCTTTAATTTACCCCTAAAAACAACATAATTCTACTAAGATAATTAGTTAAACTAAATATCTAAGACTTTCCTAATTATCACCAGTTTTTTAACACCTAATTAACCATTGATAAATATCTCACAGAATTTGAAATCATTTTACTAATTTCCCCTATTTAATTTGCCCCAAAAACAGAGTATTTCTGCTAAAGTAATTAGCTAGATTGATTATCTAAACTTCTCCTAATTATCACAGGTTTCTTAACACCTAATTAACCACTGATAGATATATTATAGCATTTGAAATCAGTTTACTAATTTTCCCTATTTAATTTTCTCAAAAAATAGAGTATTTCTACTAAAGTAATTAGCTGGATTAATTACTGAGATTATCCTAATTATCACAGGTTTTTTAAAACCTAATCAACCATTGATAAATATCTCATAGCATTTAAAATGAGTTTACTAATTTCTCCTATTTAATTTGCTCAAAAAACAGAGTATTTCTTCTAAAGTAATTAGCTAAAGTAATTATCTCAGCTTCTTCTAATTTATCACAGGTTTTTTAACACCTAATTAACCACTCATAAATATCTCACAGCATTTGAAATCATTTTACTAATTTCTCCTATTTAATTCTCTCCAAAAAAAGAGTATTTCTGCTAAAGTAATTAACTAGATTAATTATCTGAGCTTCTCCTAATTATCATTGGTTTTTTAACACCTAATTAACCACTAATAAATATCTCATAGCATTTGAAATCAGTTTACTAATTTCCCCTATTTAATTTGCTAAAAAAACAGAGTATTTCTGCTAAAGTAATTAGCTAGATTAATTATTTGATCTTCTCCTAATTATCATAGATTTTTTAACATCTAATTAACCACTGATAAATATCTCATAGCATTTGAAAGTAGTTTACTAATTTCCCCTATTTAATTTGCTCAAAAGACAGAGTATTTCTGCTAAAGTAAGTAGCTAGATTAATTATCTGATCTTCTCCTAATTATCATGGGTTTTTTAACACCTAGTTAACCACTAATAAATATCTCACAGCATTTGGGATTAGTAAGATTAATTCTGCCTAATTAATTTAGGAAAATTTTCCTAGCTTAATGACTGTCTAATATAGCTCTGAAAATTACATCAACTTAATCTAAGCTAAATTAATATATTTACCATTAATTCATGGTTAATTTGTCTAATTTTAGTCATAATATGATAGGATAATTAATTAGCTTAATATTACTAAGCTTAATTATAATAATCAGCAGAATTTAATTAATTAAGAGAGTTTTTATGAGTATACATAGGCCTAATCTTTTATTTATTAACAAAATAGCTTAATCTAACCTTGCTAATTAAGAAGGATTAGACTAATTACCGTCTAGGTTAATCAATTAGAGATTAATCTCTAATGATTTTTGCGTAGCGGTCTCTCTAGATGAGAGAGTGTGTGTCAAGGCTCCGAGTTTGTGTAAAATGTGAAGCTAGGGGTCCTATTTATAGTTTTCTGGCACTCATAAGCTCTCACCAGTTGAAAAAGGCAGTTGCTTGCAGTTCAGGCAGTCCCCTACAGGTCAAAAAACTCCCCCTGCTGCTAAATGAGTCCCTGGCAGGTCAGTGATGACTCTCCCATTACTTGCCAGCTTTTAAAATGTCAATTTTGCTATAATTTGACCTATTTTTGCTTAATTGGTAAATATCTTGTAAATATCTGGGAGACCTTTAATAAAGTCTATGCTTAAATGATTACTGTAACCCTTCAATTTTTCTATTTTACTCAATTCACAGTGTAAACTTCCAGGGGTCATAACTATGCCAGTTTTTATCAGAATTCAATTTTGAAAATTTCTAGCCCGGGGTTTGCTGTGCTTAAGATTCCAAAAATACCAATATTTGCCATGGTCGGACAATTCTACATTACTTTTTCAATAATCATATCAGTTTGATTAAGCTTTATACAACCTTTAAGGTTTCAGAAACTGGAAACCTTACATCTACTGGTATCCCTATTTGGAAATTCTACGGCTTAGAGCATCTGCAACTTGATTGCTCTCAACTGGTTGAAATTTGATCTCAAAAGCGAACTCTTGTAGATACTCAATCGAACGCCTTTGTTACATATTAAGTTCGTCTTGGGTGAAGATCGATTGACGACTTCTGTGATCGGTGATGAGTCCAATGCATGACCCAACAAATAGTGTTGCCACCCCACTTCTTGAGTGCATGGAAAACTGCTAATACTTCAAGGTCATGGGTTGGGTAATTTCTTTCATGGAATCTAAGCTGTTGGGATTCATAGTCTACGGGGTGGCCTTGTTGCTGGAGGATTCCACCTATTCCTTGGAGACAAACATCCACTCTAACTTCAAAAGTCTTCTCAAAATTTAGAAGTTTCAAGACAAGTTCACTGGCCAAATTATTCTTTAATTTAGTGAAGGCAAGCTCTCTCTCTTGTGACCAGAAGAAGGTTTTATCTTGCTTGGTGAGTTTGGTGAGAGGTCCTGTGATGAGGGCATAGCTTTGGATAAAAATCCGACACCATCCGTTGAGACCAAGAAAACTTTGTACTTCTGGTACTGATTTTGGAATTGTCCAATTGACTACAATTCCAATCTTGGCGGGACTAGGAGAAATTTCATCTTTAGAAATAATGAGTCCTAGATACGTAACTTTGTCTACAAAGAAGGAGCATTTGCTACGCTTGGCATATAGCTTGGCATTTCTTAGGATTTATAAGAGATGTTGTAGCTGTCTCTCACGATATTCTTTGGTTTTTGAGTAAACCAAAATGTCATGAAAGAAGACCAAAACAAATTCATCTAGCTACTTTCCAAAGAGATCCGTCATGAGGCGATTGAAGGTGGAAGGGGCATTAGTTAAACCAAAAGGCATAACTATAAATTCATAATGCCCAGCCCTGGTGTTGAAGGCGGTCTTGGTAATATCCTCCTCCCTGATTCTAACTTGGTAATGTCCTGACCTGAGATCTATCTTGGAGTAATATTTAGAGCACTAGTTCTTAATGGTCCATGGGTTCAACCCTCTAAATTTTATGCACAACCTATAAGTCCCATCCTTCTTTTTATGAAATAGTGCAGGAGAATCCCAAGGAGAAACAGTAGGTTTGATGAAGCCTTGTTTTGGAGGTTGGGTCAGTTGGTTCTTCAATTCTACTTCCTTGGATGGAGATATCTTATAAGGGGATCTAGCTATGGGTTGGGCACCGGGAATAATCTCAATCTCATGGGTTAATTCCCTATAAGGTGGGAGGTTTGTTAACTCAACAGGAAACACATCTTCATACTCACTTAGCCACTCTGGTTCTGATCCTTCAGATTATACCTCTGGTTTATTGAGCTTGATAGCATAAAATGGCAGTCCCTTTTTGAGGCCCTTGATGAATCAACTATTCTTGACTACTTTCACAGGAGCTTTGCCAGTCCTACCTTGAAATAGAACTTCCTCACCAATGCTAGATTGGAAAGAAAGGGTCCCTTGACCACAATGAATATCGGCTTGATTTTTTCTTAACCAATCCATTCCTAAAATCCCTTCAAACTTAGCCATCTTAAGGATTTTGAACCTTTGCTTGGTTGGGTGATCATCTAGCTGACAATGTAGGTCGATAATCTGTTTGTCTATACGAATGGTTGATCCATTTGCTAGGGAAGCTTGAAACTTACGTCTCGTGGGATGTAAAGTGACTTGAAATCTTTTTAGGATGTTTGTAAAAAAGAATGTGAACTTCTTGAATCAATGAGAAACTTCTATGGCTTACCCTCATAACTTCCTTGAGGTTCCAAGACGGAAAATTGTCAATTTCTCCCACTTAGATCTAGAGCATCATAGATGTAAGCTTGTTCTTCCATATCATATTTGACTAAGAAATAATTTATTGTAGCTTCTTGGGTATTCTATCCAATATTTTCCTTTGCTGATGTGGTTCTGCCTTGAAGTGGATTCCCTCTTCCCACTCCTGGATTCCTCATTACCCTTCCTTGGTTCAATTGAGAAGGATGATTGGACCTCTTGTATTGACTCTGGGGAGTTGGAGGTTGGTGATGAAAAGTATACCTATGGTTCTTGGGGCAACCGGCCTTTTGGTGCCACATTCATGACATTCAAAACATTGAGTTTCTTTGCCACTCTGAGTGATGGGAATTGCATTCTTTTTAACAAATTGAGTAGGAGGAGATGGATTAGTTGGCCTCTGACCCTTAGAATCCTTGATTCCGAACATGGCTGATCCGGATTAGGAGATGCATCACGCTTCCATACCCAATTAAAACCATTTTTTGCAAGGATATTGCACTTAGCCTTGGATTTGATCAAGGCATATGCTAATGAAACCAGCCTGAGAGAATCCACTTCATCAACTAATTTAATCCTTAAAGACCAAGGATGGAACGACTCAATCTTTTCTCTTCAGACATGAGAGGACCTCTCACCAAAATCACCAAGCAAGATGAAACCTTTACCTGGTCAAAAGAGAGAGACCTTGCCTTCAATAAGTTGAAGGAGATTTTGTCCTGTGAACCTCTCTTAAAACTTCCAAATTTTGACAAGACTTTTGAAGTTATAGTGGATGCTTCTCTCTAAGGAATAGGTGTAATCCTCCAACACGAAGGCCACCCTGTAGCCTATGAATCCCAACAACTTAAAGTCCATGAAAAGAATTACCCCACCCATGACCTTGAATTATTAGCAGTTGTCCATGCACCCAAGAAGTGGCAACACTATTTGTGAGATCTCATGCATTTGGACTTGTCACCGATCACAAAAGCCTTCAGTGGATCTTCACCCAAGCTGAACTTAATATGCAACAAAGGGGTTGGGTCGAGTATCTACAAGAGTTCACTTTTACGATCAAATTCTAAAAGGTAAGAGCAATCAAGCTGCACATGCCCTAAGCCATAGAATAACCGCTCATGCTAGTTCTCTTATCACTTCTACATTGACTGAAGAAATCAAGAGAGGGATACCAGTAGACGACTAGTTTGGGATGATAATCCAAGAACTTCAAGCGTAGGCCCACAAGAAACACTTAGAAGAATATTCAATACGAGATGGATTTTTTTTCTTTAGGAATTGGCTATGCATACTCTGACGTTATCTATTCTAAATGAAGCCCACGAGTCACCTATTGCAGCTCACCCAGGGTATCACAAAATGGTATCTTCCCTTAAGCAAAATTTCCTTTGGCCTCGAAAGAAGAAAGACGCGTTGGAATACGTTGTGAGCGGGATGGAAACACATAGAACGCCTCTATAACGACCCGACACACACTCTTGGGAAGATACACACACACACTATGGGGCACCACTCGGCTTACACAACACACCTGGCCGAGACAGGGAACACACCTCTGGAGTGAGAGGAGAGAGACTATCCACTTGCCTACTCCACACAGACACACACACACACACACCCAAAAAACTCAGCTCAAAAGAGGGAAACTTCTGATAATTAGATACAAATGAGCTTGGGCCAACACCAAGGGGCAAATAGCTCACACAAAATGGGTAAAATATACCAGATACAATCACAAATTGGAGAAGAAGCTTCGCTCATAGGAGAAACTTACACAGCAAAAAAATCAGAAAAAGAGCAAGGAATTCAGCAAAATGGACAGCGCCATCGCGTCCGGAATGGCCCAAAACCCCAGTCTACAATGTCAAAGTGCTCAAATCCGACCTCGGATGAGCAGTTTACGGCCAAAAGAGGCTCCAAAAACCCCAAAAACACACCTGCAGCTATTCCTCCTCTCTTCTCCACGTTTTTTCTGATCTTCTCTCAGTTTTTTCAGTTCCCACACTTATCTTTATTAGTTGGGCACCCTTGGCCTTTTAGATGACCTAAAACAGACCCCGAACAGGCCAAAAACTGACCTCGCCGTGCATAGTTGTCACCTTTTTACATCATCCGCACACCTGGCACTCATTTCGTTTCAATAATGCGTCTCGAAACCACGTGAAGTGGCCCCAAAAAGTGGTCCTAATGATGACCTTTCTGCATAACTCTCACAAGAAAACACCCACGTTGTGTCCGTACTTCTTCACGTGCAAGTATCGACCCCATTCGACGTCCTGACGCCACTAGATGTCATCTGACGCACCTGCTTACCTCATGTCGTCGGCCCGTGGATAGCTTCCTCAAGAAGTTTTACGCGCTACCAACTCATCATTATTGTAGAAAAAACACACTAGTACTGGTAATAGTGAAAATCGCTGCACTATATACATGCTGTTCTACCTGTACACATGTGGGCCCCACATAACCACCTGGCTCTGGAAAATGGGCAATCCTTTATTCGATGCACCATGCATGTGTATGTACATATGCACAATCCCTTGCTCCAAAAAACTCCTGACATAATTTGCCCACCCCCTAGCCTGCTAGAGCATTCATGCTCAGCAGCAACAGCACTAGTAGATGCTCATTCCACCTGGATCAAAAGGCCAAAGGCATATCGCCTGATTCACAAGAAGCATCATAACACCACACCTACATTTGTCAACAATCAACCAAAATGCACCATAGGCATATCCATCTAACACATCCGCCTTGTCTGGAGTTCCAAAATCATAAATATTGCATGCCACATTCAACCCAACCGATAGAGACAACTCAAGTGACTCATCACCTGGCATCTTGGCTTCACTAGCCATAGCAACAACTTGCAAATCATGCACCCAAGTAGCTAAAAGCATTGTGTGAAGGTAAAGTTGTTGATATCCAAAGCACAAAAGTATCCCCGCAGCACACATATCCCTAGCATAGGCATCCACATAGCTGAGATTGGACTTATATATGCCAAACCCCTTCTCATCATCATAAGCATACTCATCATCACACATAACTTTATCCTCATCATAATCATGGATAGCACCACTATCCATAGCTTCTAGCATGGGTTCATCAGTCTCCAAGAATACAGATCCTTGCTCTAAACCACAATCATGCTCACAAATCGGTTCAATCATTGCACATACATCAAAATATGGCTTCAAAACAGGCTCCACATCCCACAAATCCACAAAATGTCTCTCAACCTTGTCCTCTTCCCTAATTTCCAAGGAACTAGTATCCAAAGATACGTGCTCATCATCAATAACCTTGACCTCACACTCACACCCAGAATCACAAGGTACACAAGTAGCCAATGCATCCTCTTCAAGACTTTTCAATCCTGTATCCAAAGAATTACTCACCTCTTTAGGCTCTTCTATAAACCTGTCAACCTGCAAGACCTCTTTACGCTTCACAATAGACCTTGGGAAGAAACGAGAAACATCATAGGATAGGCTAGTTTTCACCTGCTTAGGCTTAACTTCATCTTCCATGTCAAATCTATCTTGCACATGCATACCTGTACTGATACCATGTTCCTCAAGACGCTTAAAATTCCATTCCTTGTGCTTTGCAATGCATACTGCATCTTCAAAAGACTCGGGCCTCTTCAACTCAACCTCAAAACGCAACCAAGGTGACAAACCATCAACAAAAAAACTTTTCTTGAATGAACAAGGGGGGGTCTCATCCTTAAGAGCAACACACCAACGAGTCTATAAATCTGTAAACCCTTGTACATAGGCATGAACACCTTGACAAGAACCTTGCTTAAGAGCATTAAGCTCATTCCATACTGCATTTGCATCTTCAAAAACCTGAAAACGCTCTAAAAAAGCTTCTATAAACTTGTCAAGACTCAAACCATAAGAAGAAGCCACTGCTTCTTTAGCTTCCAAATCCATGAACCAAACACGGGCCTCATCTTTCAAAAGCAATCCAAATAGCCTCAAAATCTTGTCCTCATCACACATATTGTTGCTTATGCATGCCACCTCGACTTGCTCCAGAAAGTCTTTCGCATCTTCACCACTTCTTCCATGGAATTCCGGATAAGAGAAAGCCATGGCTACCCAAGTTACAATGCTTTGAGAACCCCTTCGAACACACGTACAAGAACCCAAAACTTTTAATTAACTCAATTCCCAAAAACTTCAATGGAGCTCAACTTTAGATAAGGACAAACACATGCACATCAAATGAGTTTTCATAGTTGATCATCGGAATTACAACAGGCAAAGGACATTCCAGGATCTCTCTTAATCTTCTTGGCCCGAACATAAAGACTATGCGCTGCTGGAAAAAAATCTTCCTGGACACATGAACATTAATCTAGACTCTTTGAGTTAAATGAAAAGGAGTGAACTGAGGTCTATTTTGATAATCCATTAAAGTCAACCATGCAGCTCTCAAGAAAGCACACTTGTCTTATCCTCTGATTTTGCCAAAATTTCAGCAGCATAACAGCATAAATGGTTCAAAAGACCAAAAAACCAGCCATCACAACTCGGAAAAATTTTGGCAGAGTTTCCCTAGAAGTAGAGCAGTGTGAACCCAAAATATAGACCATATATGTATGCATAAACTGTCAACAATAGAACCCGAGCATCAAATAGGAATCACTAGTACATAGCCTATGGCGAGGTCATGAAAAGGTGCTCCAGCTACCTGTATCACCGAAAGGATCTCCACATTTGAGAATCCGCCAGCTCAATAAAACCTCACGCTATCGACCCTCACACGAAGGCTAATGCAAATCGCATATAGTCAAGTCTCAAAAATGACTATCTTCCAGACCAAGTCTCAAAAATGGATGGGACTGCCAAATAAAACCAAGTATGGCTCCACAAAGGCGTACAATAGCAGTTTCCACAAGTAACATACAATCCAGCAGACAATGCGCTCAAAAAGGCGCTAAATGATGCATACCCACAACAACTGCAAGTGACACCACTGCTAGTATATCATTGTACTCCAGCTACCTGTACCTGTGTGAATCACCTGTACCTGTACCTATCCCTCTAACCTATAATCTGCAATGTGCAACCTGTAATCCTGAATCTCGAAGCTTGAATCTCGAAGCAGAAGGTACTCGAAGAAGATCCTATGTGGGGGCGCCAAAAGAATGTGAGCGGGATGGAAACACATAGAACGCCTCTATAACGACCCAACACACACTCTTGGGAAGATACACACACACACACTATGGGGCACCACTCCGCTTACACAACACACCTGGCCGAGACAGGGAACACACCTCTACAGTGAGAGGAGAGAGACTATCCACTTGCCCACTCCACACACACACACACACACACACCCAAAAAACTCAGCTCAAAAGAGGGTAACTTTTGATAATTAGATACAAATGAGCTTGGGCCAACACCAAGGGGCAAATAGCTCACACAAAATGGGTAAAATATACCAGATACAATCACAAATTGGAGAAGAAGCTTCGCTCATAGGAGAAACTTACACAGCAAAAACAGCAGAAAAAGATTGAGGAATTTGGCAAAACGGACAGCTCCATCGCGTCCGGAACGGCCCAAAAACCCAGTCTACAATGTCAAAGTGCTCAAATCCGACCTCGGATGAGCAGTTTACGGCCAAAAGAGGCTCCAAAAATCCCAATAACACACCTGCGGCTGTTCCTCCTCTCTTCTCCACGTTTTTTCTGGTCTTCTCTCAGTTTTTTCAGTTTCCACACTTAGCTTTATTAGTTGGGCACCCTTGGCCTTTTAGATGACCTAAAACGGACCCCGAACAGGCCAAAAACTGACCTCGCCGTGCATAGTTGTCACCTTTTTGCATCATCCGCACACGTGGCACTCATTTATTTTCAATAATGCGTCTCGTAACCACGTGAAGTGGCCCCAAAAAGTGGTCCTAATGATGACCTTTGTGCATAACTCTCACAAGAAAACACCCACGTTGTGTCCGTACTTGTCCACGTGCAAGTATCGACCCCATTCGACGTCCTGACGCCACTAGATGTCATCTGACGCACCTGCTTACCTCATGTCATTGGCCCACGGATAGCTTCCTCGAGAAGTTTTATGCACTATCAACTCCTCATTATTGTAGAAAAAACACACTAGTACTGGTAATAGTGAAAATCGATGCACTATGTACATGGTGTCCTACCTGGCTCTGGAAAATGGGCAATACTTTATTCGATGCACCATGCATGTGTATGTACATATGCGCAATCCCTTGCTTCAAAAAACTCCTGACAATGTGAGGAAGTTGATCTCAAGATATCTATGTTTAGTCTAACAAGTAAGGGATTTAGAACTACGGAGTGGGGTTTAAACGGGACAAGGGATTATGAGTAGTAAGTAATCACCCTCCTCTTAGGGTAACATGATATTTTCCATGCCCGACTTGATTGGGAAAAAGGAATTATCAACCTTGAACCAAGAAAGATCTATAGAGTGCTTCAGTCAGTCAACCGTGATTTTGATAGAATGACTTAGTCTGAAGACTTTGTTTTATTGGGAGAGAATAGAAGCGTATTTACCACGTGTAAGGGTCTCAAACAAAATAATCACAATATAATGTTGAGAAGGTTTTTTTTTGGAACCCCCTTGGGTTGGAATTGGAGTTCAAAGGAAGATTTTAGTCTCAATGTCGGTCCCAAGTGTGGGAGGGATGTCCTGTAGGGGTCTAGAGGAAGCTAGACCCAGACATGGCCCTAACAGCAAGTGACGAGTGGTTGGTGGTCCTTACAGCTCTATCATTGCCACCAAACTGGAACTTAAGAGGCATGGGCATGCTAAGATCTGTGTCTAGAGGGGGGGGGGGGGGGGGGGGGGGGGGGGGGGGGGGGGGAGGGGAGAGAGAGAGAGAGAGAGAGAGAGAGAGAGAGAGAGAGAGAGAGAGAGAGAGAGAGAGAGAGAGAGAGAGAGAGAGAGAGAGAGAGAGGATGAACTATAATCAAAGAGTCGGTCATGGTGGACCGTGGAGGTTGGGAAAGAAGACCACTCTTTATTTATAAGAAAGGGAGGCATTATGACACACCAAGGATTCAATACCCGATATTTATTCACATTTGTCTAAGAGGCTAGAAGAGACAACCAAGGCTATTGAAAACCTATCAAGTTTCACAATGGAGCCTACACTGCACACATGGGGATCAATTGTAATGGCAGGCTTTTTGTGAAGGCAATGATTTACCCTCTAGACTCATAGTCAAGAGTCAGGTGGCTCTTGGAGTCTCTCTTGCTTGTAGCTCTTGCAATTTAGCTTGAATTGTTGTTGTGTCCGTGAGATGTTGTCATCATCCTATGTGCATATGAATATCTTTCAGCAATTCACCTTTCATTGGTGATGCAAATTCACCCATTGTATCTTGATCAGCGCTTGACACCTCTCTTTTCTTAGTGAGAGATTGGATTTTTGTGAACGAAAAAAATTACCCTCTAGACTCAGAGTCAAAAGTCAAGTGACTCTCTTGGAGTCTCTTTTTCTTACAGTTCTTGCACTTAATCTTGAATTATTGTTGTATCCGTAAGCTGTTGTGATCCTCCTGTGTGTATATGAATATCTTTAGGTAGTTTTCCTTTCATTGGTGATCCAACTCCGCCCACTATATCTTAATCAACACTTGATGTCTCTCCTTTCTTAGTGAGAGATTGGCTATTCCATAAACCTCTTTGAACCACTACTATAGGGATTTTTCCTTGACTTTAAGCTAGCTGTTTAGCCTTCTCTACCTTTGTCAAGTGATAGTTCAGTTGTTGACAAAGGTTTTGTACATCATCGCCCATCAAGAGGGAGGATCAAGACCTAGACATTCTAGAGAGCACTATTGAGAATCTGGGCTTGACAATGAACTATCACTGAACTGCTTCAATTTTCAAGCAAGACTCTTGCTACCCCTTATTGCTATTGCAGTATGAGAGCTAAAACAAGCAGCACAAAACTTGTGTAAATGTATTAAGGGTGTTCTTCCAAAGGGTGTATTTTGTATCCACCATCTTAAAGAGTACCAGATGGAAACAATAGAGAGTACACTCAGTTCTACCATGCTCCTAGAGTTAGAATGCTTCAGATGATTTAATGTATCTTTTTCCATGGGGCTGTCCCACACCCCTCTTGTTGGTCCTATGTATCTTCTTTTCTCTTCTTTTTAATACATTTACAATTTATTAAAAAAAAAGACTATAGAAGCTCAAATCCCTTAAATATGCAAGTCTTTAAGGAAAACATTCAATACACGATTGACTTTTCTCAGAAAAATCCAAAAGTCTAGGAGGCAATGAATGTCACATGTAGACAACAATAAAATAGTAATCATTGTCAAATCCAAAAGTACCATGAAGAAAAACTTTAGTGAAAGACTCAAGTACATCATACATGACAATACGTAATCATTCACCTGAACAAGAAAGTAGAACTACAACACAAGTAAAACATGTTGCAAAAAGAAGCCTAGTTGCGATTGCCAAGACGTGTAAATTTTTGGAAAGTATAGTTGATATGATATGAATGATCATATGAAGGCTAGGAATGAGAACTGAGATAATCTAAACAATATAGAAAAGATTATGTAGTTTGAGAGTAAACCACCAAGGCAAGTCTCGATCTAAAATTTAATGAAAAAACCCTTGGTCTAATCTGTCACTAGCCTATCCGTTGAAACTGCAAGATTATTACCTAGCCAAATGCACATCAAATGAATGCAAAGAACAAAAGTAGTAACAAATACTTTTGAGATAAGATTAGAGTGCAAATGTTTGTACCTGCCTTTAGCCTGCCGCAATGCATGCACGTACACACTGCGTTGCCCCTTAATTCAAAAGAATAATCTGCAGCTGAAGGAGTAGCAAGGTGCCAAAGCTTGCATGGTTGGTTGGTTTCACAGTGGTGGGGACAAAGCTTTGAAGACTCCCCATAATAGGCACTAAAAAGTGCCTCTCCTCTACCCATAGATTTCTCAACTGATTACTTTTTGTGTACGAGTCTCGGCTAGTTTGATCCTCACATTTTGTCATTCAACAGAAATGGTCGGCTTTTGGTTGTTGCATCAAGCTATAATTTTGAGGAGAGGCAAAAGCCATAAACCTCTTGCCTTTAAATATTGATAATTCATAGAAATCATCTGATTTGAGGGTTTTCATTGGCGATGAAAATCTATATGAGTAATTTCTTGCTTATTTACCTTTGATCATGTAGATTATCTTCTCTCTTCATTGCCAGATATGGCAATAGATTTAGGAAGTGTAGTATGGAATCTATGTAATTCCTAATGCTTGTCCTTCCTCTAGCAATTGATCACACCATTTCCTTAATTCTTGAGGTAAGCATTAAGCTAAGCAGGAAAGCCTAAAAATGTTTTCCATGCAAAAGCTGCCCATTTTACTTGGAAAAGAAGAATAGATGCATGTTCATGGCCCATTTCAGTATTCGTCTACTTATGGAGTTTTGCATGGCCTTTCTTATTGACTCCATCGCTTTACGAATTTTATAAGCCTATAGTAACATGGATCGAGATCTTGTTTTGATTTTCTTTGACTTTTGCACACCTTAATACCTCAAGCACCTTAGTCATGGAGCACCTTAGCACCTTAGTCATTAAGCACCTCAAGCACCTTAGTCATTAAGCACCTCACGAACCTTAGTCCGTAAGCACAACAAGCACCTCAATCTTGGGCCAGATTTTCCACCTCAAGCACAACCCTAGCTTGGCTAAGGTCAAAGGAATTTTAACACTAACCATGGGAGGTCTTCTAATGAAGCTAACCCTAAGGTCTTCAAGCTCCGTTAGCTAGCCTTGCTCTTTGACGGATCATCTTTCATTTGGATCCCTTTACCATTGGCACATGTCTATATTTTAACCCTTGTTCCCGTCTATTCTCCCACATTAAATGATCAATTTAATATGAGAAAATCATTGGTTGTTTAGATATTAGATTTTATGACATTACCTCTCTCATGAAATCATAGTCTTCCTCGACTATGAGGTAGAAGAGATAAATCTTAGTCATTAATTGATGTTTCTTAGCGGGTAGAGGATCCCTTTTTACCCTACGACATCATTCCATGATGAATGACTAATCCATTTGGTGCTTGGGAGACACAGCTGCCGCAAGCTTGTTTGCTCTTTAGTCCATTACATTCTTCCAAAGTAGAGTGACAAATTCTACTTGGTGTTTGAGAGAGTTCATCATCACAAACATGATTAAAAGCATGCATTCTATTTAAATTTGTGCACAACAAAAAGAGAATTAGTCTTATAAGACAAAATCATTGGTCATGTAAAAGAAACATGTACATTTGTTTACTATAATGAAGCATTGTAAGCATTGACAATGTTTATACTATCCTTAAGCTGTATTCCTTGCGTCCATATAGCATCTTTGAAAGGATAATTTTTGAACTTAATAAGATACTATCGGATAATCTTACCATGTTGTAGTACCTTGCAGTCTTCATGCCGAAGGATAGCTTTGGGTTGTAGCACCTCTTCTTGGTCTTCAATTTTTGGAGGGTCTTCAATAATTGATTCACTTGGGGGCTCTCCTTTGTAGGGCTTAAGTAGGCTCACATGAAAAGAATTGTGTATGAGCCAATGGTTGGGCAGCTTGAGTTGATAAGCCATCTCATTGATTGGCTTCAAGATTTGAAAAGGACCATAGTATCTTTTTGCGAGTTTAGCATAACACTTTTGATGGACCGTAGGATTTTTTCCCATCGTTTGCCTCAATTGAGCCTTGGGAAATTTAAGTAAGACACAATCATTTTCTTTGAATGTTAAGGACCTTCTGTGCTTGTTAATAGTAGCTTTTTGCCTTTGTTGAGACATGGATATAGCCTCCTTAATCTTTTGGAAAGATTCTTGTAGGTCACGGCTATACTCATCGACAACGAAGATCTTCCCATGTACTTTAAGTAGCAAGGGACTTTTAGGTCTTCCCTCTATGATTTCATAGGGTGATTTGCCCGTAGAAGTATGGAAAGTATTATTGTACACATACTCTCCAAGGGGTAGATACTTTTCCCATTGTGAGCATTATCTACTTTTGTAACATAATTCTTTAGTAGATCAAGAATTGTAAGATTGGCTATCTCACTTTGGCCATCTGTTTGTGGGTGATAGGCCAAAGAGAAATTAAATCTTGTACTTAGATTTTCAAAGAGACCTTTCCAAAAATTATTGGTCATTCTAGGATCTCTATCTGACACGATGGATGTTTTCAATCTAATAGTCTTTTTGACAAGAATAAAATCCATGGATATACTCTCCCATGATGAATTAGGGATTGGTACTGGCTATAGGAATCCAAGCTGCTTCCCTCTATCATACTTAGTCTTTTGGTATACCACACAATGTGAAACATACTCTTGTATGTCCACTTTCATGGTAGGCCAGTAGAAGTACGTCTCTACTCCTTTGAAGAGTAGGTTAAATGCCTCTATGCCCTGCATAGGGAGGAGCATGGGATTCATACTTGACTTTCTTAGGAAGGGAGTGGTTAACACTAGCCTATTGCCATGGAGAAGATAACCATCTTGCAAGGTGAATGGTTGTTCTTTCTTCCCCAATGCAAGGGTTGACATTATGTATTTAAAGTCAGGGTCAGTAGCATGCTCATCTATCTTAGAAGATAGATCATTGTGAGTTGCTATAGACACCACATTAACTTTTGGTTGTCTCGTGAAAGTGCATCGGCCACTTGATTGTGCTTACCAGCAACGTGAGCAATATGAAAATAAAATTGCAAATGAAAATTTTCCCACCTCATTTGTTTGTTGAAAAGGTTGGTTTGCGTCATGAAGTACTTGATACTTTGGTGGTCGGTTCGCAAAATAAATGGAGTCCTTAATATTCCATGTGTCTAGGGCATGTAGAATAGCTAAAAGCTCTTTCTCATAAATGCCCAAGACCCGTTCATCCATATTGAGCTTTCAGCTCTCATATGCTATGGCATGCCCTTATTGAAGCAAAATTGCTCTAAGGCAATCACCACAAGCATAAAATTGGACCTCAAATGGCTTTGAGAGATCCGGAAGCATAAGGAGTGGTTGGGAGGTAAGCTTCTCTTTGAGCTTGTCAAAAGTATTTTTCTCCTTAGCAGTTCATGAGTACTTTAACATTCTTCTTTGTTAAGTCATGTAATGGTCCTGCTATTTGAGAGAATTTTTCTATGAAGCATCTATGGTATGCGCACATACCAATAAAGCTTCTTAGCTCATGTAGATTCCTTGGGTTAGGCCATGTTCTTATTACCTCCAACTTTGATGGATCCATACGAATACCATCTTGAGAGATAATATGACCTAAGTATTGAATCTCTTGAAGGAAAAATTTACTTTTCTTTCGATTGATAAAAAGCTTGTTTTTTCTCAATGCTTGAAAAATCACCTGGAGATGTTGCTTGTGTTCCTCCAAGGACTTGGAGTAGATGATGATATCATCAAAGAATAATCCAATGAATTTGAGGTAGGGTCTAAAGATTTTCTCCATTAAATGATTGAACATAGTTGGTGCATTAGTCAAGCCAAAAGGCATGACTAGATATTCATAATGACCAAACATTGTACAAAACGCGGTCTTTAGGATACCTTCATTCACTATCCTTATTTGATGGTAGCCACTTTTAAGGTCAATCCTACTGAAGTAGGTACAACCTTGTAGCTTATCAAACAGATCTTCTCCTCGAGGTACACAAAATCTATTTTTGATAGTGTTATGGTTAAGTGCTCGATAGTCCACCCACATAAGGTATGTACCATCTTTCTTTTGCACTAAAAGGACTGGAGAACAAATGGGAGAGGAGCTAGGCCTCACCATCCCTTTGTCTACTAATTCTTGTACTTGCCTCATGATCTCCTCTTGTTGAGCTTCGGAAACTCAATAAGGAGGCTTGTTGGGTGGTGAGATTCCTGGTAGGAGCTCAATTCAATGGTCATCATCCCCTCATTTAGGAGGTAAGTCCATAGGGATATCATTGATGAACACATCTTGGAATCCATTAGAAAACTAGACAAGTCTGACTCTTCTTCATTCCAAGCATTTATATTTGATGAAACATTAGGACCTTTTTGGGACTCTTTGAGAAAAATCATGTACACAAAAACTGAGATTTTCATTGATTTATCAAAAGAAAGAGGATTTACAAGTGGAATAGTACGACCGGACTCACTAGCATCTATATACATGCTCTTTTCCTTGTAGGTGAAGTATATTCTCCTTTCAGGGAGCTTCATGTTGGCAGCCATGCAGTTGAATCATGGTGCCCCTAGGATAGAATCCTCATCGGGAGAGGAGAGATGAAAAAGTCTTCTTTGTCGACGTAGCTTTGGACATGAAGCCTTAACTTCCCAATCAAGGCAGTAATGGAGGCTTGCTACCCCTTGAAAGCTGTAGTGGTAGTTATAGTATCTCCCATCTCAAAAGATTGAATGCCCAACTTGGTGGCCAACTGTGTTGATATGAAGTTGTGAGTAGAGCCAGGGTCAAACAAGATGAAGGCATCATGCTCCTTTACCTTTCCCCAAGCATAATAGAGAGGTGATAGTTTGCAATTGGCATCCTCTTTTGGAGCTTCGATAGTGGAAGCTCTAGGAGTCTCATTGTGGGCATTTCTCTTGGGGAAAGAACGATAGGCCATGTCCTTGATCCCCACATTTAAAACATTTGTGGTCCTTGCAAAAAGCTTCAATCTCTTCATGAGAGAGTTTATTTTTGCCTTTGTAAACTCCCTTCTTCTTGGACCGATTGTTGTTGTTGTTGTTGTTGGGATTTCCTTGGGAAGAATTTTGGGCATTCCCTTTCCATCACTTTTGTCTTTGCTTTCCACGGTCTTGAAATTCTTTTTAGCCCCTTGTCGAAAATTGATGCACGAAGCAAGCACAGTGTGGTGGATTACTTCGGTGATAGAACCAGGCCATTGGGAGTTGACGTACTCGGTCATTTCGTCAGGTAATCCAGCACAAAATTGTTGCTTTTGCTCGATGAAGTCTATCTTTTGAAAGACAGTAGCCTTGAGATGTAAATCCCGAAACTTGTCCACATATTTGTGGATAGACTCATGGGTGAGAAGCTTCAAACTCTGCCATTTGGTAAGAAATTTGTCCTTTGCATCGCTTGCAGGGAAGTGCTTCATGATGGAAACTCATAGAGTTTTCCATGTCTGGAAGTGCATAGCTACATGGTGTAGCTTGGAGGATTCCGTGAAGCCCTCGTCTCTAAAGGCCACATCAAATTGCTGGGGATGAAGGCCAATACTTTGTTGGTAGCACCAAAGGTGCCATCATAGGTGAGAAAAGAGATACTCTTTCCTCCCTCTTTGAACTTCTTGAGCTTTTGGGACCTTCGCCATACAGGGTAAGATTTATGATGTCCTCCCCTCTTGTATTCTTTAGGAGAATAGCTATTGCTTTTCTCGGAAGGGAGAAAAAGATGACCTATTTCTTACCCTTTTCACGAAGTTGTTGGGTAACCGCGGCTTGCAAAGCAGGGTTTCCCATAGCTTGTTGCACCCTGGTAAAAAGATAATTGACAAGCATGGGGGCATCATCATTAGCATTTTCAAGTGAAAAATCAAAGTTATCAATCTTCATTCTACTCTCTTGGTTATTGTCAGCCATGCTAATTAAACCTATGTATAGATTACTTTGTGCTTTGGTACTCTCAAAAACCTTAGGTGCTACTCTTCTTTACCTTTGAAAATCAGTTCTCAAGTAGCCACACCCATGGTTTAGACACCATTGCTTGCAAAGACTAGTGGAGAGGGTTTGAGATTGGTTGGTTGATTATGGTTCCTATTGAGCTTTCTCATAGCTCAATAATGGTTAAGCCAAAGGCAAGCTCTGAGAGGCTCCATTATTAAGACTATAGTTCCCAACGGTGTAATAGATCCGTGTCCCACTTACCCTATTGCAATAAACATGTCCAACTTTTTATGGAAAAATTAAGGACCTCTCTTCTTAAGCAAAAAAAGAGAAACCAATATTTCTGATACCAATGTAATGGAAATGGCCTATGAACTTTGAGAATAGCAGAATTAAGAGAATTAGAGTGAGAATTTTTGTGGGACTACTTTGAGTACATAGAGGGTGAACTTAATTAGAGGTAACAACATAACCATAGTACTTAATTAACTTGGAATGAACAATACTTTTGCAAGACAAAGAGTTTAGAGAATTTGAAAACAATTGAGGACTGGATTTATGTGAAGCCAGTCCCCCCGCCAATAGGATTTGGTATTATAGATTCTCCCATTAAGAGAGACTTGGCACAATACAGTCTTTGTGTTCCTTGTGACCTAGGTGATGCAATGAAGATGGAAAGATTCACGCATCATGATCATAACATAGACTTGTAAAAGGAATTAACCATCCTCAGCCTCTGTCCCAAGGCCTCAAACGCCTTCAAAGGTGGAGAGAGCTAGCGGGGAATGAGGGTAGGGAAGAGAAAGAACATTCATAGGAGAACGAAATAGTTGAAAGAAATAGCTCCTCACTTATCATCACTCTTCTTGCTTAGCATACATAATAGCATAGTAATGAAGACGGAGAAGATGGAAATCTTAAGCATTGGAGCATGGCTCTTGGTTGGATTTGCATTCCATAGCCAAGAGTGTTGGTGTAGGCTCTCAACTTCTCTATAAGCTTGGAGAAGGAGATGGAGCTATTGCACTTTGTAACTCACACAATGAGAGAGTGTGTTTGTTTGTGTGTGTAGGAGAGTATACCCCCCAAGCTAGCCCCCTCCTTGCTTTGGTTGACCCCCTCTTATAGCACTATCTTGCACATGGTTGGACCTCCTCAAGCTTGGCCAATCACATGCTTAGTGCATATCAAGCAACAAGGGTATCCTTGGGACAAGTGTCCCGCTTTCCCATTTGAGAGAGAGGACATGATAAATGCAAAACAAATTAATTAAATTAACTAAATTATCATTGTACCCCTTGGGAGGCCAACCAATAGACTTTAGGAACACTATGAGGGCAACATGAAGATGAGCTTGAGAAATGTCCTATTTGCTTTCTTTGTACCAAGCTTGCCTTGTGTGTGTGTTCTCTCTCTAGCTCCTACAAAGAGGTATCGCCCCCTCATGATGAGTAGGAATTTGCTCTGACTTTTGCACACCTTAATCTTGTGAGGTCCCCACCCCGTCGTCTCAAACAACGGATCTGATGGTAAACCTGGTGGCCACTAGATCTACAGCGGAAGCAAACAAAATGGTTTATGGTTCATCTAGCGGACGCTATCTCATCACAAAGTGAGTCGAATTCCAGTCTACTAGCATTGAGATCTAGTTCCATCCCTCAAGGGGAGCGTGATTAACTTATCTAGCGATCCTAGGACCCACCTTCCATTTTTCCCATTTATAGGAATCACGTACACTTGAGGCTTCGCCGCTCTTGGGGCAATGAGTAATACTAGTGTGGATTTATAACACTATGGGGATGGAGAGTTCCCGACCAATCGGGACCACCCTTCTCATAGGCATTGCCAACCCGGGCCAAGCCCCCACTTTCCACCGCATACTCACACTTCCTTTGTTTCCTAATTACTACCACACATGCTTGTTCAACACATAAGTTCTGTCATAAAATCTAATATCTAACCAACCCAAATGATTTTCTCATATTAAATTGATCACTTAATGTGGGAGAATAAATGGGAACAAGTGTTAAGATATAGATATGTGCTTATAGATCTATCTCAACACGGGGCCAATAGTAAAGGGGCCCAAATGGGAGATGGTCTATCAAGAGCAAGGCTAACCAATGGAGCATAAGACCTTAGGGTTAGCTTCATTGAAGACCTCCAATAATGTGTGTAAAAGTCCTTTGACCTTAGGTAAACTAGGGCTGAGCTTGAGGTGGGAACCCGGCCCAAGCTCAAGGTGCTTGTCGTGCTTGAGGTGCTTGTCCTGCTTGAGGTTCTTGCCATGCTTGAGGTGCTTGATTAAGATGCTTGAGGTGCTTGACTGGCTCCATGCTTGAGGTGCTTGACTTGGTGCATGATTAAGGTGCTTGAGGTGCCTTGAGAAGCTTGCCTGAGATGCTTGTGGGAACACCCCCTACTTCAAGTGCTTAGTCATGCTTGATGACTAAGGGGCTTGCTCATCCAAAGTCAAAAATATCCCTACAAGGATGGGGGCGAGCCTACAAGGGGGGGGGGGGGGATGAGAGAGAACACACACACACACACACACACAAGGGAAGCCCCAGCTTGAAGAGGCAGCAAGGACACTTGTCAAGTTCCTCGTCATGTTGCCCTCATGGTGTGCCTGAAACCTATTGGTTGGCCACCCAAGGGGTCCAATGATAATTTAGGATATTTAATTAATTGATTTTGCATTTATCAAGTCCTCTCTCTCAAAGGGGAAAGGGGGACACTTGTCCCAAGGCTACCCATGTTGCTTGTAATGGCTCTGCTTGTGATTGGCTAGGCCTGGAGGGGTCCAATGAGCTTCAAGCATGAGCTATAAGGGGGGGTCGACCCAAGCAAGCTAAGGGGGTTCTTAGGGGGTATACTCACCCACACACACTCACAAACACTCTCATTGTGTACTATGCAAAGTGCAAGAGCTCCCTCTCTTTCTCCAAACAAGTAGAGGTTGAGAGCCTACACCAACACTCTTGGCTATGGAGTGCAAATCCATCCAAGAGCCATGCTTCAATGCTTGAGCTTGCCATCTATTTATTCTTCATTACTATGCTATTATGTATGCTAGCACAAGAGTTATGATAAGTGTGAAACTAGCTCTTTCTCATATGAAATGTTTCTTCTTCCTCTTCCCTACCGTCATTCCCTGCTAGCTCTCTCCACCTTTGAAGGTGTTTGAGGTCTTGGGACTGAGGCTTGGTATAGTTAAAGATTTCTTCAAGTTTAGGTTATGCTATGATGGTGATGCATGAAGCTTTCCATCTTCATTGCTTCACCTAGGTCACAAGGAACACAAAGAATGTATTGTAACAAGTCTCTCTTTATGGGAGAAACATAATACAAATGCCTATTGGAGGGGGGACCGGCTCCACTTAAATCCGGTCCTCAACTGTTGTCATGTTCTCTAAATTCTCTCTCTTGCAAAAGTATTGTCCATGCCAAGTTAACTAATTGCTATAATTATGTTGCTATCTTCAATTATGTCTACCCGCTATGCTCACAAAATCATTTCTTGAAAGTACTCTCATTAAATTCCGCTACTCTTAAATTGAATAGGAAAATTCCATTACATTGGTATCAGAGTATTTGGTTTCTCTTTTCTTGCTTAAGAAGAGAGGTCCTTAAGTAGCCTATAAATGGTTGATGTTGTTAATTATAATAGAGTAAGTGGAATTGGGATTTAATATCGGTTTTGTTAAGCCCACTATGTGGGGGATGGTGCACACCTCGGGAGCTTTGGACTTAATAATGGAGTCTTTTTAGACTTGCCTACGGCTTTACCATTATTGAGCCATAAGAAGTCCGAAAGGAGCTAGCCCTTGGCAACTCTGCTATGTTAGACCTACTCCTCTACTCTCTATAATTAACCACTTTGAGCCGTGGGTGTAGATACTTAAGAGCCGATTTTCAAAGGCTAAGAGGAGTGGCAACTAAGGTTTTGTATTGCCAAAGCATACACTAAGTATAAACATAAATTTTGTTAACATGGCTGATAATAATAAAGAGAGTAGAATGAACATTGATAGCTTTGATTTTGCACATGAAGGTGCTAATGATGATGCTCCCATGTTTGTGAATTATCTTGTCACTAGGTTGCAAAAAGCTATGGGCAACCCTGTTTTGCAAGCCGAAGTTACTCAACAACTTCGTGCTTATGGAATTTCCCTTCCTCTCCCAGAGGAGAGAGAGCTTAGGAGGCCTCTTGAAGAGACCCCCAAAAGAAGACTCTCTCCCATTCGAGAGGAGGAATCCAAAGAGAAAGAAAGCAATGACAGTCTAAGTTCTTCTGAATATGTGGCTCCACGAAGACGGTGGTCTAGACGATCGCCTACTCCTCCCAAGAGGAAAAGAGCAACCCATAGTCCTTCTCCTCATCACTCTGAAAGGCCCCTCTTCTCCTTATTCTTCACCTTCCTCCTCTTCCGATGAAAGTTATGGCTATTCTCCTAGAGAATACAAGAGGGGAGGACATCGCAAATCATTTCCTGCATGGCGAAGGTCACAAAAGCTAAAGAAGTTCAAGGAGGGAGGAAAGAGTATCTCTTTTCTCACCTATGATGAAACCTTTGGTGCTACCGACAAAGTGTTGGACTTCATCCAGCAATTTGGTGCGGCCTTTGGGGACGAGGGCTTCACAGAGTCCTCCAATTTACGCCATGTAGCTATGCAATTCCAAAAATCAGCTCGTCAATGGTGGGCTAGCCTTCGTGGCAATGGAGAAGCCCCAAAGACATGGAAAACTCTACGAGTTTCCATCATGAAGCAACTTCTTCCAAGTGATACTAAAGATAAAGTTCTTACCGAATGGCACGGCTTGAAGCCTCTCCCTCATGAGTCTATCAACAAGTATGTAGACAAGTTTTGGGATTTACATCTCAAAGCTACTGTCTTTCAAAAGATAGACTTTGCCGAGCAAAGACAGCAATTCTGTGCGGGATTACCTGAAGAGATGGCCGAATACATCAACTCTCAATGGCCCGGTACTATTACCGAAGTAATCCACCACACCATGGTTGCTTCACGCATCAATTTCCATCAAGGGGCTAGACGTAATGTCAAGCCCATGGAAAACAAAGATAAAAATGATACAAAGGGGAAATCCAATGCTCAAAATAATTCCCAAGGCACTTCCAACAACAACAATAACAACAACAACAATCGGTCCAAGGAGAAGGGAGTTTACAAAGGTAAAAACAAACTCTCTACTGAAGAGCTTGAAGCTTTTCGCAAGGACCATAAATGTTTTAAGTGTGGGGAGCAAGGACATGGCTATCGTTCTTGCCCCAAGAAGAATACTCGCAATGAGACTCCTAGGGCTTCCACCATCGAAGCTCCAAAAGAGGATGCTCATTGCAAATGATCATCACTCTCCTATGCTTGGGGAAAGGTAAGAGAGCATGATGCCTTCATCTTGTTTGACCCTGGCTCTACTCTCAACTTCATATCAATAGAGTTGGCCACCAAGTTGGGCAATCAAGTTTTTGAGATGGAAGATATAGTAACAGTTGATGCAGCTTTCAAGGGACAACAAGCCTCCATTACTCCCTTGATTGGGAAGTTGAGGCTTCATGTCCAAAGCTATGTTGACAAAGAAGACTTCTTCATCTCTCCTCTCCAACATCAGGATGTTATCCTAGGGGCACCATGGTTTGATCGCATGGCTGCCAACATGAAGTTCCCTGAAAGGAGAATTTACTTCACCTACAGAGGAAAGAACATGTATATAGATGCTAGTGAGAGTGGTCGCACTATTCCACTTGTAAATCGTCTTTCTTTTTATAAATCAATGAAGAGCTCAGTTTCTACGTACATGATTTATGTCAAAGAGTCTCTAAAAGCTAATAATGTTTCATCAAATGAAAATGATAGGAATCAAGAAGAGTTAGAATTGTCTAATTTTCTAAAAGGATTCCAAGATGTGTTCATCGATGATATCCCTATGGACCTACCTCCAAAACGAGGGGATGATGACCATCGTATTGAGCTCCTTCCAGGAAGCTCGCCGCCTAACAAACCTCCTTATCGAGTCTCACAAGCTCAACAAGAGGAGATTATGAGGCAAGTACAGGAATTGGTAGACAAAGGGATGGTGAGGCCTAGTTCCTCTCCCTTTTGTTCTCCAGTCCTTTTAGTGCAAAAGAAAGATGGTACATACCGTATGTGTGTGGACTATCGAGCACTAAACCATATCACTATCAAAAACAGATTTCCCGTGCCTCGGGTAGAAGATCTGTTTGATAAGCTACAAGGCTCTACCTACTTCAGTAGGATTGACCTTAAGAGTGGCTATCATCAAATAAGGATAGTGGATGAAGATATCCTAAAGACCGCGTTTCACACAACATTTGGTCTTTATGAATATCTAGTCATGCCTTTTGGCTTGACTAATGCACCAGCTACTTTCAATCGTCTCATGGAGAAAATTTTTAGACCATATCGTAAATTCACCGGAGTGTTCTTTGATGATATCATCATCTACTCCAAATCTTTGGAGGAACATAAGCAACATCTCCAAGTGATTTTTCAAGCCTTGAGGGAAAACAAACTTTTTCTCAACCAAAATAAAAGTGAATTCTTCCTTCAAGAGATTCAATATCTAGGTCATATTATCTCTCACGATGGTATTCGTATGGATCCATCAAAGTTAGAGGTAATAAAATCATGGCCTAGCCCAAGGAATCTACATGAGCTAAGAAGCTTTATTGGTATGTGTGCATACTATAGACGCTTCATAGCAAAATTCTCTCAAGTAGCAGGACCACTACACGACTTAACAAAGAAGAACGTTAAGTTTGTATGGACTGCTAAGGAGCAAAATGATTTAGAAAAACTCAAAGAGAAGCTTACTTCCCAACCTGTCCTCGTGCTTCCGGATCTCTCAAAGCCATTTGAGGTCCAATGTGATGCGTGTGGTGATTGCCTTGGAGCGGTTTTGCTTCAAGAAGGGCATGCCATAGCATATGAGAGCCGAAGGCTCAATAGTGATGAACGAGTCTTGGGCATTTATGAGAAAGAGCTTTTAGCTGTTCTACATGCCCTAGATACATGGAAGTACTACCTATTGGGGACTCCATTTATCCTACGAACCGACCACCAAAGTCTCAAGTATTTCATGACGCAAACCAAACTTTCCGACAAACAAATGAGGTGGGCAAATTTTCTTTCGCAATTTAATTTCCATATTGTTCACATAGCTGGTAAGCACAATCAAGTTGCCGATGCACTTTCATGACGACCAAAAGTTAATGCGGTGTCTATAGCTACTCACAATGATCTATCCTCTATGATAGATGAGTATGCTACTGACCCTGACTTTAGAGACATAATGTTAGCCCTTGCTTTGGGGAAGAAAGATGAACCATTCACCTTGCAGGATGGTTATCTTCTCCACGGCAATAGGCTATGTGTTACCCATTCCCTTTATGAGAAGGTTATGTATGAATCCCATGCTCCTCCATATGCAGGGCATAGAGGTATTCAACCTACTCTCCAAGGAGTAGAGACGTATTTCTATTGGCCTACCATGAAAGTGGACATACAAGAGTATGTTTCAAAATGAGTAGTATGCCAAAAGACCAAGTATGATAGAGGGAAGCAACCTGGATTACTCCAGCCATTGCCTATTCCAAATTCACCATGGGAGAGTATATCCATGGATTTCATCTTTGGATTACCCAAGTCTATCCATGGGAATATAGGAATATGGACAATAGTCGATAGGTTTAGCAAGCAAGCACATTTTATTCCTGTCAAAAAGACTATTAAGGCACATCAAATGGCAACTCTCTTCATATCTCAGATTTTCAAGCACCATGGATTACCCACATCCATCGTGTCAGATAGAGATCCTAGAATGACCAGTAATTTCTGGAAAGGTCTCTTTGAAAATCTAGGAACAAGATTGAATTTCTCTTCGGCCTATCACCCACAAACGGATGGCCAAAGTGAGATAGCCAATCTTACAATACTCGATCTACTCAAGACTTATGTTACCGCAGTAGATCAATGCTCACAATGGAAAAAGTATTTACCTCTAGTAGAGTATGCCTACAATAATACTGGCCATACTTCTACGGGGAAAGCACCTTTCGAGATCATAGAGGGAAGACCTAAAAGTCCCTTGCTACTCAAAGTACATGGGAAGATCTTTGCCGCCGATGAGTATAGCCGTGACCTACAAGAATCTTTTCAAAAGATTAGGGAGGCTATAGCCATCTTTCAACAAAGGCAAAAAGCTGCTGTTGATAAGCACAGAAGAGCCTTAATGTTCAAAGAAAATGATTGGGTCTTACTCAAGTTTCCTAAGGCTCGATTAAGGCAAACGACGGGCAAAAATCCTACAGGCCATCAAAAGTATTATGCTAAACTAGCAAAAAGATACTATGGTCCTTTCCAAATCTTGAAGCCCATCAATGAGACGGCTTATCAACTCAAGTTGCCCAACCATTGGCTTATACACAATGCCTTTCATGTAAGCCTAATTAAGCCCTACAAAGGAGAGCCACCAACTGAACCAATTATTGAAGACCCTCCCGAAGTTGAAGACCGAGAAGAGGTGCTACAACTCGAAGCTGTCCTTCGGCATGAAGACAAGGTACTACGACATGGTAAGATAATCCGACGGTATCTTATTAAGTTCAAAAATCATCCTTTTGAAGATGCTAGATGGATGCAAGGAGTACAAATTAAGGATAGTATGAACCTTGTCAATGCTTACAATGCTACATTAGAGTAAGCAAATGTACAAATTTCTTTTAAATGACTCATGTTTTTGTCTTATAAGACTAATCATCTTTTTAATTGTGCACAAATTTAACTAGTATGCATGCTTAGAATCATGTTTGTGATGACGACGTCTCTCAAACACCAAGTAGAATTTGTCACTCTACTTTGGGAGAATGAAATGGAATAAAGAGCAGACATGCTTGCGGCAGCTATGTCTCCCAAGCACCAAATGGATTAGTCATCCATCTTGGAAAGATGTCATAGGGTAAAAAAGGGATCCTCTACCCGCTAAGTACGATTGACTAATGACTAAGACTTTATCTCTTCTACCTCATAGTCGAGGAAGACTATGATTTCAAGAGAGAGGTAATGTCATAAAATCTAATATCTAAACAACCCAAATGATTTTCTCATATTAAATTGATCACTTAATGTGGGAGAATAAATGGGAACAAGTGTTAAGATATAGATATGTGCTTATAGATCTATCTCAACACGGGGCCAATAGTAAAGAGGCCCAAATGGGAGATGGTCTATCAAGAGCAAGGCTAACCAATAAAGCATAAGACCTTAGGGTTAGCTTCATTGAAGACCTCCAACAATGTGTGTAAAAGTCCTTTGACCTTAGGTAAGCTAGGGCTGAGCTTGAGGTGGGAACCCGGCCCAAGCTCAAGGTGCTTGTCGTGCTTGAGGTGCTTGTCCTGCTTGAGGTGCTTGATTAAGATGCTTGAGGTGCTTGACTGGCTCCATGCTTGAGGTACTTGACTTGGTGCATGATTAAGGTGCTTGAGGTGCCTTGAAAAGCTTGCCTGAGATGCTTGTGGGAACACCCCCTACTTCAAGTGCTTAGTCATGCTTGATGACTAAGGGGCTTGCTCATCCAAAGTCAAAAATATCCCTACAAGGAGGGGGGCGAGCCTACAAGGGGGCGATGAGAGAGAACACACACACACACACACACACACACACAAGGGAAGCCCCAACTTGAAGAGGCAGCAAGGACACTTGTCAAGTTCCTCGTCATGTTGCCGTCATGGTGTGCCTGAAACCTATTGGTTGTCCACCCAAGGGGTCCAATGATCATTTAGGATATTTAATTAATTGATTTTGCATTTATCAAGTCCTCTCTCTCAAAGGGGAAAGGGGGACACTTGTCCCAAGGCTACCCATGTTGCTTGTAATGGCTCCTGCTTGTGATTGGCTAGGAACACACACACACACACACACAAGGGAAGCCCTAGCTTGAAGAGGCAGCAAGGACACTTGTCAAGTTCCTCCTCATGTTGCCGTCATGGTGTGCCTGAAACCTATTGGTTGTTCACCCAAGGGGTCCAATGATAATTTAGGATATTTAATTAATTGATTTTGCATTTATCAAGTCCTCTCTCTCAAAGGGGAAAGGGGGACACTTGTCCCAAGGCTACCCATGTTGCTTGACTGGCTCCATGCTTGAGGTGCTTGACTTGGTGCATGATTAAGGTGCTTGAGGTGCCTTGAGAAGCTTGCCTAAGATGCTTGTGGGAACACCCCCTACTTCAAGTGCTTAGTCATGCTTGATGACTAAGGGGCTTGCTCATCCAAAGTCAAAAATATCCCTACAAGGAGGGGGGCGAGCCTACAAGGGGGGGGATGAGAGAGAACACACACACACACACACACACACAAGGGAAGCCCCAGCTTGAAGAGGCAGCAAGGACACTTGTCAAGTTCCTCCTCATGTTGCTGTCATGGTGTGCCTGAAACCTATTGGTTGTCCACCCAAGGGGTCCAATGATAATTTAGGATATTTAATTAATTGATTTTGCATTTATCAAGTCCTCTCTCTCAAAGGGGAAAGGGGGACACTTGTCCCAAGGCTACCCATGTTGCTTGTAATGGCTCCTGTTTGTGATTGGCTAGGCCTGGAGGGGTCCAATGAGCTTCAAGCATGAGCTAAAAGGGGGGGTCGACCCAAGCAAGCTAGGTGGGTTCTTAGGGGGTATACTCACCCACACACACTCACAAACACTCTCATTGTGTACTATGCAAAGTGCAAGAGCTCCCTCTCTTTCTCCAAACAAGTAGAATTTGAGAGCCTACACCAACACTCTTGGCTATGGAGTACAAATCCATCCAAGAGCCATGCTTCAATGCTTGAGCTTGCCATCTATTTATTCTTCATTACTATGCTATTATGTATGCTAGCACAAGAGTTATGATAAGTGAGGAACTAGCTCTTTCTCGTATGAAATGTTTCTTCTTCCTCTTCCCTACCCTCATTCCCTGCTAGCTCTCTCCACCTTCGAAGGTGTTTGAGGTCTTGGGACTGAGGCTTGGTATAGTTAAAGCTTTCTTCAAGTTTAGGTTATGCTATGATGGTGATGCATAAAGCTTTCCATTGTCATTGCTTCACCTAGGTCACAAGGAACACAAAGAATGTATTGTAACAAGTCTCTCTTTATGGGAGAAATCATAATACAAATGCCTATTGGAGGGGGGACCAGCTCCACATAAATCCGGTCCTCAACTGTTGTCATGTTCTGTAACATTTAATGGCCTTAAATCTTATGTGTAGCGGAAATTAGCATGAATATAGTGGGCATTTCATTAGAATAGATTCCTAATGAGAATTACAAGAGTGCTTGGGTGGAGAGAGCAACAAAAAGCATAACACCTAGTTAGATAGCATCGACAATACTTTCAAAAGAGAGAGCAATTAAGCTATTGACGACAGTTGAGGACCGGATTTGCATGGAGCCGGTCCCCCCTCCAAAAGGCTTTGTATTATGGTTTCTCCCATCAAGAGAGACATTGTACAATACAATTCTTTGTGTTCCTTCAAGACTAGCTAGTGCAATGAAGATGGAAACTTCATACACCAAGCAAAACACTTAATCAAACACAACTTGAATTATCCCCGTTCTCAGACCCAAGACCTCACACACCTTCGAAGATGGTGAGAGCTAGCAGGGTATGAGAGTAGATTGAGAAGAAAAAGAAGTATCTTACGAGAAAGATGTACATCTCCTCACATAATCACTCATATTAGCATAGCTTAGCTTAGTAATTAGCTTGGTAGAGAAGATGAGCATGCATTGAAGCTTGGCTCTTGGTTGGATTTGCATCCATATGCCAAGAGAGTGTTGATGTAGGCTTCTATCTCACAAGCTTGGAGTAGGTGATGAGCTCTCCATTAAAGCTTGGGAGGAGATAGAGTATTCTTCCTTCACACATGGTCAAGTGTGAGTGTGTGTGTGTCAATGCCAAGCAAAAATCAGCCCCCCCTCTCTCTTGGGCGAGCCCTAGCTGCTAATTAGGTCTGGCTTTTGCCTCATTGGACCTCCCCAGGTCAAGCCAATAGGAATTAAGCAGCATAAGTGATAGCCTTCTGACATGTGTCCCCCTTTCCCCTTTTGTGAGAGCTTTAGGTAATTAAATAATTAAACTAAACTCTCATTGGACCCCTTTGCCTCTTGGCCAATAGGAATCAGGCAAGCCATGGGGCTCCTGAATGCTCATTGGACCCCTTGGGAGACTGCCCAATAGTCTTCTAGGAGACTTAATTCTCATTGGTTTCTTTTATTGAATGTTTTTAAATTAATTAAACTAGATTTACTCTAGCTTAATTCTCATTGGTCCACTTCAAGGGTCTTCCAATAGGAATTGGGCACACCTTGTGGGCATCTGGCCTAGGGAGCTGACATGTGTCCCTCATTCCCTTTGTGTAAAGGGAGCCTGTGTGTGTGTGTGTGTGGCTTTCTCTCTCATCCCCTAGCTTTGGGGCTCGCCCCCTCCCATGTAGGGATGTGCAAAGACTTTTTAGGGCACACACTAAGCATCCAATTTTCCCTAGGGTTGACCTTTGGACACAACCTTTGAATTTTGGAACCTTAGCATTTTGGAAGTCTTAATGGGCTGAACCTTAGGGTCTTTTTGGCCCATTGTTTCACATGGCTCTTTTGCAGATGGCCCCCCCTTTGGATCCCTATTTTCCCTCCTTTGGATCCCTACTGTGGCCGGTCTGCTAGCTTAACCAATATTCTAGCTTTTTCTCCTTTGGCACTTCCCCACATTAAATGATCAGTTTAATATGAGAAAATCATTTAGGAGAATTAGATATTGATTATTATGACATTACCTCTCTCTTGAAATCATAGTCGTCCTCGACTATGGTGTAGAGAAGATAAAGCATATGCATGAGTCCTTTTCTTTAGCGGGTAGAGGATCCCTATGTTACCCTACGACATCATTCCATAATGGATGACTAGTCCATTTGGCGCTTGAGAGCCTGAGGCTGCCGCAAGCATGTCTGCACATTAGTCCTATCAGTCTTCCATAGTAGAGTGACAAGCTCTACTTGGTGTTCGGGAGACGTCGTCTCCGCAAACTTGATCTAAGCATGCATACTACTTCATTTTTGTGCACAAATAAAGAAAAAGAGAGTCTTATAAGACAAAAATTTTTGTTCATTTTTAACATTTTGTACATTTGCTTACTCTTGGGAAGCATTGTAAGCATTGACAAGGTTTAGGTTATCCTTTAATTGTATGCCTTGCATCCATCTAGCATCTTCAAAAGGATAATTCTTAAACTTAATAAGATATCGTCGGATAGTCTTATCGCCTCTTAATACCTTGTCTTCATGTCGGAGAATGGACTCGGGCTGCAGCACCTCCTCGTGGTCCTCGATCTCCGGTGGATCTTCAATAGTTGGTTCTTGAGGTGGCTCTCCTTTGTAAGGCTTTAATAGGCTCACATGAAAAGCATTGTGTATGAGCCAATGATTGGGCAACTTAAGTTGATAGGCCATCTCATTGATTGGCCTAAGAATCTGGAAGGGACCATAATACCTTTTTGTTAGTTTAGCATAGTACTTTTGGTGGCCCGTAGGATTCTTGCCCGTCGTGTGTCTTAATCGAGCCTTGGGAAACTTTAACAAGACCCAATCGTTTTCTTTAAAGGCTTGGGCTCTTCTGTGCTTGTCAGCAGCAGCCTTTTGCCTTTGCTGTGAGATAGAGATAGCATCCTTAATCTTTTGGAAAGATTCTTGTAGGTCTCGGCTATACTCATCTGCAGCGAAGATCTTCCCATGTACCTTAAGTAGCAAGGGACTTTTTGATCTTCCCTCAATTACCTCGAAAGGTGCTTTTCCTGTGGAAGTATGTACAGTGTTATTGTAAGCATACTCTACTAAGGGTAAGTACTTCTCCCATTGGGATCTTTGATCTACTTCCATTACATAGGCTTTTAGTAGATCAAGAATGGTTAGGTTAGCTATTTCACTTTGGCCATCAGTTTGTGGATGATAGGCCGAAGAGAAGTTTAGCCTTGTTCCTAAATTCTCAAAGAGACCCTTCCAGAAATTACTGGTCATTCTAGGATCTCTATCCGACACTATGGACATTGGCAAGCCATGGTACTTGAAAATTTGTGAAATGAAGAGGGTTGCCATTTGATGGGCTTTGATAGTCTTTTTGACAGGTATAAAATGAGCTTGTTTACTGAACCTGTCTACTATCGTCCATATTCCCGTATTCCCATGGATAGACTTAGGCAATCCAAAGATAAAATCCATGGATATGCTCTCCCACGGTGAATTAGGGATTGGCAAGGGTTGAAGCAATCCAAGTTGCTTCCCTCTATCAAATTTTGTCTTTTGACATACCACACATTTGGAAACATACTCGTGTATGTTCACTTTCATGGTAGGCCAATAGAAATATGTTTCAATTCCCTTTAGGGTAGACTGAATCCCTCTATGCCCCGCATATGGGGGAGCATGAGATTCATACATTACTTTCTCACGTAGTGAGTTAGTAACGCATAGTCTATTGCCATAGAGAAGATAACCATCTTGTAAAGTAAATGGTTCTTCTTTCTTCCCTAATGCAAGGGCTGAAATCACATCTCTAAAATCGGGATCAATAGCATACTCATCTATCATTGAAGATAGATCATTGTGAGTTGCTATGGAAACCGCATTCACTCTCGGTCGTCTTGAGAGTGCATCGGCTACTTGATTATGCTTGCCAGCAATGTGAGCAATATGAAAATGAAATTGCGAAAGGAAATTTGCCCACCTCATTTGTTTGTCGGAAAGCTTGGTCTGCGTCATGAAGTACTTAAGACTTTGGTGATCCGTTCGCAGAATGAAAGGAGTCCCCAATAAATAGTGCTTCCATGAGTCTAAGGCATGTAGAACTGCAAGGAGTTCTTTTTCGTATATGCCTAGAGCTTGCTCAACACGGTTGAGCCTTCGACTCTCATAGCCTATGGCGTGCCCTTCTTGGAGCAGAACAGCTCCAAGGCAATCACCACAAGCATCACATTGGACCTCAAATGGTTTTGAGAGATCCGGTAGTGTAAGCACAGGTTGAGAGATAAGCTTTTCTTTAAGCTTTTCGAAAGCATTGTTCTCTTTAGCAGACCACGTATACCTAACATTTTTCTTTGTTAGGTCATGTAATGGTCCCGCAATTTGTGAGAACTTTTCTATGAAGCGTCTATAGGATGCACACATTCCTATAAAGCTTCTTAGTTCATGAAGATTCCTTGGTTCAGGCCATCCTTTTATTACCTCTAACTTGGATGGATCCATTTGGATTCCATCTTGAGAGATAATGTGACCTAAATATTGAATCTCTTGCAAGAAAAATTCACTTTTCTTTCGATTAACATAAAGTTTATTCTCTCTTAAAACTTGAAATATTACCTGGAGGTGTTGCTTGTGTTCCTCCAATGAATTAGAGTAGATGATAATATCATCAAAGAACACTCCAGTGAAGGTTCGATGAGGCCTGAACAGCTTCTCCATCAAGCGGTTAAATGTGGCTGGTGCATTAGTCAAGCCAAAAGGCATGACAATGTATTCGTAAAGACCAAATGTAGTACGAAATGCGGTCTTTACAATGTCTTGATCAACTATCCTTATTTGATGATAGCCACTTTTTAGGTCAATCCTACTGAAGTAGGTCGATCCTTGTAGCTTATCAAATAGGTCTTCTACCCGTGGAACGGGAAACCTATTCTTGATAGTGATCCTATTTAGTGCTCTATAGTCGACACACATACGATATGTGCCGTCTTTCTTTTGCACTAATAGCACAGGTGAGCAAAATGGAGATGAGCTAGGCCTAACCATGCCCTTCTCAACTAACTCATGCACTTGCCGCATAATCTCCTCTTGTTGAGCTTGAGAAACTCTATAAGGAGGTTTGTTAGGCGGTGAACTTCCTGGAAGAAGTTCAATTGCATGGTCGTCATTACCTCGTTTAGGAGGTAGCTCACAAGGGATGTCGTCAATAAAGACATCTTGAAACCCCTTGAGAAAATTGGATAACTCTAATTCCTTTTGGTTGCTTTTATTTTCTTTTGCTAAAGCATTAGGTTCATTTTGAGAATCTTTAACAAAAATCATGTACACGGAAATAGAGCTCTTTATTGACTTGTTGAAAGCTGGTGTATGTACAATGGGGATGGTGTTACCCATCTCCTTAGCATCTATATACATGTCCTTTTCCCTGAACTTAAAGGAGATTCTCCTTTCAGGAAATTTAACATGGGCAGCCAGGCGGTCAAACCATGGTGCCCCTAGGATTACATCCTCATGCTTGAGAGGAGAGATAAAGAAGTCCTCTTTGTCCACATAGCCTTGGACATGAAGCCTCAATTTCCCGATTAAGGGAGTGACTGAAGCTTCTTGCCCCTTGAAGGCACTGTCTGCGGGTAGGATATCTCCCATCTCATAGGATTGTATGCCTAGATTGGTGGCTAACTCCATAGATATGAAATTGTGAGTAGAACCAGGGTCAAAGAGAATAAAAGCATCATGTTCTCTTACCTTTCCCCAAGCATGGCATAGAGGAGATCCTTTGTGGTGAGTTTGGTGAATCTCCTCCTCTTTGATTTCAACCAAAGAAGCTCTAGGAGGATCTTGGCGGTTGTTCTTTTGGGGACAAGCGCGGTACGCATGCCCTTGTTCGCCGCACTTGAAACACCGGTTATCTTTACGATAACGTTCAAGCTCTTCAGGAGAGAGTTTATTCTTTCCTTTGTAAACTCCCTTCTCTTTAGCTTTGTTGGAAGTGCCCTTAGGAGACTTTTGGACATTGTCCTTCCCCTTAGGCTCATTGGAACCCTTGTTTTCCGGGGGTTTATTATTGCTTTTACCCCCCGTTTGGAAATTGATTCGCGAGGCCACCATAGTATGGTGTATTACCGCCGATATGGCACGTGGCCTTTGGGAGTTGACATACTCCGCCATTTCTTCGGTTAAGCCCGCACAAAATTGTTGCTTTTGCTCTCCAAAATCCAACTTTTTGAAGACAGTGGCTTTGAGTTGTAGGTCCCAAAACTTGTCTACATATTTGTGGATGGATTCATTGGGAGAGAGCTTTAAGCTTCGCCATTCGGTGAGTACTTTATCTTTGGCATCGGTGGCCAAAAATTGTTTCATAATGGAAGCTCTTAAAGCCTTCCATGTTCGTGGAGCTTCACCGTTGGCTCGTAGGCTAGACCACCATTGTCTGGCGGACTTTTGAAAGTGCATAGCTACATGGCGTAGCTTAGAGGACTCCGTGAAGCCCTCATCTCCAAACGCCGCATCGAATTGCTGGATAAAGGCCAAAACTTTGTCTGTAGCACCAAAGGTGCCATCATAGGTAAGGAAAGAGATGCTCTTCCCTCCCTCTTTGAATTTCTTCAGCTTGGACGACCTCTTCCATGCGGCATAGGATTTCCTATGGCCTCTTCTTTTTGATGGTTCAAAAGTTGCATCATCACTTTCTTCAGAAGATGAAGAATTTGAAGAAGGTGGAGAAGAGGGTGACCTCTTTCTCGCCTTTTTCTTGTCTTGATCTTTGTCGTCTTCACGATAGCTTTCATAAGAGGAAGAGGATGAAGAAGATGGAGAAGAGGGTGTCCTCTTTCTCGCCTTTTTCTTCTCTTGCTTTTTATCATCCCTCTTTGAATTATGGCGTGGAGAAGAGTGTGATGGTCTTCTCCGCTTTGGTGGTGATGGAGAGCGTTTAGCCCGCCGTCTTCGTGGAGCCATCTCCGCCGAGGTGGCGGGAGACTCGCTTCTTTCTCGTTCCTTCGGTGGAGGCTCTTGAGTTCTCCTTTGGGAAGGAGATGCATCATCAAGAAGTAAGTTCTTGAGCCCTTCATATGGATTCTCTTCTTCTTCCCGAATCGGAGAGAGACCTCTTTTGGTAGTCTCACAAGGAGGCTTCCTAGGTGTTCTCTCGTCATGGTGATGAGCTTGGAGAATCCCGTGAGCACGGAGCTGCCGTTGCACTTCACTTTGGAGAGATGGATTGCCCATGGCTTGTTGAAGCCTAGAAACAAGATAGTTAACAAGCATTGAAGCATCATTAGTAGCTTGCTCATGAGCAAAATCAAAGTTATCAACATTAATTTCACTCTCTTTACTATTGTCAGCCATTCTAACAACTTTTAGGTGTACTTTGGCACTTCAAGCCCTAGTTGCTACTCCTCTTTACCCCTTTAGAAAAAGCACTCAAGCTACTGTACCCGCGGCTCGAATACCATTAATTGCAAGGAATAGAAGAGAGGGTCTTTCGACACCAAAACAGCACCGGCTCCTGTCAAGCTTCTAATAGCTCAATAGTGGTTAAGCCGTAGGCAAGCCCCGTAGGACTCCACTATTAAGACCATAGCTCTCGACGGTGATGCCCCGTTAACTGCACAAAGGCAGGCGCACTGCAAGGCTGAAAAATCCCTATTCTACTTACTCACAGGCAATTAATAATACCAACCATTTGTAGCTAGCTTGAGGACCTCCCTTCTTGAGCAAGAAAAGAGAAACCTTGAGCTCTGATACCAATGTAACATTTAATGGCCTTAAATCTTATGTGTAGCGGAAATTAGCATGAATATAGTGGGCATTTCATTAGAATAGATTCCTAATGAGAATTACAAGAGTGCTTGGGTGGAGAGAGCAACAAAAAGCATAACACCTAGTTAGATAGCATCGACAATACTTTCAAAAGAGAGAGCAATTAAGCTATTGACGACAGTTGAGGACCGGATTTGCATGGAGCCGGTCCCCCCTCCAAAAGGCTTTGTATTATGGTTTCTCCCATCAAGAGAGACATTGTACAATACAATTCTTTGTGTTCCTTCAAGACTAGCTAGTGCAATGAAGATGGAAACTTCATACACCAAGCAAAACACTTAATCAAACACAACTTGAATTATCCCCGTTCTCAGACCCAAGACCTCACACACCTTCGAAGATGGTGAGAGCTAGCAGGGTATGAGAGTAGATTGAGAAGAAAAAGAAGTATCTTACGAGAAAGATGTACATCTCCTCACATAATCACTCATATTAGCATAGCTTAGCTTAGTAATTAGCTTGGTAGAGAAGATGAGCATGCATTGAAGCTTGGCTCTTGGTTGGATTTGCATCCATATGCCAAGAGAGTGTTGATGTAGGCTTCTATCTCACAAGCTTGGAGTAGGTGATGAGCTCTCCATTAAAGCTTGGGAGGAGATAGAGTATTCTTCCTTCACACATGGTCAAGTGTGAGTGTGTGTGTGTCAATGCCAAGCAAAAATCAGCCCCCCCTCTCTCTTGGGCGAGCCCTAGCTGCTAATTAGGTCTGGCTTTTGCCTCATTGGACCTCCCCAGGTCAAGCCAATAGGAATTAAGCAGCATAAGTGATAGCCTTCTGACATGTGTCCCCCTTTCCCCTTTTGTGAGAGCTTTAGGTAATTAAATAATTAAACTAAACTCTCATTGGACCCCTTTGCCTCTTGGCCAATAGGAATCAGGCAAGCCATGGGGCTCCTGAATGCTCATTGGACCCCTTGGGAGACTGCCCAATAGTCTTCTAGGAGACTTAATTCTCATTGGTTTCTTTTATTGAATGTTTTTAAATTAATTAAACTAGATTTACTCTAGCTTAATTCTCATTGGTCCACTTCAAGGGTCTTCCAATAGGAATTGGGCACACCTTGTGGGCATCTGGCCTAGGGAGCTGACATGTGTCCCTCATTCCCTTTGTGTAAAGGGAGCCTGTGTGTGTGTGTGTGGCTTTCTCTCTCATCCCCTAGCTTTGGGGCTCGCCCCCTCCCATGTAGGGATGTGCAAAGACTTTTTAAGGCACACACTAAGCATCCAATTTTCCCTAGGGTTGACCTTTGGACACAACCTTTGAATTTTGGAACCTTAGCATTTTGGAAGTCTTAATGGGCTGAACCTTAGGGTCTTTTTGGCCCATTGTTTCACATGGCTCTTTTGCAGATGGCCCCCCCTTTGGATCCCTATTTTCCCTCCTTTGGATCCCTATTGTGGCCGGTCTGCTAGCTTAACCAATATTCTAGCTTTTTCTCCTTTGGCACTTCCCCACATTAAATGATCAGTTTAATATGAGAAAATCATTTAGGAGAATTAGATATTGATTATTATGACATGTTCTCTAAATTCTCTCTCTTGCAAAAGTATTGTCCATGCCAAGTTAACTAATTGCTATAATTATGTTGCTATCTTCAATTATGTCTACCCGCTATGCTCACAAAATCATTTCTTGAAAGTACTCTCATTAAATTCCGCTACTCTCAAATTGAATAGGCAAATTCCATTACAAGTTCATTGAATAAGTTCCGGTTCACAAGTTCCTTAATACAGCCCTTCAACCAGTATTGCAAAGCGGCACCAAAACAGTAACTCTAGTAAAAAGTTTACTCAAAACTTATTCATTAAAATTCCAATGTTTTGGAGGTACAACATCCCCCCTTCAGCAAGAGTTTACTCCTCCCGTTGTCGCCTAGCTGCCCATACAAATAGGTATGTCCACTGCATAGAACGCACGACATGGACATTCCCACCGCATAGAACGCAAGACGTGGGTTCCCACCACATAGTGTGCAAGACGTGGGTTCCCACCGCACAAAACGCAAGACGTGGGTATCCACCGCAAAGAACACATGTCGTGGATAGAGGCCCTAAGCTAGTAACTCTAGCTACTGCGAAATCATCGCAAGCTGCCCCCTGTGATCAGTAGGGAGATTAGGACTAGTTTCAACATTTGGAAATAGAAATGAACAGGCCGAGCTAAATTTTTTCTAGCAGACATTCTTTCCTATCTCAAACAGTATATCCAACAACCATTCTTTCCTACTTAGAATTTAATATAAATTTCAATTCAAATGCCGAGGTTTCCATTGGACTTCTTCAACATGTTTAGGGATATGTTCTTTCCTAACTTATCGTATGCAATGTTAAATTAAACAAACTTGAATTAAAATGTGACCTACCTCCTGAATTTCCTCGTCATTGCTCCGTGAGTTGGCCGGTACTTGGTCGACCATGGGAGCTTTCCCTTTCCCATTCGTGTTGCTTGTCCCCGCCTCGTGGTCGTGGGAACCACCGAAACGAGTTCTCTTTACCGGGGCCATTTTATACTCACTACTGACAACTTGGAAAAAGAGAGCTAACATTCGAGAGTAACATACAACCATGATGATGGATTAGTTTCAATAAGCAAATCCCCTTGTACGAGAGGTTAGACTTACTTCAAGACATAGAGAATCCCAATAGCACCATACTTGTTCTATGGGAATAGGCCCTAAGGTTAATTACTTGGCCTAGATAATTATGAAATTCAGATTTTTACTTAATCAATTCTACTAGAGGTGAAATAGACGTGCTTAATCACTTCTTAATGCAAGTAGAGAATTGCAGATTTACTGTATGCATAGATGAGAGGATTTCTCCCTTTCTAATGATTAAAGATGGATTAATTTCTCCTAATTAAATCCTAATCCATGAGCAATTGATTCTAATTTAATTATTTACACATTATGGAGTAATAGAATGCAATAGACCACTCCCACCTCAAAGCTGACTTGATTTTTAATCACAACGGTGACTAGTGGATGATTCCTTAAACATGCATTAAACTATGATTAAGAGTGACTAATTGATTGCATGATTACTAATTATATTAAGATTTATGCAATAGATCATGGATACGGAGAATTAGTGAGTATCTAATGAGTATTTTGACTATGATTATGCATACTAGATGCGGAATTAAGAGAATATTAGAGAGGGAATTACAACAAGCATGAATTAAATCTAAAACTATAGAGGTTACGGCTGAATTCCTCTCAAAATTCTGATGCAAGGGCCTCCTTGAGACGAGAAACGGATAGCACCTTCCTCCCTAGCTCCTCTTCCAAAGACTATGTCCGCCGGCAGCACCTCCTCAAGGTGTGTGTGTGTGTGTGTAGGAGTGTGTGTGTGTGTACTTAGTGTTTGTGTGTGTGTGTGAGCACACTCTTAAATAGGCTCTCCCAAGCTGAATTTCGACCTTGCTTACTATTTGCATCTGAGAGCTACTCAACTCATGCATGGCAAGTTCAGTTGAACACTTACCAAGTGTCCAACCTGCATAGTATAACTCACAAGCTTTCTCTCTCTTGCATGGGGATCAGCCCACAAGCCCCTCTTGTGTGTGAGGGCGCCCCCTTGCTGCCAGGTTGGACTCCCAGTTCCCAGGGGTCGGTTCCCGCGCAGCCTCGAGCCCCGGTGCCTCCCCGCATAGCCTTAGGAAACTTTGACTTTAGGATAAAACTGGCGATACGAATCGGAATTTAAGGTCGTAAATTTCTATACTAAGCTCTAACTAAGGTGTACTTGTTCAAGTAGTTGCCATATATAGCAGCCCTCGATGTCTGGAAATGCATTTTTTCAAATTCGGGCTTACGGTGCAGTTTTTCGAGACGGTTAGAACTAGACGGGTCAGATGACAAAAAAATAACTATTTTTGGAAATTTTTCTCAAAATTTTTTTGATTCACTTTTGAGCTTTATAACATTCTAAACATCATGGCACCGACAGAATTTGAAAAACGGCTAAAAATAGTAACTTTTTTCATTATGTTTATTCCATGGTACAATGGTGCTCTTTTTGGTCGGGGTCAGAGACCTTACAATCTCCCCAACGTGAAGAATTTGAGATGTCCTCATCTCAAGAATTTATTAGGATAATCCTTTATGAGCGTTGGTTCGTCCTCCCAAGTAGCGTCTTCTTCAGGATAATCTTTCCACTTCACAAGGTGCTCGGTAATTGTCCTGTTTCGTAGCTTTCTTTCTCTTGATTCAAGGACGTAATTAGGTTGAAGTTCGAGAACTCCTTGTGCTTGCATAACTATCTGATCTGAGTCCAATAGTTGATCGGGATTAGGGATATAGGGTTTGAGTAAGCTGACATGAAATACATCGTGAACCTGTAGGTTGCAGGTAACTTAAGCTTGTAGGCCTGGTCGCTCACAACCTTAGTGATTTCGAAGGGTCCACAATATCTTGGGCTTAGTTTCTTGTACCTTCCTAATGACAAGTTTCTTTTCTTCGGTCGGACTCGTAGAAAAACTTTTTCTCCTTCCTTGAAGATCCGTTCTGATCGATTCTTACGTGCGTAATGCTTTTGTCTATCCTGAGCGGCTTGGATATCTTAGCGAATGGCTTTAGTCTGAGCTTCCATGTCTTCTAGCATCTTCTTAGAGGCTTCTACCCTGATGGTTGGGTCTGAAAAGTGAAGCAGTGCTAAACAGTCTTGTCCATAAAGAGCTTTGAAGGGTGACATTCCAATGCTTCTGTGTTCGGAAGAATTGCAAGCATATTCTACCAAAGGAATAGATTGTAACCACTTCTTTGGCTCTTGCGAACAATAGGCCCTGAGAATGTCCTCAATGACTTGATTTACTCTTTCAGTCTACCCATCTGTTTGGATGATACGCTGTGCTGAAGGCTAATTGTGACCCAATAGATTGGAAAAGAGAAGTCCAAAACTTTGATGTAAACTTGGCATCTCTATCACTGACGATACGTTTGGGTAAACCATGTAACATAAAAATTTCCTTGATGAATACTTGGCTAATATCCGAAGCAGTAAAGGTTGTCTTTATGGGTATTAGATGAGACACTTTTGTGAGCATATCAACAACCACAAACACAGAGTCATAACATCCTGTAGAAGGTAATCGTGTAACAAATTCCATACTGATGCATTCCCATTTCATCTGGGGTATGTCAAGAGGTTGAAGTTTCCCTGGTAACTTGATCCTTTTGGCTTTTATCCGCTGACAAGAAAGACATTGCCTCACATAGCGAAGTATGTCTCCTTTCATTCCAAACAAAAAATAACTCCTTCTGATAGCATGAAGAGTCTTAGCATAACTTGGATGTCCAGATGTAGAGATATCATGTGCTTCATACAAACTAGTCTTCTTTAAAGCTGGGTCTCTAGGTACATAGAGCCTATGTATGAAGTAAAGACATCCCCCCATAAGAGAGTAATCTTTAGCTTCAGGCATCTTATTCTGCTAGAGTAATGATACCATACGTTGGTATTCTAGATCTACCAAAGATGCTTCTTTAATTCTATCCCAGATAGGGTTATTTGGAATAGAGAGAGCTCCGAGAAAAGATTTTCGGTTGAGTCTATCTGCAACGTAATTTTCCTTCCCTGGTATATACTTTATGTCAAGGTCATATTCTTGTAAGAGTTCTATCCATCGCCGTTGTCGCATATTGAGAATAGGTTGAGTAAAAATCCATTTTAAGCTCTTGTAGTCTGTAACTAGCTGAAACTTGTGTCCGAGAAGATAATGTCTCCATAACTTCAGCGCATGTATAACCGCTAAAAGTTCCAAATCATGAGTAGGATAATTCTTCTCATGATCCCTCAGCTTTCGTGAAGTATACGCCACCGGTCTTCCTTCTTGAGTAAGAACTCCGCCTAAAGCAAATTTGCTAGCATCGGTCGCTACTTCAAATTCCTTACTGAAATTTGGAAGCTTTAAGATAGGAGCTGAGACCAAGAATTCTTTTAGCTTAGCAAAACTAGACTCGTGCTCGGTCTTCCATTCGATCCTCATTCCTTTCTTCAGGAGTTCCGTCAAAGGTGCAGCAATACGTGCATAGTCCTTGACAAAAAATCCTGTACCACCCGTTATCCCAAGAAATCCTCTTACTTCACTGATGGTGGATGGTTGAGGCCAATCAACAATATCCTTGACTATATTTGGGTCCACTGAAATCCCTTCGGCCGATATGATAAATCCAAGATAATTGACATTTGGTGAGCAGAAGGTACACTTGCTTGCTTTAGCATAAAGTTGGTGTTCTCGACGAAGATCAAGTACTTTGCGAACATGATTTTCATGATCTACCTCGTTCTTAGAATAGATCAGAATGTCATCAAGGAAAACCAAGACAAAATCATCCAGATAAGGTCTGAAAATATCTTGCATAAGTCGATTGAAGCTTGTAGGACCATTTATTAGACCAAAGGACATTACTGTGAATTTGTAGTGTCCATACCTAGTGTTGAAAGCTGTCTTTGGAATGTTTTATTCCTTGATCCTGATTTGGTAATACCCTGACCTCATATCAATCTTTGTAAACATTCTGGCTCCATGGAGTCTATCCAGGAGTTCATCAATCCTTGGAATTGGATACTTGTTTTTGACAGTTACCTGGTTCAGTCCACGATAATCTATGCATAGCCTTAAGGTCCCATCCTTCTTCTTGTGAAAAAGAACTAGTGCACCCCAAGGAGAAGTACTGGGCTGAATGAATCCTTGTTCAATGAGTTGTCTAAGTTGTTCCTTGAGTTCTATGGCCTCTGGAAGTGCCATTTTATAAGGTCGCTTTGAGATAGGTTCACATCCAGGGATAGTCTCAATCTCATGGTCTATCTCTCTATGTGGTGGAAGATTCGTAAGATCTTTAGGGAATACATCATCATACTCCCTCAACCAGTTTGGTCGAAGTTTGGTGTCTGATTGGTCCACCTTCTTGAGCTTTACTGCATAAATTTGCTTCCCCTTTCTTAGTCCCTTCAAAAGTCTGCTGGCCTTAACTAGAGTAGCCCTAGGTCTCATATTATCCCTTGAATTAAGACTTCATTACCCAAGTTATCTGTAAAGGTAAATATCCCTTGTGCACAATGGATGTGGGCCTGATTTTGATTTAGCCAGTCCATCCCTAGTATCCCATCAAAGAATCCTAAAGGTAGGGTTCGAAATTTGGTAGAAGTTGGGTGTCCCCCTAGATCAAAGTTGATTATACCTGCAGAGTGTTGAGATACTACTTCCTTGCCGTTTGCTAACTCTACAACTAGTTTGCTTGTTGGATACTTATCTACTAGCTTAAGCTTCCTCATGCATCTGGGTGAAATAAATGAAAGAGTACTACCACAATCTATAAGGAAGTTAACTTGTTCACCTCTGAGAGATCCTGGCGTATGAATGACTGCGTATTACTTACAACCATTGGGGTTGTCAATTGCAGCATGCAAGGTTGCTCTCTCCTCTGCTTCATCCCCCACAATTGGTTGTACCACTGTAGCATTCACCCTGGCGGTAGCTCCACGCCCTCGCCCTCTGTTTACCCTTCCACGTCCTCCTCTTCCATTAGGTTGTCCTCATCCATAGACATTTAGAGGTATGGCATTGGCGCTAGTTGCTTGAGTCTTCTTGGGGCATTTAGATCGGTAATGCCCGAATTCGTTGTGCTCATAACAACGTACATTTGGAAATTCCATAACTGCGGTAGTGGCTACTATCAGGCGCTGCTCGTATGTTTGGTTGGTTGGTCTATTATTCCAAACATTTTTCCTTGTCCTCTTTGCCAAATGATTCCTCCTATTCTGATTGACCTTTTGAATTTCCATAGCTAAGGGTTTAGCTCTTAGCAAGGCATCTTGAAGAGTTGTTGGCCTGAGAGCTTCTAGCCGATTGTTCAAGGGGTCAATGAGCCCTTGACAGAACCGTGATACTTGCTGATCCAGGCTCATTCTAGAAGCATACCTTTGAAGAGTAACAAACTTTGAGTAATACTCCTCGACTGAAGAAGTCGACTATTCATCTTCAAGGTTTTATAAGCGGGTGGTAAGTAACGCCCCATCACTGCAACCTTGATGTCTTCCCACGACCGAGAAGATCCCTTGATGTTCAGATCTCTGCAATGCTATTTCCACCAAATCCTGGCATCGCCAGACAAGGGGAACATCGAAAGCATGGTTTGATTCACGGGTTGGGTTCCCGCAACTTCGAAATAGTTATCCATAGCCTCCATCCATACTTCCACATCTCTCTCCACATTTTCCCCCTTGCCCTTAAAGAGTGGAGGTTGGTGGGCTTGCTTAAGAAGGAGCTTCTTTTCCTGCACCGTCGAGTAGAGAGTAGCAGCAGGCGGTGCCTACATGGGCTACAAGAGATTCTTGATACGATTACTTGGATTTCAAATAGACACGAGACTTAAATAAAATTCAAGATCCCACTTTATCAAGAGACAGAGACTCAGAGACAAAAAAACTTTATCGATGAAGATTTATTACAATCGAAACCCCTCAAGGTTTAGGAGAACTCATGATCAATTTATTACATGGATTTTGGAATGCTTATAAGATACACGTGGCAGATTGTGTTGTCAGGTTCACATGAGACTCTACGTCATTTGTGAAGTAGTTCTTATACTCATCTTTGAGTGGATAGTAAACTATGGTGTCGAGTTGGGATAATTCTTTCGGTACTCCAAAAGTTCTAACTCTGTTTGTTGGGATTACATTAGTGACCTTCTCCAAAAGCCACTCGTTGAGAGAGTCATGTCCGTACGTGCAGGCAGCAAGTAGAATATCTGCACCACCCTTAATTCTTCTCCCCAACGTATTTTCTTCAAATCAGTAGCCAGGCATCCTAGCTTCCAAGCGTTGATGTAGTAAACCCCTCCTTCATGTGTCCAATCGAGCCCCCATCCTCTACCGATACGAGTGGAGTGCGGTGTATGAACCTTCAGCAGCATCTCCATGACATCTCGCGTGAATTGGTAAACTGGGGATCGTCAAGCTTGTTTGTAAATAAGCTTAAACACTTGGAACTTCCGATATTCTAGCACAGGGTCTCCCTGCAACACCAATGAAAGGAATTCGGGTCAGCTACCTATATACCCTTAGTTCCTTTTTAATATTCAAACAATACGACATTATTTCCCAGTATAACCTAAACCTTTCTCTGATTATACCAGGTGTGAGGTCCCCACCTCGTCGTCTCAAATGACGGATCTGATGGTAAACCTGGTGGCCACTAGATCTACAGCGGAAGAAAAAAAAGTGGTTTATGGTTCATCTAGCGGACGATCTCTCATCACAAAGTGAGTCGAGTTCAAGCCTACTAGCATTGAGATCTAGTTCCATTCCGCAGGGGGAGCATGATTAACTTATCTAGCGATCCTAAGATCCACCTTCCAAGAGGAGAGAAGTCCCAAGTGACTCTCTCTCTTGCAAAAGTATTGTTCATGCCAAGTGAACTAGATACTATGTTTATGATGCTACCATCAATTAAATTCACCCACTATGCTCTCAAAGTAATCTCACAAAAATGTTTTCTCTAATTTTCCTAATTCCGCTACTCTCAAAATTCTTAGGCCATTTCCATTACAGGCCATGATTCTAAGCATGCATACTATTTAAATTTGTGCACAATTAAAAAGAGAACTAGTCTTATAAGAAAAAAACATGGGTCATTTAAAAGAAATTTGTACATTTGCTTACTCTAATGTAGCATTGTAATCATTGACAAGGTTCATACTATCCTTAAGCTGTATTCCTTGCATCCATCTAGCATCTTCAAAAGGATAATTTTTGAACTTAATAAGATATCGTCGGATAATCTTACCATGTCGTAGTACCTTGTCTTCATGCCGAAGGATAGCTTCGGGTTGTAGCACCTCTTCTTGGTCTTCAACTTCGGAAGGGTCTTCAATAATTGGTTCACTTGGTGGCTCTCCTTTGTAGGGCTTATGTAGGCTCACACGAAAAGTATTGTGTATGAGCCAATGGTTGGGCAACTTGAGTTGGTAGGCCATCTCATTGATAGGCTTCAAACTTTGGAAAGGACCATAGTATCATTTTGCTAGCTTAGCATAATACTTTTGATGGCCCGTAGGATCTTTGCCCGTCGTTCGCCTTAATCGAGCCTTAGGAAAATTAAGTAAGATACAATCATTTTCTTTGAATGTTAAGGCCCTTCTGTGCTTGTCAGCAGCAGCTTTTTGCCTTTGTTGAGAGATGGATATATCCTCCTTAATCTTTTGAAAAGATTCTTGTAGGTCACAGCTATACTCATTGGCGGCGAAGATCTTCCCATGTACTTTGAGTAGTAAGGGACTTTTAGGTCTTCCCTCAATGATTCAAAAGGTGCTTTTCTCGTAGAAGTATGTACAGTATTATTGTAGGCATACTCTACAAGAGGTAAGTACTTTTCCCATTGTGAGCGTTGATCTACTTCGGTAACATAAATCTTGAGTAGATCGAGTATCGTAAGATTGGCTATCTCACTTTGGCCATCCATTTGTGGATGATAGGCCGAAGAGAAATTTAATCTTGTTCTTCCTAGATTTTCAAAGAGACCTTTCCAAAAATTACTAGTCATTCTAAGGTCTCTATCTGACACGATGGATGTTGGTAATCCATGGTGTTTGAAAATTAGTGATATGAAGAGAGTTGCCATTTGGTGTGCCTTAATAGTCTTTTTGATAGGAATAAAGTGTGCTTGCTTGCTAAACCTGTTGACTATTGTCCATATTCCCATATTCCCATGGATAGACTTGGGCATTCCAAAGATGAAATCCATGGATATACTCTCCCATGGTGAATTTGGGATAGGCAATGGCTGGAGTAATCCAGGTTTCTTCCCTCTATCATATTTGGTCTTTTGGCATCCTACGCATTTTGAAACATACTCTTGTATGTCCACTTTCATGGTAGGCCAGTAGAAATACGTTTCTACTCCTCGAAGATTCGGTTGAATTCATCTATGCCCCGCATAGGGAGGAGCATGGGATTCATACATAACCTTCTCACGAAGGGAATGGATACCACATAGCTTATTTCTGTGGAGAAGATAACCATCCTGCAAGGTGAATGGTTCCTCTTTCTTCCCCAAAGCAAGGGTTGACATTATGTCTCTTAAATCAGGGTCAGTAGCAAACCTCCGCCAACTTTGGAGTTTGTTTGCAAAAATTTATCCATGTGCCCGTTTTGGTAGAGAGAGGTAAAGTCAAACTTCTTAAAGGGCCCCTTTGTGAGTCCAAATTTCACCTAATGGGTTAAGTGACTCAAAGGTGCACCAACTTCAGAAAGGTACCCATATGCTTATTTTCTTTTGATTCTTTGGAATTAGAATCTTTTGAATGGATTTAACCTTCCGTCCTCCTCTGTAACTATAAACCCTAAATGAGTTCCCCTCTTTACAACAACGGGTGATTTGTAAGGACTTAGAGACATTCTAAATTTTGTGCATCTCTCCAAACATTTTTTGAGATGTTCTATATGTCCTGTCTTTTTACTAAAGACACTGCAATCATCCAAGAAAACTCTCATGAATGAAGCTAGAAAGGGTTCGAATACATTTGTTGATGTTTTTCAAAAGGACAAAGGTCCATTTTTCAGGCCAAAGCTCATCTCTATATACTTAAATGCTCCCCACTCTGTTATGAAAGTAGTCTTATGCTCATCTTCAGGTGCCATATTTATCTGATTGTAACTTGACAATCCCATCTAGGAAACTGTACATTTCATGGCCAACAACTAAATCTAGTAGTGTATCAATAAATGGTAATCAAAAAGGGTACAATGTAGTAGCTGAATACATCTTTTTATAATCCATACAGACTCTTAATTTACCATTTTCCTTAAGAACTATCACAATGGGTTGTAACCATGTTGCTTCATGAATAGGCTTGATGAAGCCAACTTGTAGTGATTTTTCAAGCTCCTCCTTAGCTTGCTCTACATAATTTGGATTCATTGTGTACCTCTATTGTACGATCGGCACTACATCCTGCTTTAGATTGATCTTATGCTCATAGAAGTTGCGATATATACCTTTTATGCATAAATATTCCCAAGAAAACACATCTTTGAATTCAATCAAAAACTTTTTGGAGCTTCACAAAATCTACATCCACAGTAATGCCTATTTTGACCATCCTAGGTTGTTTTTTCAATTCCTAAACTCATTTCCTAGAGTTCTTCTTTTGATGTCCTGGGGTAGATTTGAACATCTTCTCCCAAGGATTCAACAATAATTTGAGCAGCTTCTTGTAAAATAGTTTAGTGGCTCAGATTGCTAAAGTCAAAACACAACATTTATTTAAAGTATGGTATATCTAGAACTTTTCCTACTAGACCATCTATGTATCCAGTCAATTAGAGTCATAGCACTAAAGACAAAAGAACAAGAAGGCCACTATGCATAGACATTGAAGGAGACAAGACCAAAAGAAGAGTAGTCTACCCCAACAACCAAGAAACATGGTGTGGGAGAGATGACCAAACATGCTCATTTGAGCCAACCACTAAGAGACAAATAATAGCCACCACTGACCAAAAGTTTTGGGACATGTTGAAAATCAAGGTAAAGAAACCATCACAAACTTTTGAAGACGAGCAGGCCATAGGGATAGCCGAACTAGCAGGTGGATCACTGTCCATCACTATCATAGGAGCCCTATCAGGTACTACTCCAAATACAACTATCTAACTATGTCAAGAACCAAGCAAGCCATGCTAGATAAAAGCAACATAGTGACCTAAACTAGCAAAAACCAACACTAGTACAACACAAGTTACCAAAACCACCACAACTATTGTTAAACAACTACTTGATAGGCTTCATGTACTACAAAAACAACCACTGGTGGGAAAACTATGGTTAGGCACTTCAAGTCACGTAGTTGTACCTTACCCTATATTACCTGTTGTGAGGATATGGGAGTGCTAAGAAGGATGATTCAAAAAAGCATTCATGGTTAGTTTGTCATACTACTTAGCACTAAAATCTAGGATAACACAATGCTAATGACACAAGGAGTTTGGAAAAATGATCAAGTTCCCATCCTAGTAGAATATGGGTTGAGATTACATTACTTGTGAGCATAGAAATAAGCTCAATATGTAGGAGAAGGAGTGTAGGCTGGATGACATCATATTTGAGGTATGGTAGCAACTAGGTTTCATGCACTTAGGAGATATTCTAGGAGAAATCAAGTATGCACCTTTTTAGGGATATTTTTCACCTACTAAAGGTGCCCCTATCCATATGGAGAGGGGATAGAATGGTCCATGGGACATAGGTATATCATGGGCATCGTTCTACATCATCAAATCATCATGTATAGCTAGGGAAAGACTTCATAAGACTAGGGTAATCTAGGGTTATCCCCAACATACACCCCCTAAGCCTAAATTACTTTAGTGATCGTGTCATAGGTGTTTAGAGATCCTAAGGCTCATAAAAAATTTCATTAAAAAACAAACTCATGTGAAGAGGAAATTGTTTTCTCTTCTTGTGTATCATGTCATTGATGATGCCCTTTGTGTCATAGTATTCATCTTCATAGTTGTTGTCATGGTTGATTTTCATGTCCTCTTTATAGTTCTCTTCATGGTTGTCTTCATTCTCCTTATCTTCATCTTCATGTCTTTCGTGTTGAAACTCTTCAAAGTATTTAGTCTCTTTCATGTTGTAAATGAGCTCATCTATGTGGTAGTAGTTATTGAAATTATTGAACGTTGTGGACTCCATCATCTTCATGGTATGTTTCAGCTTGGATCTCATGGATCATGATTGTGCTCAACTGAGTGAGTCAGAGGTAGCTCTTTCTCAACAATGGGTAGTGTAAGAAATGCGGAATACAATAAGGATCTAGTAGCAAGGAGAGTAGAGAGAGATACGATGCAAAGTAGATAAGTGGAAAATCAAAAAGTTTAGATTAGCACACTATTACAAAGTGATGGTTTCATCCACCCATGCGCTCTCAAGGTAGAGCTTAGATGGCGATTTAGACAACTAGAGCAAGTAGGAATAGAAGGGACTAACAATCCTTCAACAAGGATGTGTTGTGTGCATCAAGTGTGCAAACCATTCTACCAAATTACTCATGAGAAGGCCTCCTTATATAGATGTAAGGGAGCCTCTAAACGCCCATGTGCAGCCGCCCTTAGGTAGTCAAGTCCAAGTAGGACTCTCTCATGTGCCCATGTGTAGCCGTTTTTGGGTAGACAAGTCCTCCTAGAAATCGACCACCGACCAAGGAAATCTAGCCATCGGCAAGAGACCACCAGTCGTCGACCACCGGACGGCCATTTTTCGATTTTCTTCGGTTGTCGTCCGGCCAGGATATTCCGGCAAAAAGGAATATTCAGCAAAGGGAAAAAAAAGTCTCGGGGGCTTCCGACCTCGAGGCCCCCAAAGTTGCCCTTGAATTTGCTCCGTACCATCCATGATCACAAATAGAGATCTCATCAGCGTGCAAAGATGGAATCCACCAAATATATGTGCACCACTGGATTCTCCTCATATGGGGGCCTTACAAACTGTGCATCATATATTGTGGTGGCAAAACTGAGAGAGGTGGGCATTGCAAGTATACCAACAGGTAGTATCTAAACCTCTATTCACAAATACATTGAGCATAGATTCATCATCTTCGATAGGAAGATAAATATCATACATATCGATTGAAGAGTAAAAATTATGGAAGGCTTGAAAGATTCTTGAAGTTTGATAAGCTCTCTACCAAAGTTTTCAAAACTACAATCAACTACTAAACCAGTGATATTACACGACTTGATTGATGAAAAGGGCTCAAAATCTAAGATAATGTCCACTAATTTTCTAAGAGTTAAGTAGGGCAGGCTAGAGACCTATCAAAGGTTACTTGATTCTATAAAGCGGCTAGGGTTCTCACAATAGAGGTATGAAGGAAGGGACAAGAGAGACATGGCAGATTTTTGCACAAAAAATTGAAGTTACTCAAGGAGAAAATGGATCTTGATCCGCTCTATGAATGCAAGAGATGAATGTCTATGCGTGATGAGGGAGTGACACATACGCTACAAATAGAATACTAGATATCAAAACCCAAAACTTCCCACCTTCTCAACCTTGTCATTTGGATCTATTTGGTGGCTTGAAATTTTCCCTAAATCTATCTTGGCAATAGATAATCCCTTGATCAATGAGCTATCAAGTATATTTCCTCTAGATCTATGGCAACAGTCTATTGCACCAAATCCATTGAAGACTCTCTCTACACTAGCTCAAAGGGATTCCCCCCATCCTTGGCCCTAGGGCTTGGCTCAACCCTTTTCTCTTTCTCCATATTTTTTATGTAGATACTACATCGTGCTACCCAACATCCTCATAGTCTTATTAGTGGTTAAAATATTTAGTTGTGGCCTTTTTGTATACATCACTATAGAACCATCAATCTACATTAGAGTCTCATCCTTCAAGCTTTCAACTACCAACTCTTGCGTTAGTTTTTGACTTTCCACCACTAATTCCTAAATCCATAATATCAAATTTGCATGAGCTTAAAATTTGACAATAACCACACATTACCATAGGGCTATGCAACCTACTCGCTCATCCTACCAGAAAATCCTACCAGAATTAGTTGGCATGCTTCCATTACTCAACCTTCATAACCACAATGAAATCCTTAGCCACGACCACACCCTACATACTATTCATCTCCCAAAACGAATTTCTCCATCATGTTTAAAGCTTAAACTTGATTCTCTAGGAACTCAATTTCCACGTGCACTTCCACAAACTGCCCCGTGGAAGCCTTGAACTCTTCTTGGATGTCCTTCTAAAAAGTTTGAATCCACTCACCAAAAACTTTCAGACTCCAACAAAATCTTTTCATCTGTTCGATTGTTGTAACTTCCTCCCCCAATCCGCTACATACACCGTTCCAACTCACTTTGAGCCTTCTTCGATTTTCTTGAGTTTGTAAATATTCCCCTAGTTTTACAATCTTTATTCCACTCAAGCTCTTCCTCTTTGTAGATTGGTAGCATTATGCTTAGTGACAGAGAGATGGAAGATTACATATCGATGGAAGCTACTCAGGTGATGATTTTCTAATAGCGAAGATGTTACCCTTTGTCAAGATATGTTATCGAAAAATCGCAAAAATCTAAAGGTAATTAATTTTTGTTGAATTGACATGTTATATGTCCAATTTTCCTTCTGAAAAATTATGTACATCATAAAGGATGAGCGATAAACTCCATTCCCATGGGTTTACCTATGTTGACTTACATGGTTGGAAAAAGCAAGGCAAGTGAGCTAGGATCCAAATGATTGAAATCCTTGCAGACACTGTTTTACTCGAAGGATATTATGAGCCCAAGGGATCCTTTATTTGTTTGTTGCATGTGCTTTGGCATTCGCCCAACAATGTCAATAGTAAAAGCAACAATGGATCCATTATGGCAAGAGCTAAATGATGACATTGAAGTAGACATTAAGGAAACTTGCTCGATGGATTTATCTAGATTTAGAAAAGATTTTATACACGTGGGAAAAAAATCATCTATTGGCTGCTTAGATGGGGGTCTTAAAGGATTATACGTTTTTTCATTTTTTAAGATCTTACCAATAGCATTTCAGTCTGTATTATCCACTAAGTATGTTTATATTTTTTGTTCATAGCTGTAGCTTACAAGAGAAATATTAATCTTCACCCTAAAGTTCGAGTAGAGCTTGTTAGAGTAGACTCAACAAATGAGATGAATGTGGTCAATATTGTGATGCGTATAAACATGTAGGTTATGATATTTTATATTAAATAATGTGTAGTGGTCTTGTTCTCTTTCTCAACATTGGTATATTTATGACTTTATCTTGAAAATCCATGTAATTGCAGATTGAATGACATGGGTTTTGTAGCTACATCATGCACAAACATGCTGTGGATAGTGCGTGCAATGGGACTAGCCTCTAAAGATGCTATTACAGCGAAGCTCCCATGGGATGTATACAATTGGATGCAAGCGGACATAAACATGAGAGTTGAAGGAAAATCATGGCATAACGCTCTCGTGGCTATAATATTACAATTGCTTCATTCGGTAAGTGGCTTCATCTTATGCATTCTAATATCAAAACCTATGCAACTATGTAAATAATAAATGGATGTTCATAAAGAACAAGTATGCTAGATAGCTCTAAAGATGATTATGGCCAAGAAGGAGTCCATGCTCTCATTAGACTCAAAGAACAACATAGCACACATTGGAGATAGTTGACTCAACCGTTGGAGACAATTGGTGGAGGTACGTTGCAATTGCATGATTTTTTAATTGTTGACCTTTCTGCATTCTAGTTTTAAGTAGGACTTGTAAAATTTTCAGCAACACTTTAAAGAAAATTGAATAGAGCTCACATCCAAAGTGGGTACTTAATAATATAAGTTTTCTTTGGGATTTGACATTAAATGACCTTGAAGATGTGAGCAGTCTTGACATCCCTCAAACTGATACTTGCAATGGAAATTTAAAATTTTAATGCCTGTTATTAAATACGAAAAGATCAACCGCTTGATCTTATGGCATGTTGTCATACATGGGAAACAATTTTCTTTTGAGAACGGGTGCACATTGAGCTACTGTGGTTAGCAATTGAAAGAGAAACAAAATATACACAACTCAATAAGGCGTATTCATTTAAAACCTATTGAGGGTGCAAACTTGGACTTGTTCTTAGAAGATTCCAAGTAGCAACAGAAGAATAAAGCTTTTGCTTATGAGCTTGGACTTATGAATAAGGGAGCATCAGTCGACGTGAGCAAGGCATTGACACTCACAGGACAACATTGCATTTGTAGGTAGTAAACACTGTTATATTAGTATAATTTCAATATCACTTTGAGAACTAATGAAACATAAATTGTTTTCACTGGATTAATAAGCATAAATTTGACGTGAAAAGTGTCATAAGTCTATGTGTGTTACTGGATGAGAAGAATCCGGATGCCATCTTCAACCTTGTACAATTGGCATGTAACTTTAAAAAGATCATGCACACAACCATTCCATTTTCCTTATAGCTGTTAAGTATGGAGCCTGATTTACCCTTGTAATTTTCTGTGGTAAAAGCGCACATTTGTAAGGCCCCCACTATGAGGAGAAGCCATTGTGCGTGAAGGAAAATCACTCACCGGAAACCAAAATTTTCACGGACAAGAATCAGGGGCAACTTTAAAGGCCTTGGGGGCGGAGGCCCCCGAGACTTTTTTTTTCGCCGGAATATTATGGCCGGCCGGCAGCCGGAAAGTGGTCGGAAAACAACCGGTCGGTTGGCCGGTGGCCGGTAGTCAATGGCCGATGGCCGGTGGTCGGAAGTCAATGGCCAGTGGCCGGTGGTCGGAAGTCAATGGCCGGTGGCCGGTGGCCGAATTCAAAAGCGGACTTGTCTTCTCAAGGGCGGCTACACATGGGCGGATTGGAGGGTCCGATTTGGACTTATTCGCACAAGGGCGGCTACACATGGCTGTCTCTCATAAGAGAGGGCAGCCCTTTTGGCCTATAAAAGGAGGCCATTTCTACACACATTTCACAGTGTGAAGTTGATGCAACAAGGTGAGTGTGAGGTGGTGAGAGTGAAGCAAGGCGGGAGCTCCATTAAGGGTATAATCCCTTTGTAAACTACTTCTTGTTTTGAAGTACTAAAGCCATTGAGTGGCTGCTTTCCCGTGGACGTAGCCCACATTGGGTGAACCACGTATATCGTGTGTACTCTCTCTCTCTCTCTCTCTCTCTCTCTCTCTACTCTATAATCTCGTGTATATAAATCTGTCTCTCTCCATTAAGTAATCTACTCAATTATCTATTTAGCTACGTCTTATTTCCTAACAATAGCAAGGAAATCTTTCTTTTAAATAAAGAAATGACACACAATGATGCTATTAAAGAAAGAGAGGATTGTGCTAAACATGCATCACATTATATATATCCTTCCACAATCTTGAAACTCATTGTAGGTTCAGAAACCTGGGCCAAGCCTACCAGTGCTGTGTTCAAGTAGCACATCTAGATGAGACTGCTGCTACATCCCAATTAGTAACAAAAATATTGAAAGTTCTTTTTTATTTGCACCTGTCTTACTTTGGACTAATGTAGTAACAATTAGCGGTATGCTATCATGTAGCTTGCATAAACTACATGGGCTGAAGGTGAACAAACGCATGTTTGCACAAAGAAAAACAGCAAGTGTCATTGTTTATTTTATTTTGAGAAGACTGAGAACATGAGACATGCCATTTAAAGGTCAACTTATTGTTCCTTTGATAGCAAGAAAAATGTATGGTCTACTTCTAAGGATATGCTTGATTTTGCGACAAGTCTTGAAACAAAACTAATGGATGTGTCTAACCCATAAGGAAATGGTCATTTGTAGGGTCTTCCAAGAAAATTCATTTTTTAGTACTCGTTTTAGAAAATAGGTGGGGTAAAAAAAGGTGTTCTCAATAAAAAGTGTACTTACAAGTAAATTCTTTTCACAACACCATAACGGCCATGATGATTGAGGAATGTGTTCTTTCAGCTACATTGAATGCAACTCATCTTCGAGGGAGATTCAAGGACTACTATATTCTCTTCTTTTTGCAGCATGTGCATAATGTGCTTCTCTTGTTTTTCTTGCATTGAGAACTAATGGATTTCTAGTCAACACCCACAAACCTCTTCGCCAATGTCCTATATATCATCTACACATTGACTTGGATCCTCAATATGATCCATTATGTAAGTAAAGAAAATCCAACAAGCAAGTGACACTCGTAGAGAAAGAAAAACTCAGAGCAGAGGGAGCAAAACAAGTAGATATTTGAACACATGGTTCGATCTATTTTTTGAATCCTATGACTAATGTCTCTCCAGTATTTGCAAATCCTACTAGTTTATTGACTTTTGTTGTTGATGGAGAGAATGGATTGCTTGGATTTGTAAAGCTATAATTGGTCAAGATAAAATTGCATGGTCATCATGAAGAAAATAAAAATTGTACAAATTTCTCATTTGAATTTGTAGCCACCTCAAGAATTACAGGTCTTGTGAGAAAAAGGTACAAACCCTACAAAAGAAAGATACAAGCTCGCTCGTGTGTGAAAGAAGAAACTATAGAATCTTGAAACCTTTGAAGGTTGGATTTGGTAGTTAAAAAAAAAGAATCCAAGCATTGAAGTGAGTATTCTAAATATTCTAAAGTGTTTAAACTAAAATAGTCAGTTTCTTATGTGTGTATTGCTTTCTTTGTAGATATGCTATCTATCTATTATGAGCACGTCTCGAGATAGAAGAGAGTGAGAGGAGGTGCTCACAATATACAAGAGCTTGGAACTTGATTACAATACTTAATACTTGATTAAGAGAACTTGATACAAGACCTGATACTTGATTAAGGAAACTTGTTACACGACTTAGATTAAAAGACTAGAGTACAAGGCAAGATTGAAGTACAAGAACACGACTCAAAAACAAGATAAGAGCTGGAAGAGGATGTACCTCACAGGAGTCTCACAACTGATGTTGAGAAGACTGAGGGGCTTGTAGCCCAAGACCTCTATGTATACTAGAGCTTAAGGAGGCTAGGAACCTTCTAGATTATAACATGCCAAAAACATGCATGTCATAGTTTAACATCTAAAACAAATTTAAAATCTATAGATATATTTGCAAGGTTTTCCACAACTTGTCCTAAGAATTGAGCTTTTATAACACACAAAACAAGGTGCATGATGCCATAAAGTATCATTTGAAGTAAGATCATGAACAATGCATCTATCCTCCACAAACTTTATAACAAGACAAAGTCTTGCTAATGCAAAACTAGACAATAGATATTTCTTAATTCTAAGGACAAAAAGTATGAAGGATTGCCATTAACTATAGGGAGAATAATTCTTTGACTCCTTGAGATGGATAGCAGGCATTGTTGGCACAAATGACAGTATTCCTATTGGGGACAACAAAAAGAGAAGTGAAAAAGTCACAATGAGATGTAATGTGCTTTGTAGCACCACTATCAAAATACTACACATGTGAATTTATAGCCTCAATCATGCACACATCATGGAAAAAAGGGTCATATTGACACTATTATGCAATAAAATCCCATTTTACATCAAATTGAATTTGGAGATTCTGCAATGGCTACATGTAAAGAAGATTCATTTTCTTTCTTACATGCCTCTTTAGCCATAAGCTTAGGACATTGCTTTATCAAATGATTTTCACCTCTGCAATAGCTACACTAAAACTTTTTATTTCCTTTTTCAATAGATTTATCATATGCATTATTGTTATTGGAGACATTATTCGCAGATGGTTGGCTAGCTTACGAAGGAACATTGTAAGCCCATTGTAAGTAGCATCATTATTATTGCTACCCCTTATTTATGCAACAAGAAAAACATTATCATCATCATGTTGCTTGGACTTGTTTTTCCTTGACATAGCCTCATATAATAGCAAGCTGACCAACCCATCAAATTTAGTAGCACTATCCTTGCCCTTTGCAACAAGACTAAAAGTTGAAGCAAAACTTTGATAAGAATCAGGTAATGTATTTGAGACGATCTGCATAAGTGAACGATCAAGAATGGTTTTGTCTGTAGCAATAAGTCGCTCAATCATATCTTAGATTTCAACAAGACAAATGTCCATTGTATCTTCCTCATGCACGATCTTTGGTTCTAGATATTTGCATAGATATGCTATTTTTTCCTCATTGTGACATATATACAACCCAACTAGAATGGCCGAAGCCTATTTTATTGTTTTTGCTAAACAAATATGAGGAAAAATGGTGCACTTGATAGACATCACAATGAATGCATGTGCTTGTGCATCTCTACTATCCCAAGGAGCCTATTCAACTAAAGGTAGAATAGCTCTAGCAGTTCGAGCAAAACTGCTATAACTACAATATCGTGCGCATAATTTGGATCCAAATAATTTGGATGTACATTAAAACATTTGACAATGTTCCATAAACCCTTGAAAGCAAATACATTTTGCATCATGTAATCCCACAATGGATAGTTGTGTCCATTTATCGTCAGAAACAATATTTTGAAAACACCATTGCTCTCAACCATGGTGAAAGACTAAACACAATGTTCAAAATACCCAAATTGAGTAGAATTTGAAGGAAATTTGTACGTGATATATAGCACAAACCACAATAGACTATCAAAGACTTGCTATGCAAAAAGTTGCAGTGGATGAAATTCTACACAAAAGGAAAAATTTGCTTGTGCACTACTTGTAGTGGTGGAAATGGAAACCAAAACGAGTTTGAATAAAAATTCTCGGCACATCATGCTCTATGAGCTTACCCAAGGTATTCATCAACCTTTTGATGCTCACCAAGGCTCACCCAAATCATAGAAAGTTACCACATGGTGTTGGTGACAAGGGCAACTATGCCCATGGAGATGCAACCTTCTCAGATACTAATTGTTGAAATTAGGGTAGATGCATCTGAGCTTGCTTTCCTCACATTTTTAGCCATGACTTAGATCTACACTTTCCTCTCCCAGCTATAGTGTGGGCTCTCCATTATGACTCTCATCACCACAATTTTGGAGCATCAAGAATCATCATCAGCCACACACACACTACATCACATGTTACTGCGGTTTCATAGGTAATCTTTGACCTCAGAGGACGATAATAAAATCTCTCTCTCTCTCTCTCTCTCTCTCTCTCTCTCTCTCTCTCTCTCTCTCTCTCTCTCTCTCTCTCTCTCTCTCTCTCTCTCTCTCTCTCTCTCTCTCTCTCTCTCTCTCTCTCTCACATAGGCTCTCAAAGTGCAACAATAGGGTGATATAAGCAAAAGGAGGCAAGGCGAGGTGGTGTGTGTGGGGGGGGGCATTGCAGAGGAGCACAGCAAGGGAGGCTTGGAGAGGGCGAGGGAGAAGACATCTGAGGGGGAGAAAGAGCCATGATCCATTCTTCTCTCATTAGAGGGAATCTTAGTAGATTCCCCTCACCACATTAGTTGGAAGCATTCTCAACTCAAAAGCTCCTGCAGTTTTAACGTTCCCAACGTGAAGGTTTTGACCTCTCGATCTAAAGGCTACAAAGAACCAAGTCAGTGTACCGTGGCAGGGTTGCTATCTTCTGATTGAGCGATATAGGTATTAAAAAAAATAAAGCTATTGCACCCTACTCACACATGCCACACGTCCTCTCCAGGTGGCATTCTCTCCACCATTACCACTCATGCAGGCTTTTTCCTTTTAACACCCACTCACTTTAACTTTCAAGTTTAAGCCACTTTAACATTTCCACATAGAGCTTCACACCTCCTACATTTTATTTTTTATGAAAGCGAACGTGCTAGGGTCATTTCACCTTTTCTTTGCACTTGCATCAACAAAGAATCTTGTGAGATTCTCATTAAAAAAATGGATTTAAAATTGAACCCACCTACTATCTACTCTCAATTCATTAGATGTAGAATCTTCATTTGAAGGCCCTCACAGAGCCCATTTGTTTGTTTGCGCCAGCACAAAGAAACTGCCCTACAGATTTGCTTTGGCTCTCACTCATCAATGTAACCATCCTCATGCCTCCGTGCTATCCTATTATTTTTCCCCTCTTCTTTGCATCCCAGCATTTTGTAGATTGGATAGAAGTTCCCTTGGGATGTGCTGTGTGATAGACAATGGAGGAAAATATATGGAACTTGTATGGCCATTCTACTCACCATGAGATTCTATGTGGATCTAGTTATGAGGCAGCTATAAGGCTTATGTTATAACAAAGAAGATCATTAAAGAACAACCACACTACTCATGGAGAGAGAGAGAGAGAGAGAGAGAGAGAGAGAGAGAGAGAGAGAGAGAGAGAGAGAGAGAGAGAGAGAGAGAGAGAGAGAGAGAGAGAGAGAGAGAGAGAGAGCCATAGTACTTATGAATACAATTTGCGTGGGTAGGAAGAGAGGCATATTGTGTAGGTAGGAATTAAACGCATCCGAACTTGCTTCGCTCACATTTTTAGCCATGACTTAGAGCTACACACTTTCCTCTCCCAGCTGACTCTCATCACCACAATTTTGGAGCATCTAGAATCACTCATCAGCCACACACATACTACATCACATGTAACTTTGGTACCATAGGTAATATTTGACCTCCAAGGATGATAATAAAATCTCTCTCTCTCTCTCTCTCTCTCTCTCTCTCTCTCTCTCTCTCTCTCTCTCTCTCTCTCTCTCTCTCTCTCTCTCTCTCTCTCTCTCTCTCTCTCTCTCTCTCTCTCTCATGCACATGGTAGGACTATCACCGGGTGCTACAGACTGTCTCTATCTCTTTCACATAGGTTCTTGATGTGCAACAACAGGGCGAGACCAACAAAGGGATGAGGAAGTAGGGGAGTGCATGGGCGAGGTGAGGCATCCAAGAGGAGCAGAGCAAGGGAGGCGAGCAGAGGGCCAGAGAGAAGACATTTTGGGGGGGGGGGGGGGGGGGGGGGGGGGGGGGGGGGGAAAGAGCCATGATCCACTCTTCTGTCATTAGAGGGAATCTTAGTAGATTTCCCTCTGTTGGAAGCGTTCTCAACTCAAAAGATCTTGCAGTTTCAACATTACCGATCTGAAGGTTTTGACCTCCCGATGTAAAGGCTACAAAGAACTAAGCCACTGTACCATGGAAGGGTTGTTGTCTTCGAGCGATATAGGTATTTGAGAAAAATAAAGCTATTTCACCCTACTCCGTCATCATCACTTATGCTGGCGTTTTCCTTTTAACACCCTCTCACTTTAACTTCCAAATTTATGTCACTTTAACGTTTCTACTTCAAGGTTCACACTTCCTACATTTTTGTTTTTATGAAAGCAAATGTGATTGGATCATTTGACCTTTTCTTTGCACTTGAATCAACAATGAATCTTGTGATATTTGTTACCATATACATGGTAGTGATGTGTGTGGACACACTTAGGACCGCCGAGGCATTTTTTTCCTCTTTAGGAGGTTTCTTCCCCTGTCCATTGTATATACGCCCATCACTCTAGGGCTAACTTAGCTTTCCATTTCACACTAAGTAACACACTCTCTATTGTGTGCCTTGAGCTTCCTTTGTCTTCTCCAAGCTGTGTGTGTTTTCGTGCAACCCTAATTCCAACAATTGGTATTAGAGCAGGTTGCGTCCTCCGGGCTTAGTTGCCAGCAACTCCAACACACACCGCTCACTTTCTCCAACTTCTGTGAGCTTTAGCGAGTGTTAGCAGGTGGATTTTTTTTTTGGGCAAGCTCAAAGAGCTTGGTCTGCTCAGAATTTTGATTTGGGATCATTTCGGCCTCCGTTTCCACTACAAGTAGTACTACACATTCTATTTTGTCATTTTGTGCAGAAGTTTTGTTAGTGCCATTTTCTGCATAACAGGTCCCTTATAATCTTCTACGGTTTGTTCTATATAGCACGTGTTGTTTCTGCTTTGTTTCTCCTCTTTTCAAGCAATTTTCACATTAGGTGCAGGCATTCGTCATAGCCAACAACAACACAGATGTGTTCAAGATGTTTGCTGCTGAGGATAGATTGGATGGGGACATTTAGAGGGTCAAGAATATTTTTTGTAGCTAGAGAGAATTCTATGGCATGAAGACAAGGTTTTACAAAGTGGTAAGACTATTTGACAGTATCTTGTCAAATTTGAAAACTATCCTTTTGAAGATGCAAGGTGGATACAAGACATCCAACTAAAGAATGATGTAAACCTTGTAAATACTTACAATGATTCCTATTAAAGGTAAGAATAGGATATTTTATAAAGAATTTTGTTTTGTTTTAAGTCTAAGATTTCTTTTAAATGTTCAATATAAGTTTTAAGTGTATGCATACCATGAATCAAGCTTGCAATAGCTCAATCTCTCAAGCATCTAGTAGACCTTGCCAATCTACTATGAAATATGATTAGGGATAAGTAAACACATGCTTGCGATAGCTAAGACTTCAAGCAACAAGTGGAGTTAGTCATCCTTCTTGTTCTTGTCATATTCTTTTTATCTGCATTGGGATCCTTCAAGGGTTTAGTTGCTTTGAGGACATCATGGCCTCTCTCTATCTCTCTCTCTCTCTCTATCCATATATATATATATATATATATATATATATATGTATGTATGTATGTATGTATATGTATGTATACACACACACATGCGCGCATGCACACACACACACACGCAGAGGTATTGCTATTGATTAAACCCTTGCCCTCACACTCTCTCCCTCAATAACACAATCTATGACAGCTTAGGGTTTCCCTCTACCAAGTTCATGTTATAGCTACTAGTATGAATACATTCCACTCACAACAACTTTGATTTGAATTTTGCTTCTATACACATCTACGTTCAACAATGGGTAACTTGAACCTTGAGAAGATTTTTTTAGTTCCAAATAAACCCTTGACCACTTCCAAAAAGGAATATTTTGAAAAGGATTTAACCCCCCCCCTCCCCTCAGGGTGGCCATTTTTGTTTTCTCTAGCATGGGACATCTACGTTCAACAATGGGTAACTTGAACCTTGAGAAGATTTTTTTAGTCCTAAATAAACCCTATATTCTAAACCCTCTTGACCACTTCCAAAAAGGAATATTTGAAAAGGATTTAACCCCCCCCCTCCCCTCAGGGTGGCCATTTTTGTTTTCTCTAGCATGGGACTCCACACCTGGTTACTTCTCATATATAGCTTATCTCCTATGGACTACCCCCCTTAAGGCTTTGAGCATAAAATTTTCTTGCTAGGATTCACTAGCTGGCTGTGGGAACCCCTCGTGGGATGGTGCCCTCCATAGGGTGTCTGGTTAATATTCCACTTATTGAGCCCCTCATCATGGGACTATGCCCTTCATAGGGCACCGAGCTAATTATTCACTCGCTCTCGATTTTTGTAACTGCATTGAAGAGCCCTATGACTCCTTGACTGTACGTGCTCATACTGTAGCCCCTCACACCCCTTTTGCTTCCCTCTCTTCCCCACTACTGCATAACACCCTCTGTCCTGCCTATGGTACCCTGCTAGGTTATTATTGACCTCTCTCTCCTACCTTAGCAGCTAGAGTGTTAACCAGGGAGGCTACTTCTGGCAATCATGTGCCTTGAGAATTGGACTTGTTGAGTATGCAGATTGTGGGGGTGATTCTCCATGCTGGGCCATATAGGATGCCTCCCCTACTGTGCTTTGCTATAAAATGAGGTGAGGGTTGCTTTGGCCCCTCTCGTAGACAGTAATAGTAGAAAAACAACTCAGTCTTTGAATTATTTTTGTACATAGATATAAGAATGAGGTTTCATTCTAGTGTTTTTATACATGGGGTAATGTGAACCGATTGTTCTATAATGTGACAAGAGAGGTACATTTGTGACGGACAACAACTAAGCCAAAAAAATTCCAAGAAAGGACAGAGTCCTCACTTGCATATGCAAACAAGACAAAAGATATGTTAGCTTTGAATACATTTTACACGTGTCAATGGACTTTATCAGTTGTTATCCATGTCCATCTTACAAGCTTTTTAACTTAAAACTACTATCCAAAGTAATCTTGAATTCCTAGTTTTCTTATTTTCAAGTATAAGGTGTGTTTTTTGTTCCTTTTAAGGTTCCTTTTTAACTTGTAATGAAAAAGGTCATCACTCCTTTAAGATACAAGCAAGTCTTTGTAGGTTATAAATAAGGTTAGTATTACCCCAATTTTTTAAGACTTCAAATAGCTATTTATATACATAAAATTTTGATCAAAAGGCCAACACGCCTTGTGATCCAAGTGTTTACACCCCACTTTGTCCCTAATCATTTTGTATCTTTGTTTAAATATACCAATCCTTCCACTAGGTATTTTGCACGTTGAATGTCTTGATTTTTTAACGAGTTTAATGGTGCCACGAACTCATAATGTTTTTGTATAGTCTATCCTTGTGATCTACTTAGAGAAAGTACTATTTATGCCACACAAGCAACTAAAATAAAACTTGTCAAAGTATTTGAAAAAAGCAGGGCTTAGTATAGATGTTCCTAGATAGCCAGAGTAGAGAGATAAACCTATTCATTTTGTTTATTTATAAAAAACAATGCCAGTTCTCTAATCTTTATGTCCACTAATTCAATGTTTCATATCATATTAAATTGTACATGGGTCTAGACATAATCGTAACGAAAAAAACCCACCCCATAGACGAAGCTAATATTTTTCTCAATCAGTCTCAAAAAAGATTAATACCAAACAAGCGAACAAGGTACCATCCGTACCCCCCTCTTTAAAAAAAAAAAACAAAACCACGTAGTAGCCCATCCTTCCATGCTAGAAAAAAAACCCAAAAAGGTCAAGATGGTATGCGCCATCTGTGTGATTTTTAACAAAAAAATCATTTTAGAGCGCGTTAGACATATGCATTGAGTAGGCTATCTCAAAAAAAAAACACAGTTATGTACAGTTCCGACAGTGTATCAAGCAAAAAAAATCATTTTGGAGTACATGATGAATGCATCATAATACATCAAGCAAGAGTTATAAAAATCACCGAGCTAGGTGCAACATCCACAATATGGTATGTGGGATGCAAAACCTCGTTCAAAGTATGTGGTATTTTGTACCTATTATACAGATATCATTGCAGGGAAATACAAAGCCCGGTGTAGTACAAATGGCACTAATTATTAGAAAAAATCCCTTTTATGTATGAGCATACAACACTTAATAAAAAAACCTGTGTAAGTTGAAAAAAAAAATGCAACCCGTCGATTAAAGCACCAACTCTAGAAACCCTAGTATGATGCAAAAATTAAAGAAAACCATTTTATAGCCAGAAAATTTATTGATAGGCATTGACCATCTTGGTGCAGCTCACTACAGAGTACTAAGTAAGATGAAAAAATAAAAAACCATTTTTGGGCAAGTGCAGAGTACAGAAATATGTAGAGAGTAGCAATGGAAGTTTGAAAAACAGAGCTAGTCAAGCAAGGCACAAACCTGAGAAGTGCTTTCATGCTCAATTAAGTCCATTACTCCACAGTAAGCAATAAAGCCCTCACTACTCACTTTCACAAACAAAAACTTTACGCAATCAAGCCAGTTGTTTTTTGAACTATTATGGTCTTTTGTGTATATGTATTAATTTAAAATAGAAACACACACATATATTTGGATTTTCTTTCTCTCTCTCTCTCTCTCTCTCTCTCTCTCTCTCTCTCTCTCTCTCTCCATAAGTACACAATAAACAAGGCTGTCAATAAGTTGCCAACAGCGGCACTACTGGAGACCAGGATGGAGAGAGAGAGAGTGGATGGCTCGCACAGGGGTGGAGATAAAGAAAGGTGGCATCACTCCGAGCAAGCATTAGATGTCGATGGGTTGAGGATCCACTGCAGGTTATTTCTTTGTTCTAATCTAGTGTCTTGAATCTGGACCATGGACACCCAACTCTCTCTCTCTCTCTCTATCTCTCTCTCTCTCTCTCTCTCTCTCTCTCTCTCTCTTTATCCAAAGGGAAGTTACCTCTAGGAGAAGGGCTTCTCTTGTAGCAATGCATTCCATTTCTGTAGCATACATAGAGTGAAAGTTGAAGAGGAGGAAGCTCCCTGTGTTTCTTCTCCTTCGTTGTCTTTGAGCATCCAGTAAGCAGACATCCATAGAGACATTGTTGGTAATGGGGAGGCATTGCTGACGATGAAGGTGAAATGCAGGTAGCGATGGTGAGGGATGATGGCATATTGCAATTTGGTCTAGAGCAGTAGTTTGTCCATGACAACCTTGATATACACAATATGAGAACACTTCCTGATGGGTTCAAACAAAATAAATGACTTCTTGTGAGATGCCACAATTGCCAAACACAAGATTGAACACTTGTAAAAAAGCCCTACACATGAATGAAACACCGAAAGTTGAACGTAGGTGCTCAATTTTCAATGGAGGGGAGCACAAGAGATTAGAGGTGATAGGTAGGGTGCCCGCTTCATTTAACAATGAATGATCTTGAAAACAATGGAGAATTGACGAATTTACAATCACATGTTTAACTTAGAAAAATTACATTCCCATAATCACATCAATTTTTGACCAATTAATAAAACATAAACTTTGTGATTTCACTATTGTGATGGAAAATGCAAATAAAACACATGTTTATAATTTACAAACCCCAAATTTTGCATCTAATTTTTCAAAACGTTAAGTAACAAGATTATCTCTACTTTTGCAACAAAGCTTCATAAACAAAACTAAAAACTGAAATTATGAAGCAAGTTTGAAAGCATATTTCTTCTCTTTGTCATTCACAATTTGTTTTTCTTTCCCTTCTAGAAGAAAATATAAAATATCGTGCGACGTATTTTCTTTGACATCAACAAGATAACCTACCACTTTGAAAACGCTTTCCTCATTGTTGATACCTTTATCATCAACGACATAAAGAAATAAGAGGTTCAATAATTGTTTGATTGTGCCCAAAAACACCTACTTGAATTGACCAAGCATGACCTTCAGGCTTCTTGTGTTGTGCATGCTCCCAAAGGATTTGAACATCATGAGTTGATGCTTTTTTTTTTTGTTTATGAGAGGTAGCAAGCATACCTCTAGGGGGAACAATGATTCTCTGTAAAGGCACTATCGGTAACGTCTCGTCAATACCTTGAGCTTGTTCTAGAAATTGATGAGCAACTAACAAATGTCATCGAGGAGCACCACTTTCAAAAGCGAAAGGAGGTGGAAGTAGTTGTCTTCTAAACCTGCTCCAATGATTGACATACGCATCCTAAGTGCTTGAAAGTCAGAACTGATGGGAGCAAGTTTACTGTGAGGGACTGAGTGAACTTGTATGACCTAAACCAATTAGAGAAGATGAAGATTAGCAAGATTAGATCGTTGACCTATTCTTTGCTTCTCAAAAACATGAGCATCACCAGAATGAGAAGGCTTTACAAAGAAGAAGCTGCAAAGATCGATAAAAGAACCATAAATTCTTGCTATCAAGCATGCCAAATCCAAATATATACTTAAAAACAATAAGAAGGATATAAAATTTGTAAAAAATCAAACAAAGAAGATTTAAAAATCCCTCATATTTCAAGGCTTTCTTAAGTACAAAATTAAGAATTTATGTGTATTTAAAGAAAAAAATCAAAGTATGTCTTTAGTCTTGGCACAATAGATCTTTATATGTTAACAAAATGATACCAAAAGCAAGTGTACTATGCTAGTTATATCTCCCTTGCTCTAGTGTCTCTTTTCTTACAACAAGTACTTGTTTGACCAAGGAAGACCAAAGAGAGTAGTTTTTACTATCCAACCTACACTCATTGAAAAGTACATCAAGAATAGAACAATCACACTTTCTTTCTTGTTGTGTCCTTATGCATATAACAATAAATCCGCACCATGTGTACAAAGATATACACAACCAATGTATCAAACAACCAATGGAAACTTTCTCTACACAATATTGACAAAACACAGCTCTCTTTGTATGATGTTTTCTGTAAGATACGCATGAAGTGTTTTTGTATGACTGAAAACTATCTTCTGTTGTGATGCTCAAAACAAAATTCTAAGGGCATAAACAACTCCGAAAGGAGGGTAAAACCCAAGGACACGTGACGGAGAATTTCCCGGAATGCTGAATATGCTTATCCAAGTTATGAACCCAAAAATTTCCTTTAAACTTCGCGCGTGCGTGCGCAAAAACGCAAAAACGATTTGCACACAACCATGCAAAGTACACACATGAAGATAAAGCAAACACACAGAGAACAAGGAGATGTAGAACATGAAGATGGAGATGGAGATGGAAAAGAAATGCCTAGATACGACCTCTGGAGAGAGCAAAACCTTCTTGTTGTATTTTGGAATACAAGATTGCAGCAAAGTTGTATTCTAGAATACACCTATGCTACAAACTTGTATTCTAGAATACACTTGTGCTACAAACTCAAACTTGTATTCCAGAATACACTTGTGCTACAAACTTGTATTCCAGAATACACATGGGTTACAAACTTGTATTCTAGAATACACTTGTGTTGTAATTTTGTATTCTAAAATACAAAATTGTTACAATCTTGTGTTCTAAAATAGAGAAATGCTAAAACTTGTATTCCAGAATACAAGATTGAAGTACTCTTGTCTTCTAGAATTAAAAAAACTTTAATTCTAAAATACTTATACACAACAAATGAACAAAAAAATTTCATACTCGTGTATTCTACGATACAAGTGTATTGTAAATTTGTATTCAATTGATGTTCATTGATACAAAGCAGTTTGAGAAGATGCAAATACAAGTAAGTACTACTTGAGGTGATCAAGGTGACTAAGAATAAGAAAACAAAAAATAGCAAACTACGTATCAATAAATTTAACTTGGAGGATATGAAAATTCTTGTTTATGGTCTCACTTTGAAGAAGTTTGGTCATCTTTGTCAACAAACCATAAAAAATTTGATGGAAAAATTTTAAGGATTGTAATTGAAAATCTGGAGTCTTCAGTTGTAAGCTTTTGAGGATGTAATTGTTTTTTTAGTGGAATGTGTTGTAATGTTTTTAGGAATATTTGCACTCTTTTGTCTTACAAAACTTTCTATGTTGACTTTGGTTCAAAAAATTGAAGTCTTTTTTGACAATGTTCGCTGTTATTGTTTTAAGTTGCTCCAAAAATTGATGTTTTTTTTAGTTTTTTGAGGACTTTTGGCCAAATTCAAGGTGAGGTGTATTTTTCGCAATCTAGGTGTACTTTCTGATGACCAAGTGTTCATATATATATATATATATATATAGAGAGAGAGAGAGAGAGAGAGAGAGAGAGAGAGAGAGAGAGAGAGAGAGAGAGAGAGAGAGAGTTCTATTATCGTCCTTGGAGGTTAAATATGACCTATGGGACCAAATGAACATGTCACATGGTGTGAGTGGAGGTCATAAGTGACTCTCGATGCTCAAAAATGACTGAAATGAGCGTCGCAATAGAGAGTTCACATTGTGGCTGGGAGAGGAAGGTATGTAAGGAGAGCTCATGGCTGAATATATGGGGAAAAGAGGACCTAATGTGGTCAAAAGATGAGCACTCAAGTAGTATGTGGTACTCACTCTCTTGCACTTGAGAGAGAGAGAGAGAGAGAGAGAGAGAGAGAGAGAGAGAGAGAGAGAGATTTGTCACTTTGAACGGTTGTAAGCACGTCCCATACTCGGTGACCTAAAAATACACAGTTGTAGATTCTAAAATTAGGAGATCATTTAAGCATCAAACGTGCCCTTCCTCCAGTTGACCACGACAAAGATGTTTCATTCTCCTTCATCCTCTACTTTTGAGCCTCTAGAATCTTGATGGTTATTAAAGGGATTTTTCATGTTTTGAAATTGGGTAGAGCTAATGAGAACACTTGAATTTGGTGCACATTGAGCTGCCCACAAGGCAGCTATCATCAGTTGTGCTGTATCATGAGCATTGCAAATAAGGGCAACCATGGAGCTCCCTCTTGAGGAAAGAGTGCAAGTGGCTAATGGCATGTAAACACCTCTAGGCAGAAGGGAGGCATATGACTCTCCAGTAGGCCACTTATATTACTAAAGCTAGCAACAGACAACTTTGTTGTAGTTCCTCTAGGTGATTTTGTTGCAGTAATAGTGGTGTCTGGAGCCGCCACAAGTTATTGTTAATCCCTTGAGCACAATCTGCAATCCATACCTCAACATATTTAAAGGCATAATTTCAACTTTAATAGGAACAATTGCTCTCTCCAATACTAGCCTTTCTAGTACTGAATGTGTTTACTAATTTTGCAACGGTGCTTCCAGATACGTTAGGATCTTTTGGGACTGCTTTATGGGTAATCATGCAAAGCATGTGGACATAGCAACTTGGGATGAGCATGGTCAATTTTCCCTTATTTCTCATAAAACTTGAGAGAGAGAGAGAGGTATATCTATGTGCGTCTCTCTCTCTCTCTCTCTCTCTCTCTCTCTCTCTCTTCTTCTCTTCTGTCTCGTCTTCTCTCTCTCTACGGGAGAGGGAGAGAGAGAGAGAGAGAGAGAGAGAGAGAGAGAGAGAGAGAGAGAGAGAGAGAGAGAGAGAGAGAAGGAGAGGGAGGTATATAAAAAGGTGGAGGGGGTAGAGAGAGAGAGTGAGAGAGAGAGAGAGAGAGAGAGAGAGAGAGAGATTGAAGGAGTGAGAGATAGAGAGATTGAAGGAGTGAGAGATAGAGAGAAATAGAGCTAGGAAGAGGTAGCAGGAGAAAGAAGTGGAGTGAGAGAGAGGAGATAAAGGGAGAGGAGAGAAAGAGGAAAAAAAACCTCGCTTCAAAAGCTGCTCCCAAATTTTCTTTTTTTGGAGCGAACTTTTGAAGCGATCTTTTTTTATAGATTTGGTTAGTTTATCAATATTGGAAAATAGCTTACTCCAAAGTTCGCTCGAAAAGCTTGCTCCAAACCTCAACTCATAAGCCTCCAAGGTTTGTACAAAGGTCCTGTACATGAGCTAATTATTAAAAAGGTAAGTTTATGGTATTTATTAAATGAAAGGGATTAGCTAAAGACTAAGGTTATATCAACCCTTCCTCATTTAGTAAGCTGACTCTAGTCTTTGTTTACTAAGCTTGACTAGGCCACATGTCCAAAGTAGCACACACTTGCTTTGAGTGAATTTATCCAATCCCTTGGATTTAGCAAGTGTGTGTGGTATCTGCACTTGCCAAGATGAGTCCTAAGAAGGGGGGGGGGAGTTCTAGCATGCAAGGCAAGAGTGGACAAGTGTGTGGCATGCTAGAACTGCATTATGAGGTGTTCCTATATCATTGGTCAAGTGTGAAGCATTCTAATTTAAGACTAGTTGCATAGTTGCACACAAGCATATAAGGAGGGACTCAAGGGAATTTTTGTAACTTTTTTCTCCTCTCACATACTCTCTCAAGTGCCCAAGTTGGGAAAGCAAGCTCTTTCTATCTCCCCCTCGCAGACGGGCGGACTCTATGCTCAAGCTCTTGGATAGGGAAGCAATTCCAAGCCAATGAAAGTTTCTTCTTCTCCATCTCTATCACTTTATTACTAAACTATGCTAAAAGTTTTTGCGTGAGCAAGGAAATATGAATAATCCATTCTCTTGCTTGAAAAATACGTCTTATTAACCTCATCTTCCTTCTTTCTCGCAGTTTCTTTGGGAAGGAGGGCATGGAATCTTGAAGAACACCATCTTCTTGATTAAAGAAAGGCTCTACAAGAGTACACACATGTACTGTAACAAAGCTCTTATTTGAGAGAATTCTAATACAAGTCCTTTTGGAGGGGAAACCAGCTCCAAGAAAATCTGGTTCTCATCAAGTTGTCAATCTTAATTGGGTATTCTATTTGAATTATGTGCATGATTATAGTGTTTTTAATGTGTATTTGTGTAAAGAAATCAACTCGACACAACCTATAGTCTCCTATCATTTGTAGAGATGGATCCAGACAAGGTTGAGAGAAGGTTGAAGCCATTTTGCAATGGCTTGAATATAAGAATCTAGAAGAGTTGCAAATCTTCCTAGGGATGTTTGTATATTATCGTAGATTTTATCGTAGATTCATTAAGGATTATGTCATGATAGCAGTTACATATGTGTGGTAGTGATGTGTGTGAACACACCAGTACCACACTTAGGACCACCAAGGCATTTTTCCCCCTCACTAGGAGCTCCCCCTCCCCCCCCTCCCCCGTGCACTATATATACATCCATCACTTTAGGGATAACTTTTCCTTCTATTTGTGCAGGAAGAAATATAGTCTCTATTGTATGCCTTAAGCTTCTTCATCTTCTCCGAGCCGTGTGTGCATCCTCACAATCATAATTCCAACAGAAATTTATAGGTTTGTTGGTTGTCTGTGGCAGTTGGGAAGAGCTCCACGTTTGTTGAGATTACTCAGCCATGAGCGACGCAACCTTTCTACAAAGAAAATTATTGCAAACTGCTCAATCATGAAGGTGGATCATATTTACATGCTTGTAACAATTAGCAATCAACTAATCGGCCAAAGTTGCAACTCAAAGGAAAGGAAAAAATCTTTGAAGGGGAAGGTAGAAATAGTACAACTCCAATTTTATACATAGTGGATCCCAACAAGCCTTTTATGGTTGAGACAGATGCTAGTGATGTTGGTGAAGGTGCAGTTATAACTCAAGAGGGTCAACCAATAGCATTTGAAAGTAAAACGTTAGAACATGCACAAAGAAATACTCAGTAATGAGAGGGAGTTGTATGCTATTGTCCATGCATTGAAGAAATGGAAGCACTAGTTATATGGTGCTAAGGTTATGATAATATTTCATCAGGAAATCATTAAGTGGCTTTCCAATCAAACACAACTAGAGGTCATAAGGCCAGATGGGTTGAACTCTTACAAGAATTTGATTATGAGCTTAAGTATCATAAAGGTAAATATAATGTAGTAGAAAATTCCCTTAGCAAGATTCCTGCGATAAATGAATTGAATTTTACTCGATTCAATAGTGATATGCTTGAATCATTAAGAGGGAATTTTCAAATTGATCTCGCATATTCCAAGATATGGGAAACTATCCAGAAATGGGATCTAGAATAAGAGGTTTTTACTGAGAATGAAGCATCATATGGGTGCTTTAGAAGGATTCAAGTAAAAGAAATTTGCTATAGATGATGGCTATTTACTCTACAAAGTTAGGGCATGTGTCCAAAAAGATGACAAGATTAGGTGCCAGATACCCTATGTCATGATAGTCCAAGTGCGGGACACCCAAGTGTAGACAACTTATAGTCTTGTTAGAAGGAATTTTTATTGGTAAGGAATGCATAAGGGCATCCTAGAATATGTGGTTCAAAGGAAATTTTATTGGTCTGGAACGCATAAGGGCGTCCTAGAATATGTGGTTAAAAGGCAATTTTATTTATTAGGGAAAAAAATGATGCAAAAAGGGTTGCGCAAGAAATTGGTTAACTTGCTAATTAGCGGAGCCATTGATGGTCAAAACGGCTCTAAATTTGGCCATTTTGGGTATTCAAAGCATATCTAGGTACATATCTCTAGATATTAAAAAAGATATCATTTTCACACTATTACTAAAAGTTTGTCCTCATTCAAGTGACTTGGCAGCATATAGCTGTTTCTTCGCTTTTGAATGACTTCATTCCCTCCTCTCTCTCTCTCTCTCTCTCTCTCTCTCTCTCTCTCTCTCTCTCTCTCTCTCTCTCTCTCTCTCTCTCTCTCTCTCTCTCTCTCTCTCTCTCTCTCTCTCTCTCTCTCTCTCACACACACACACACACACACACACACACACACACACACACACACACACACACATTGTGGTATTACTAAATGCTTTATTTTTCACCTCCTTCTTTATTTTGCCCCCCCCCCCCCCCCCCCCCCCCCCCCTCCCCCCCCCACACCTAAGCACTCATGGGACATTATCTCATAACTTGATACTCATGGCCGGTGGGACTAGGCCCTTGTTAAAAAAAACTCTACTATAATTAAATACATTAAGCTCTCATAGGGCGGCCTGCGCATCCTGGGATGAGATCTCCCCTTGCAAAGTTTTTGTGCATAACTTGAAGATGCTTAAACAGGAGGGCGGCTTGCCTCTCTCACCGATCACGCTCAGGAAACAGAGCTCAAACCACTATAAAAAAAGGTGAGGGCGCACCTTGCCCCTCACTTAGCTCTGGAGTAGGTATTTGCTTTCTGTTTTTCGCTACTCCCTGATTTTGCCAACATGGAGCTCGCAGCTCAAGTCACACGGGTACCTAACTTAATTTAGGTTTTTTTACCTTGTATAGCACTATGTGCTTCTTGCTTTGCCATCTTGCTTAACGCAGTAGCGAAAGATGTTTTAAACATTGTGGTGGTTCTGCTTGACGGGTTGTTTCTGACAATCATCCACTGTGGTTCTTAGATTTTTTTTAGCGTGGCATATGGTTGCTACTACTTACATAAGCTCTCAAATGCTTTGGCAGGCGTTGAACTGTCTGCAGACAGTGTTCAACATTACACTGGTTTTTTTAGAGTTCTGCTTGACTGGTTTTCTCGACAGTCGTCTACTATGGTTCCTAGATATATGTTTTAGTAGCATGGCAGATGGTTGCTACTGCCTACCTAAGCTCTCAAATGGTTTGGCAGCGTTGAAACTGTCTGCAGACTGTCTATCAGTATTATACTAGTTTTTAAGGGGGGTTGTCTTATTCGTAGTCTTGACTGATGCGCCTGGTACTTTCGTTTACTATGGGGACTTACATAAAAAAATGGACTTCTGTTACGGTCCGATCCCTAAGCTCTGTATGGTTGGGTTTTTTGCCCCTCTATGATCGTTCTTCTGATGGTACCTATATGGCAATTTTTTGTTTGTGTTTTTTTGGGGCCTTTCTCAAGCCGTTGCAAGTTATCTCGAGTTACTGTCCTAATTGGTCTTTCGACGTTAAAACTGGTTTTTTTAAAGAAAAAAGCTAGTCTTAGCTTTGTATCATTCAAAACATGGGGTTCCTTGTACGGATTCACAATGTGAGGAAGGATGACCTCTTGCTTGGCATAACCCTCGGGTTTTTTAGGGGAACTGCCAATCTTTGATTATTCTGCTCTTTCTGAAGGTAAGTATATGGTTTTTTTGGGCTTGGCATGTGGAAAGGAACCGAAAAATGACTCTACACTTGAAAATATCTTGGCTAAAATAGGGCTAAACACTGCCGAACTGAATGGAATACTAAGGGCTTAAGGAGAAACTTGAAGTTTTGAAGGTAAGTATATGGGGATTGGCATAAAAAATTGGCCTTTTTTACTCATGACATAAAGCTCCACTTGAAATAGGTTTTCTTTCATACTCTCTTTTGATTGGTAAGTGAATGGTCGCTACTGTTAATAGCTACCGAGCTATGGAGAAATCTTGGGAAGTTGAAGGTAAGTATATGGTTGGTACTCTCAAACTTGGCATAAATACTGAGAGATGGCTCGAGAAATGAGGTCTCACTTGGTAAAAATGGAGTTTTACAATACTCTATTGACTAGTAAATATATGGCTGCTACTATGGGCTCAAGCATAGCTACCAAGCTATGGATTAACAAGTAAACCTCACTATTCTTTAAAAAATCTAATAACCTAGCTTGTCTAAAGTAATTAAATTCTGTTAGATGGACATGGATAACAACTGATATAGTCCATTAATACCTGTAATACACATCCAAGGCTAACTGAATTGTTGTCTTGTTTGGATGGATGCAGGTAAGGACTCTATATTATCTTGGAAGGCTTTATTTTCTTTGGCAAGCAACATTACTATGATGAAATACCCATTGAGGAATGGGGAAGTTTTTTTACTACCAACCCTACTGAAAGAGGACCTCTTTCTTACAATCATTGTACCTAAATAATTCTAATACTGAGTTATTTTTGTACATATCAGTTCATTGTTCCTTGGCCAGCTGTGTTTTGAATGTAAAAATTCAATTTTGTCTTATTAGTTAAGATTTAAACAGCTACACACACATCCTATACATAAGGTCTCTCCTCTTCGGGGAAACCGGGATGCTGGCCTAGGAAATTATCGTAGGAATAGAGCTCTAAATTGGACCCACAGTCGTTAAATCCTTCATTGGTAGACTGGTGTTAGGTGGCTGCTTTTAGACTCTCTTCTGGTTTCCTGTTCACGGCTACCATAGTCTCAGACTCTACCGGTTGAAGGGTTGCAGGACCAAAAAGACTTTACTTTTTAGACACTTTTTGCTAATTTTTATGTCACCTCTATTTCAGGATTTCTCACGTTATAGAATGACAGCTCGCATGAGTACTAATCACAACCCTGAGAATCATGCAAAGATTCTTGATCAAATTAAGCTCTTCCTTAAAGACCATACACCAAAGGATGCCCTAGCTGCTAGAACTAGACCTTTCCTTGCTAGGAAAGCCAAAATATGTATCACATACTTTGGCAAGAAAAAATAAACCTGACCTCACTGTTTTTGCAAACTCTTGCTTTATCCCAAGGATTGGAACTTACCGCGGAGCCCCTCTCTATGGACTCCTCTTTGGTCCTCAAATGTATTAGCAGTTTGGATGCTTCGCAGCTTATTTATGATTCAGCTCTTGTTTTGGACAAAAAACTTTCTGTCTTGCATATGTTATCATTTAATGACTGGGTAAAAATTCTGGCGTCATTGGACAAAGACCCCCTAGAAGGTGTTAATCTGCTTTCCCAATACATTGCCCAACTTCCTGTCCTTACTTCACAATATCAGCAAGAGCTTTCCATGTTCTCCTCATCTGGAGCTGAGCTATCAAATTTCCTTAGAAAACTCTGTGGACTTAACTCTTCGTTTGTCTGCACCCCAAATACCCCCTCCATCCCTCCAACTAGTGGCCTCTTCTGTCGAGATAGTACAACTCTAGAAGCAGTAACAGAGTTTCAAGATAATCTTTGCTCTCTCAATGATGTTAATCTCCTTGAAATGGTACCTAAAATCTCAAAAGTCTTTCCTGTCTTACCAATAAGACAAATAGAGATTGAATCTCTCGGAGTTGACCATCAACTGTGGGCTCTACCAAACAAAGCCTTCCTAGCACCTATTCTTAGTGAAACCTGGGTATACTTGGCCAACCTCCCCGCCTCAACAATGTGAAGGAGTACGAGCGGAAGTGCGACGCGAGAGAGAGTGCGAGAAGAAGAGCACGACGATATGGTGAACTCGCTCTACTGTAATGTGTAGAGCATAGTGAGTTCTTATTAGGTTTTTTTACAAAAGAATATGTGTACATACCTGGAGGCCCGCCCACTTACCTGGGCGACCACATTGGGCTTTATACCCCAACAACCTCCCACTTAAAGTCCAATGTGGTACTTTAAGTGTGAGAGAAGCTACTATACAAGCTAATATACAAGAGATGTAGAGAAGTGATGTACTACCCTACACCTAACTGTCTGCGAAAATGCGCAAAGCTCTCTGAGGGAAGTCCTTTTGTAAGTAGATCAGCAGGATTTTCTGTGGTGTGAACTTTGACAAGCTGAAGTTTCTTATCCTCGAGAATTTCCCTGATGAAATGATACTTCACATCCACATGCTTTGTCTTTGAGTGATAAACTGGATTGCGAGCCAATTGTATAGCACTTTGACTATCACAATATAACACAGGCATCTCTTCTTTGATTCCCAAATCTGTTACTAGTTGATTAAGCCAAATTGATTCTTTGCATGCCTCTGATGCTGCAACATATTCAGCCTCTGTAGTAGACTGAGTAACACAATCTTGTAATCTAGAACGCCATGATACTGCTCCACCAGCCAATGTAAAGACATACCCTGACGTAGACCTTCGGTTGTCTAAGTCACCTGCATAATCTAAGTCTGTAAAACCCTTTACACTTAGCTCCTGACTCCCATAGCATATACGCATACTCTTTGTAGCTTTCAGGTATCTCAATATTCCTTTCACTGCCTCCCAATGTTTCTTGCCTGGGTTTGACATGTATCGACTTACTACTCCCACTGCAAATGCAATGTCTGGGGAGTAGCAATCATTGCATACATCAAACTACCCACTGCAGACGCATATGGAATCTTATCCATTTCAGCCTGTTCTTCCTCAGACACAGGACAATCTTGTTTGCTAAGTTTCACATATGGTGGCAATGGAACACTCAATGCCTTTCCCTTCTCCATATTGAAACGTTGCAAAACCTTGTCAATATACTCTGTTTGAGATAACCAAATCAACTTCTTTGATCTGTCTCTCTCAATGCGCATACAAAGTATATGACTTGCCTCACCCATGTCTTTCATGTCAAACGATTTTTCCATCTTTGACTTCAAAGCTGAAATTTCTTCCAAGTGCTTGCCAGCAATCAACATGTCATCCACATACAAAATAAGGATCAGCCAACTACCATCCTTATCCTTCTTTGTATATAGACAGTGATCGAACTCACTACGTTTGTAGCCTTGAGAAAGCATAAACTTGTGGAATTTATGGTACCATGCCCTCGGTGATTGTTTTAAGCCATAAAGACTCTTTAACAACTGGCATACCCAATCTTCCTTGCCTTTCTCAACAAACCCTTCTGGCTGCTTCATGTAAATTTCCACATCTAAATCACCATGCAAGAACGCTGTCCTGACATCCATTTGGTGCAATACCAAATCTAATATGGAAACCAATGCAAGAAAGCATCTCAATGTAGTCATCTTGACCACCGGAGAGAAGACTTCATCAAAGTCAATGCCTTGTTCTTGCTTAAAGCCCTTGGCAACAAGCCTTGCTTTGTACTTTGGCTAACTATCATGAGCGGTGATCTTATACCTGTAAACCCATTTACAGGGTAGAGCCTTTTTGCCCCGTGGTATTTTAACTAGCTTCCATGGTTGGTTTTTATGCAGAGCTGTCATCTCTGACTGCATGGCCAATTGCCAATTCTCGGAGTCCTTCATTTGCACTGCTTCCTTGTAACATGAAGGCTCATTGCAATCAGTCAACATGACATAGTTCATAGATGGAAAAAACCTATTAGGAGGTCACGTGACACGTCCAGATCTACGCACAACAGGTGGCTCAGGCTCAGCCACAACCTGTGGTTCCACTCTATCCTGTCCTTGCTCCTCTTGAGCCCTGACATTTTGTCTTGCACGTGCAGGTCCATCTTCTTGGAAGACAACTCTTCTTATCTCCTCAACCCTCTCTGGTTTAGAATGATATTTGGATTCATTAAAGTGAACATCATTGCTATGGACAACCTTTCTGGATTCAGGATCCCAAAGTCTGTACCCCATCTCACCAGAATTACCATAGCCTAGAAAGATGCACTTTCTACTCTTTGGCTCAAGTTTGTTCCTAAATTCCTTTGGAACATGAGTATATGCCTCACAGCCAAAGACTCTGAGATGCTTGTATGAGGGCATTTTGCCTAACCATACCATCTCTGGCACTGAATCCTTCTGCAAAACCTTGCTAGGAGATCTATTTACAAGATGAACAACTGTTGATACAGCTTCAGCCCAAAACCCATTTGGCAGCTGTGCATTAGACAACATACTTCTGACCTTCTCTTGTATGGTCCTATTCATCCTCTCAGCAACACCATTTTGAGGAGGATTGTAAGGAGCAGTAAGTTCACGTTTTATACCTTTTGACTCACAAAAGTCCTGAAAGGCCTTTGAAACATACTCTCCACCATTGTCAGTGCGTAAGCATTTAAGCTTCTTGCCACTCTGATTCTCCACAAGTGTCACAAACGTTTTGAAAACACTAAACGCTTCATCCTTGTGCTTGAGAAAGTAAACCCATACTTTCCTCGAGTAATCATCTATAAATTTCATAAAGTAAGAAGCTCCCCCTAGAGATAGGTTAGGAATAGGTCCACACAAATCAATTTGAACAAGTGCCAACTGTGTATCTCTTCTACTGCTTCTATGCTTATGTGGCTGCTGTGTTTGCTTACCATACAGACAATGTTCACAGAATTCAAAATCATTAAATGAAAATCCAAGCAAATAACCAGAACGAGACAAGATTTCCATTCCCTTCTTGGACATATGTCCTAACCGGCTATGCCACAAAGAAACGTTCGGCTGCTCGGTTACATTGATTACATTTTTAGAGACATTTGATACATAAATCATGTAAAGTTCTCCAGACTTTACTCCATGTGCTACTGTCATAGAACCCTTGGATATCTTCCACATGTTCTGTCCAAAAGTGGTGACGTAGCCAGCATCATCAAGTAAACCTGTGCTGATCAAGCTCTTTGTAATTGCGGGAACATGTCTCACATTCTTCAGCGTGAAAGAAGAGCCATTCTAAAACTTCAATTGAACATCTCCAACACCTAAGATCTCACATGTCTGCCCATTGCCTAGCCGAACATGATCTTTAATGGTCACATAAGAGGTAAACCACTCCTTGTTTGGAGACACATGAAGTGATGCCCCTGAGTCTATAATCCAGTCACTCAGTGCATTTCCATCAGATGCTGTAAGAAGAGCTGAGTCCATTGTATTCTTCAAGAAGTAGATGTCTCCTGACACTAGACTGTCATCCTCTGCAACAGTGTTTGTCACATTTATTTCTTGAATCTTCACTGAGGACTTGTTCTTCTGACCATGGTCTTCAGCTTTCTCTTTGCCTTTTTCTGCTTTCCATTCTCTGCAGTCTCTTTTCATGTGACCCTTCTTGCCACAATGGTAGCATTCCATGTCACTCTTGCCTTTAGCACTGCGGGACTTGCTACGAGACTGATTCCTCTTTCCACCTTTGTACTTTTCTTTGGTCCTTCCCCTGACAACTAAGGTTGTTCCTTTGCCTTTGTCCATTGTCTTTCTATTGGTTTCTTCAGTAAGCAGACTTCCTTCTACACCTGCTATGTTCAAACCATCTGGAGGTGCAGAATTACTCAAAGCTGTGCGAAAAGTGTCCCAACTTTCCGGCAATGTGATCAACAGGAACATAGCTCTAAGAGGTTCATCAAACTTGACACCTTGAGCTGACAACTGACTATAGATTGTGTTGAATTCATTCAGATGATTGGACATAGGTGTCCCTTCTTTCATCTTCAAGTCAACAAGCTTCTTAACCCAGTATACCTGTGAAGCTGCACTCTGCTTCTCATAAAGATCACTCAGCTTTAACCATGCTTGATAAGCCGACATCTCGTCTGCTACATTGAAGTAAACGCTTTCTGCCAAAGTCAGCATAATGGTAGAAAGTGCCAATTCATCCATTTCACTCCATTCATCTTCGTCCATATCTTCTGGTTTTATCCCCTTGACCTTTATAGGTTTTATCTGCTTCTTTTGTACCAACACATGCCAAATCTGCTTCTTCCACAATGGGAAATTGGTTCCATCCAGCTTCTTGATATTGTAAAGAGCAGTGTCCTGTGATCCAGCCATAGCTACGCTTCACAGAGGTTTACTTTCCTGGGAAAAATTTGGCAGAGTTTCCCCTGTAAACTGACCTCTAAAACAATATCAACCTGTCAAATGAACCAAGAAAGCTTCAGATTCTACATAAATTTTGGCAGAGTCTCCTTTGTAAAATGGCTCTGGTGTACTCAAAAAACAGACCAAAAACAGCTCAAAAACACTGTCTCTTTGACACTGTAAGCTGCGCGTAAACCTGTCCTGCACCTGTACTGTCTCTGACTGTCCTGTCACTGTCCTGTAAGCATAGACTGCGACAATGCCTCAACGGTAGTAAAGCAAAGATGCAATCCCAACTGTCTAACTCACAGTCAATACATCCTAGCTGCCTATCTAAGGGTGCTCGAGGTATCGCTCCAAGACCTGTATCACCGAAAGGATCTCAACATTCGAGAATCCCCCAGCTCAATAAAACCTCACTCGACCCTCAACAAAGGCTGCAGTAAATCTGACAGTACATAGACTTCCCACAAAGTCATACATCCACAAATTTCCCACTGTATGCTGTAACCGCTGCGGCGGTTGTTTGCTGCGTGACTCACAGCCAGTAAACCCTCAACAGACATACATCATCTCTGACAATACATCCCATGTGGAAGTACCTGCAATGTCAGGATGAAATCTGGAATATCAAGCAGCAAACACAAGCTACCTGATGAACTAGTGGATGTCGCCTACAGTCTTTGTGTAGATGCGCCCATGTCGTATGTGACACGCCTCCAAGAACTGTGAGCCGTGCTTCGATGTGTAGACAGCCACAAATCAACACTCTGGGAGTGTCGATATCCTCAGCACCGGCAATCGTAGGCTGAAAAACCCCAAATTTGCAGAGTCGGATCTGCACCCGTCGAGACCACGTAGTCGAAAACGGCTTGCGCAAACCTTTGTCGAAGCCGAACGGTGGCCGAGATGACCTAAGAATGAAATTCTGACAATACCAAGCCCTTCGGGCTTGCCCACGAGATTTGGGACCGTGTCTTCGCCTGTCGAATTTCACTCCAATCTGAGTTGGTGACTCTAGCCTCCTGCAGTGCTGCCCTAAGCCTCGATCTGAGCTCTGATATCACTTGAAGGAGTACGAGCGGAAGTGCGACACGAGAGAGAGTGCGAGAAGAAGAGCACGACGATATGGTGAACTCGCTCTACTGTAATGTGTAGAGCATAGTGAGTTCTTATTAGGTTTTTCTACAAAAGAATATGTGTACATACCTGGCGGCCCGCCCACTTACCTGGGCGACCACATTGGGCTTTATACCCCAACACAGTGGAAGATTGTAAACTTAAAATTCTTAAAGGTGGGCAATTCTTGGACAAGGGAGACCTGATTAAAGCCCCCTTTAACCTTCATCTTATCGACCACTCCAAATGCCCATCTAATGCTCGATTGTACATACGTACTAAGGGTAGCATGGAATTTGCAAAAAGTAACCCAGATTTCTACACAGAGTCGATCTGGAATATCTTCTGCCCCTATGTAAAATGTACCTGCAGATTTCTTGACCCCAAAGCTACCTGTGAATCAAGCATCATGTGGTTTGACCATGCAATATGGTATATCCTTAACCATTTGGATCTGTTGTTCCCAGAGAAACTAGTAGACTTTCATCTATCCCTCATCTGCTCATGGCTAGGTGGACAGGCCAAGTAGATTGTGATTGCTCAAATTGCCTTTAACATTTTTCGAGGATTGATGCATGATATTCTGAAAGAACTTAAAGCTGATGAGCCCGGTCTATACCGCACCACTTATGATAACTACAAAGGAGTCAAATACATCACTAATCTGCTTAAACCTTGTATTGAAGATGATGATTCTCCTGCCCTAAAAAGAGCTAACTCTTTAGCTTCTCCCAACTCTTTCACCTCCTTTTTTACACCTAGCTCCTCATCTAATCGAGGAAAGTCAAGTAGCTTTACTAGAGGAAGAGGCAGATTCCCTGCAATCAGAAACTTCCCTGAAATCTAACTCCTGAATATATTACAGGTCTCTACAAACCCATCTGGAAGAAAAGTACTCAGCAAAGATGATTTGAATTATGGTACTATCTACATACACTGTCTGTTTCACAACATACTTCTCGATTGGATCTTACCAAAAAGTCTTTTTTGTGAGTGTTTTGACTTATTTTTTGGATGGAAATATCATCATCCTATAAAAGGATTAGTTTTAAACAATGACTTTCTTAGACAAGAAACAATCCCTTGTTGTACATGCATTCAATTTACCTCATTCTATAGGATTTTTGAAGGATTTGGGAACCATGTCTGCACTCATGATCTCAACATTATCAATAATGTCACAATACGTAAGCTACTAGCCAAAGGACTCAATCACATACCCAACTATCCAAACAACCCTTACCTTGCCCTATCAGCTTTACTTAGATGCCTCATTGACCTTGTCAGTGCTCTCCAACTGGAGATGACAGTCCTACCGGACTTAAAGGAATTAGTAAAGGAATGCTTTTTTCACAAAATTTCTCTACTTCCTAGAAAGTGGCTTTCTTTTGATAATTCTTGGCTTACACCTCAGCTAGCTTTTGACTTTCAACTAATCTCAGATAAATGGTTAGTAGTCGGGCTTGACAAAAGCTCTAACTATCCTACTATTATGTGCAAACACCTTGCCTAGAAAGCAGTTTGGGATCGAGTATCAGGAAAAGAATTCTGTCATACCAACAAAACACCGCAAGATATCTCTAACAAGATCTCTAAACATTTAGGAAAGCTTGGCTATGCTATCAGTAACACCAAATTACCAGTACTATTTCCTACACATAAATTCCACAAACATAAATTCAGATGGATATCTGATGCCTCTAACTGTATCTTCACACATATCACCTAACATATTACTCTTTGCCTTGATATTGTCCTTACAGAATTAGAAATCATCTATGCAGAGAAACAGAAAATCTACAAGGACTTCCTAAATATCCAATGCAAATCCCTTCTGGCTTACAAAAAATGCTACAGAAGTCACACTCAACCTTCCTCAATATATTTTCCACATCTTTACAGCCGATATTACACAATGTTGTGAAAACATCCCACTTAGTGGGGATATTGGCCTTAAAACAGTACTAGCCAAGGTCATTAACTTAGCATTTACCAATGCTAAAAAAAGAAAACATCTTTTCAACTCTCTAGACAAGAAACCTAGATGGATTCAAACATCTCACTCCATAAACCCTTTACACTTCAATGAAGCAAAACTATGCTCCTACATTTTTTGGTTATGAAACAACTGTACTATTATAGCAGGTGGTTGCTGCTTTAATAGTGTCTTTGCATCCCTATGGGCTTCTCTTGCTCACCACTTATGTGTAACATTTACCTAGCCTTTTTTGAGTACAAATAGTGTCTTAAGAACATGGAAACTAACCATAAAATTCTTCCACTATTCAAACACACTTTTAGATATATGGATGACCTGCTTAGTATCAACAACAGATTGTTTTCTTCAGAGATTGATCAAATATACCCCCGCTGCCTAAGAATAGAGCCTACTTCCACCCCTGATAATTCGACTCTTGGGAGCTTCTGCAAATCAGCCCAATTTCTTAACCTTTCAATATCCCTTCACTCCCCATCTTGGATATGACCTTAGATTTATCTGGAGAAAGGATCTTCTTAAATTGCCTCACATAGAATTCATGAAAAGAAATAGAAATAGGCCTTACAAAGCCTCTATCTGCTCCTGTATTAGCCTTCTACATTTAATCTACTACTCTTCATCTACACCATCCATGGCCTGGGAATAAATTTTTGTACTAATTAAAAAATACTGCCTAAATGGATTTAATCGCAATCAGATCCGTAACACCATCACTCAAGCTCTCATTGGGCACAATTGGCCTGGATTGTTATTCCAAAGAGAGAGTCTTATCTCTCTCATAAGGTAATAGGCCCATACACAATGGGCCTACTACCGACCCATTGTGTGTGGTGCCTAGGTTAGGGCGGGTACACACACACACACACACACACACACACATTGTGGTATTACGGAATGCTTTATTTTTCACCTACTTCTTTATTTTGCCCCCCCCCCCCCCCCCCCCCCCCACCTAAGCACTCATGGGACATTAGCTCATAACTTGCTACTCATGGCCGGTGGCACTAGGCCCTTGTTAAAAAAAACTCTACTATAATTAAATACATTAAGCTCTCATAAGGTGGCCTGCACATCCTGGGCTGAGATCTCCCCTTGCAAAGTTTCTGTGCATAGCTTGAAGATGCTTAAACAGGAGGGCGGCCTGCCTCTCTCGCTGATCACGCTCAGGAAACGGAGCTCAAACCACTATAAAAAAAGGTGAGGGCGCACCTTGCCCCTCACTTAGCTCTGGAGTAGGTATTTGCTTTCTGTTTTTCGCTACTGCCTGATTTTGCCAACATGGAGCTCGCAGCTCAAGTCACACAAGTACCTAACTTAATTTAGGTTTTTTTACCTTGTATAGCACTATGTGCTTCTTGCTTTGCCATCTTACTAAATGCAGTAGGGAAAGATGTTTTAATCATTGTGGTGGTTCTGCTTGACGGGTTGTTTTTGACAATCATCCACTGTGGTTCTTAGATTTTTTTTAGCATGGCATATGGTTGCTACTACTTACATAAGCTCTCAAATGCTTTGGCAAGCGTTGAACTATCTTCAAACAGTGTTCAGCATTACACTGGTTTTTTTAGAGTTCTCTTGACTGGTTTTTTCGACAGTCGTCTACTATGGTTCCTAGATATATGTTTTAGTAGCATGGCAGATGGTTGCTACTGCCTACCTAAGCTCTCAAATGGTTTGGCAGCGTTGAAACTATCTGCAGACTGTCTATCGGTATTATACTGGTTTTTTGGGGGGGTTGTCTTATTCGTAGTCTTGACTGCTGCGCCTGGTACTTTTGTTTACTTTGGGGACTTACATAAAAAAATGGACTTCTGTTATAGTCCGATCCCTAAGCTCTGTATGGTTGGGTTTTTTGCCTCTCTATGCTCGTTCTTCTGATGGTAAGTATATGGCAATTTTTTGGTTTGTTTTTTGGGGCCTTTCTCAAGCCATTGCAAGTTATCTCAAGTTACTGTCCTAACTGGTCTTTCGACGTTAAAACTGGTTTTTTTGAGAAAAAAGCTAGTCTTAGCTTTGTATCATTCAAAACATGGGGTACCTTGTAGGGATTCACAATGTGAGGAAGGATGACCTCTTGCTTGGCATAACCCTCGGTTTTTTAGTGGAACCGCCAATATTTGATTATTCTGCTCTTTCTGAAGGTAAGTATATGATTTTTTTGGGCTTGTCATGTGGAAAGGAATCAAAAAATGACTCTACACTTGAAAGTATCTTGGCTAAAATAGGGCTAAACATTGCCGAACTGAATGTAATACTAAGGGCTTAAGGAGAAACTTGAAGTTTTGAAGGTAAGTATATGGGGATTGGCATAAAAAATTGGCCTTTTTTACTCATGACATAAAGCTCCACTTGAAATAGGTTTTCTTTCATACTCTCTTTTGATTGGTAAGTGAATGGTCGCTACTGTTAATAGCTACCGAGCTATGGAGAAATCTTGGGAAGTTGAAGGTAAGTATATGGTTGGTATTCTCAAACTTGGCATAAATACTGAGAGATGGTTTGAGAAATGAGGTCTCACTTGGTAAAAATGGAGTTTTACAATACTCTATTGACTAGTAAATATATGGCTGCTACTATGGGCTCAAGCATAGCTACCAAGCTATGGCTTAACAAGTAAACCTCACTATTCTTTAAAAAATCTAATAACTTAGCTTGTCTAAAGTAATTAAATTCTGTAAGATGGACATGGATAACAACTGATATAGTCCATTAATACCTATAATACACATCCAAGGCTAACTGAATTGTTGTCTTGTTTGGATGGATGCAGGTAAGGACTCTATCTTATCTTGGAAGGCTTTATTTTCTTTGGCAAATAACATTACTATGATGAAATACCCATTGAGGAATGGGGAAGTTTTTTTACTACCAACCCTACTGAAAGAGGACCTCTTTCTTACAATCATTGTACCTAAATAAATCTAATACTGAGTTATTTTTGTACATATCAGTTCATTGTTCCTTGGCCAGCTGTCTTTTGAATGTAAAAATTCAATTATGTCTTATTAGTTAAGATTTAAACAGCTACACACACACACACACGACCTTTTGTTTGGATCTACTCGCCCTTCACGAGATTTCCTCTTCTCTTCTTATGGTAGCTTTGCTAGTGTTGTTAGCTCCATTATACCTTCTACGGCTCTTTTTGCAAACCGACAACACCTTTGGATCTATTATACAAATCCAAAATGTAGGTGAACACCTCCATGTAGATGACATGGGTGGGGCATGGGTGACTTCAGCCTCACAAGCTTTCCAAGATTTCTTTCTGCCATCAAAAGAGGACCACCACTTTTGCTTTGGCTAGAAGGACCACCATTGCAAGAGGACCACCATTTGGCTCTCTTCACCCTCACAAGATTTCCAAACTTTCTCATTAGTTTTTCTCTAGCTAGGAAGCTCAATTCAGCCTCACAATATTTCCCACCATTTCTACTCCGGGGAGAAACTCATTAAGCTATGCCATATGGACATCAAACTCAACCAAGTGTAAGCAACCATGAGGGTTTTGTATCAAAGGCTACTTACACATTGGAATAAAGCTCAAGCATTACAAAGCCAAGGGAACAAGAAAATGGATATAGATAGAAGGAAACTTGCATCTTGTCGATCCAAGGACTACAAGGTACCAAATCACCTTTTCATGCACTTTTGGTTTGAATAGATTGCATGGTGGAGATGGGTTTGAAAACCTATAGGCTATCTCATACATGCATGGAGATGGGGTTGATAACTTATAGGCTATCTCAAACATGCATTTACCATGCACATTACATTCATCACCTTCAAACTAGCTTATCTCTAAATGGAACATAAATTTTAAAGATCTTAAAGATAAACTAGACTCTTTCACATATGATAGGAGACAACTATACATACCCTTGAACAAACACGAATAAGATTTAGGACACTAGTAATATAAATTGGAGTAGTTTAGAACTTGACCCAAAATTTATCCAAAGGAAGACAACGTTGACAAATTCTAATAGCAACATGTGAACAATATATCTTAGGCTTTGACATGTCTTATAATTCTTAGAAAAAGGATTAGTTCAAAATGAGCTAATGTGTTGAGCACATAAATAAAAGCCAAAATGTAGATGAATGGAAGATTTTTGTATGGTGGGGTCTCAAAACAAATTACTCATGTGTGTATTATTGGGAGAGTGACTATCTAACAAGACGATGGGTTGTCATCTAAGATGAAAGTGAATGTTTCTAGCTCTACCCACCACCTCTTATGTTTTGGATGCAGAGATTAGTATCTTGGATAAATGGATTTTGATTCATCTATATTTTGCATACTCTATTACACCAGCAACAGAGTAAATAGAAACATAGGAAGTCTTACTCCCAAAAATAGATTTCCATAATTGCCATGTGAATTTGGAGAAGGATCCAAATCTTATTAAAAGAGCAGGAAATGTTTTGTAATGGGAGGTAAAAAAGGAAAAAAAATCATTTAGTTTTCTCTAAGTTGGAAATTGGATCTCATGATAAGCACTAACAGTTTTATTTCTTGCAGAATATATTCTATGTATATGGACCATATTTTGCAAAACAAGGACGCATTGCAGCATATAGAAGTAATAGTTTCAAGCACAAACTCCATTTCTTATATCTATAAGAAAGGGAGGAGGACAAAGAAGAAGTAATGCACTATAATAACAACTCAATTGGTACCAGGATTGGTACTAAAAGAGGCAATTATAGAGGATGAGATCACAGAACCAACAACAACCACCTTGATGAACATAACAACCATCCCAAGGAGGAGACAATAGATAAAATGTTACAATAGAATCCCTTGCAAAACACTATCATTTTAACAATATGATTTCTTGCCATGGACCTTATGGATACCTTAAGGGAAAACATACATAATTCTAGGTCTACAGGCGATACAAACTTCTCTTCTAGACATGACTTCAAGTGCTGTTTTGCTCGACTCTTTTTCTCTTTCAAGGAAGTGAATGTAATTTTTAAGAATTCCATCTGCAACAAAAATAGCCAACTCATCTAATAAATCTCTTTATCAAAAATTTGGAATGACCAAACACCTATAACTCATGAGACAAAAAATGTTTCCATTCCTTAGAAAAAGGGTCTTTCAAATGCTCAAACATAAATGAGAGATCAAATGAAAGATAGAAATTAAGCTCCACTGTGTCATTATAAGCCTTGCCAAAGAAAACTACCAAGAGAAATAAGGAAAAACAAGCAAGACATGCCGTTGGAGAAGCTGAGACTAGACTTCACAAAAAGAAGCTCAAACAAAGTGAAAGGGGGATAGTGGAGGATCACAATACCTCTCTTTTTTATTTGAATGATATTGTACAAGGAAGCAATCAATAGATGGTGAGAGAGGCCCAAGAGATAGACACCTTTGATCAAACATACCTAGTATCAATCAAATTCTCAAGAACAAAAAAGCTTAGTAAATTTTGGACTATCCTACAGATAGCAAAATTACAGGTAGTGACAATCTCACTACTTACTCTTTCATCTCGTTCTAACTCTTCTTAATGACTCAAAGTAAAATGCTAGCTTTTACATACTACAAAGTTTAATGTTTTTCACATCATTGATGTGTCCAAAATGCCCAAAAACTATGAGTACGACTGGCTACATGTCCCATTTGGACACTATCAATGTCCAAAATGCCCAAAAAATTTGAGTACGACTAGCTACATGTTCCATTTGGACACTCGAAGGCCGTTACGGCCCAAAAATTTCCTTCGGAGACACTTTTCCACACAACATGAATATGGGGGTAGTGAAATCACCAATGCATGTGAAACACCCAAAACCTTCTGGAACGACTAGCTTCATGCCCCGTTTGGGCACTGCTAGAGCCTGTAAGGACCCAAAAAAGGCCTTCAAAGTCTCTGTCTTGTACGACGCAAATTTTGGGGTAGTGAGATTTTACTACCCCCATATCTGCACCTTGCAAGAAAGTGCCCTCAAAGGCCTTTTCTGGACCGTAGCGGCCTCTTCGAGTGTCCCAACAGGGCATGTAGCTAGTCAGTTCTAGGGTTTTTAGGCATTTCAGATGCATCGGTGATGTCAAAAACATCAAATTTTGATGTATTTGAAAGTTATAGTTTTATATATTTTGAGATCAATGCTTTTTTCATTACATTAATAAGAAAGTTCTCAGGTTTATATTTTAAGCTTGTCTAATAGCACCTTCCCATGTGTCCTTTAATGGTTTGATTAGAGGGTCCTCTAATTAATTAGAAAAACCTCATCTTGTTGCTCCTCTCCATCACATTGTCTTACAAAGGGCTCTTATTGCATGGTGCATGAAATGTAAGCAATGTGGTGATGAGGCTCAAACATAGTGATATAAGGGTGTTTGAAAATGCAAGAATGACTCCTATCACATGGTATGGGACCTAGAATCTATGTGGTGAGGGAGCCATTGATTTCCAAGCATTGCTTCATTCTCTCACTCTAGCCGGGGCACGGAGAAATAGGGCCTTCTTATGCTCGTTAAAACCCCTCTATGCGCTTTGTTCAGGCTACATTTCTTATTCGGATCACCTTAGCTCTTCGCATGATGTGATAGCACTCATTTGTGTTCGTAGAAGCTCTACCATTGCATCGTTTGGGCTTCTAGACTCTTGTCAATGAAACGGTCTACTCAACGTATGTTCGTGATTTGGGTTCCTCCCTCCTCCCCACATGATGTGATAGCGAGTGTTTGTGTATCCAACAAGGTTCCCCTTGTGTCGTTTGGGCTACTAGACTCTTCTCGGTGACACGGAACCTCCATTTCACTCACCAGTAAAATTCAAAGTTTAAAAGCGTCGCTCATCTAAGAAACTAAGGGGGAAAATCTTGGCTCCCCTTTCAATCTTCCATTCATGTTTGCCAAGAAGGCTACCAAGTCTTCCAAGCTAGCCCCTAAGGAGCTAAAGTCACCACCCCTCAAGGAACCCATTTCCAAGTCTCGCATTCCAAGCCCTTAGGAGCCCAACTCACCACCCCAAGTCTCCCATGCCAACCCCTCAGGAGCTCAAGTCACCAACACCCCCTCATGAACCTCTTTCAACAACATTTGATCATAGCAAACAAAAAAGGCAAAGGGTCTCTGAAGATCAAGGATCATCCCATGCAAAAAGAAAAGTTGATCTTGTTGACAAATTACATTATTCAACAAGAGGGGTATATAGTTTTGTTCATTTTCATTAGGAAGTGAATGGGGTATAGGAGGGCCTCTTTATTTGGCAGTTTAAGGGAATGCTTAAAGCTTAAGACAAGTTTCACCAAGCTTAAAAGAGAGGGCAAAAAGGCCTATGCTGTGATTTTTAAAAAAGCCATTTCCATATTTTGAATTTGAAAATAGTTTATTTAGTAACCCAAAAGAGAGGGGGGTAAATGAATTTTCAAATGCCCTTTGCTCACCCCTCTTATCTCTCTAACATATAAAACACTCTCTCTCACTTAGAACTCATTAAAGGAGGCACTTTTTAGCCCCCCCCACCAATAGAGCAGATTTTTTACATTCTCTCATTGCATTCTCTCTCTAAAACCTGATCCAACTCTCTCTTTCGTTCCGCCCTTTTTTCTCATGTCACCTCCTCTTTCAATAATTAAGGAACATTCTTGGCTGCCTCTTTCTGAAAAAGTGCAGATCCTCCAAGGTTGCAGACCTATTCTCTCTCTCTCTCTCTCTCTCTCTCTCTCTCTCTCTCTCTCTCTCTCTCTCTCTCTCTCTCCCCCCCCCCCTCTCCCCCTCATGATTCTCCCACTCCAGGTCCAGCTGAGTGCGATGAAAAACTCCATTACCTTTATGTGCTGCAACATTTCTCTCTCTACAGTCATGATCAACAATTCAAATTCAAACAAGATTGAGTTGTACCCCCTCTCTTTCTTCCCTCCACAACATAATCTTTTTCTCCTAACTATGAGTACTCTCCACTTCTTTCCTCCATAGCCACCTTCACGTGCTTATAGCAGTCACCATTACACATTCTCACTAATTTTCTTGATTAACCAACACAAATGTCATTCAATCCCCTACCACTGCAAGACATTACTAACAAATCAAAACGATACCGATTAAACACTGATTTAGAGCAGGAGTATGCAACTGTGAGACTTGGCACATCTAATCCCAATGCTGGAGACCATCTACGGAACCATGGATGCAAGGTAATCAACTTATGGGTTGATGGCTATGTTTACCCTGGCCATCCAATGACCAACATCACCGCCTTTCCGTAATGTCACTGAGCTACTGCGTTTTATTGGAGATGGGAGAGACATACTGTTTGGCTACCGCTGGAGATTACATTCAGATTTTTTCAATGAAAGGGAAGCAAGAAAACATCTTTGTGCTACCTATTCATCATTGCAAGAGAAGTACGTGAAAGACATTCAGCAAGTCAGAGAGGAAGCCAATGAGAAGACGAAGCAACTAAATGACGAGATGTCAAAGCTTATTAAAAAGGCAGAGCATCAAAAAATGGAGCAAGAGCGTCGTCTAGACAATTATGTTTAGCTACAACACACTACATGTAATATGCGCCAGCAAATTGATCATCTCACACACATTCCACTGGGCTATTCTTATTCGCAAGCACAAGAGACATGCGATGTCTATGCTATCTTCAAGCGGTGGAGCTCGAAAGAAATGTATCCGTCAAACTCGGTAGGAATACAAATGTAAGCTTCTAATTTCATACATTTGTTGTAGGTTGCTATAATATTATTTCAGTATGTAGGAACTTGGCTTGAATGATGATGGGAATCGAGTCCAATGCTGGAATGATCGGACATACTCTGCTGCAGCATATCATCAAACCAAAGGAGTTGGTGGAGCTATTGGATGATCCATCCAATGCTGGCATTGCTATTGTTTTGTGCCAGAAGTATTTCAGTGAGCTAAAGAACATTTTTTCACCTCAGGAGATGATGGAGGTGTGTGACAGTGCATGAATAAGTTTCAATGCATATGAAGCTTTGTATAGACTTGTCACACTAGGTCATAGAGAAAAAGGTTTGTTTAGGTTGCTGTCAACGTCTTACAGTGTTAGCGTCACAAAAAGGTGTTCCAATAATGATGTTGCAAGCTTGTTGGGTGGATTTCAATATGTGGAGGATGTCTTGCCAAGAGAGTTGACACAAGAAGAGTGCGATGGAAAAGTTATATCTGTGATGAAGCTTGATGAGTGCCAGATTGTCAAAGGTCAACAACTCGAAAGGATAAGCGTTACACTTATGAACAAAGCCTTGGTGGGCGTTGATGTTGACCTAAATCCCAACGATAAGGGAAACACCTATTTAGGTGCTCAATCCGAGAAGAATGTTTGGTGGCTGGCAGCTTTCATGAGTCGGTCAAATGGTATTTTAATCACACCCCAATCGTTGACATCATTCGGCAACAACAAGAAGGACAATGATTGCAGGTTTCAGGTCTGGGTATGTTCCAAGTGGAGTGGCATTTGGCAGGAGACTTGAAAACTCTCAAGTGTATGTTAGGATGCAAGCAAGGTGCAATGACCCTCTTTCCATGCATCTATTGCTGCTACAAAAAAGTATCATTAGGAACTGAGGGCAAGGGTAAGGGTAAGGGTGGCGAAGCTACAATCAACTCTGCAAAAGGTAAGGGTGGCAAAGCTGCATTCAATTCTGCGAAGGTGTGACCACTACACAAACAGTGGGTAAAGCACTCCAAAAATGGTTTCAAGGAATCCTCACTTGTAACTAGAGTGTACCCCCTAATCGAGACATGGACAATCCAGATTGGGATCCTATTCTACCGATTCTTCTGATAAATGTGCATGTGTGCACTCTTCATGCCCGTCTACGAATTCTTGACAAGTTGCTAATGCTCCATATTAATTATTCTTGGAATATGGAGCCTGCAGAAAGAAGGGAAGAGTGTATCAGAGAACTTGAATCTATTCTATCAAGCGGTTGCATGAATGGCGGTGCAGTAGAGATATCAAAGGATAGGAAGGCATCTGGAAGTACACATGATCGTCCTAATAAAATATGTATGGGTGGTAGTAAAGCTAGGCATATGCTTTCAGACTGTTCTAACTCCCAAAGTCCCAATGAGTTTCAATTATGGAAAAAGGTGTGTGACATTACCACCTACAAAGGTAACGAAGCAGCCCTAGGAATTAAGCGTGCTCGTGTTGGAAGTCTGTAGATGATATTTTTCGTTTTCTTGAAAAGGCAAGTCTAACTTCTGCTGAGATATCCACTTTAAAGTTTGTAATCAATAGTTTCACAGCACAAATGGTGGATGCCTAGGGGGAGACACACATAGCACATTACATGGTGGGTTGAACACTTTGACTTTGCAATAAAAAAACATCAGTGTTTGAACTAAAGGTTTATATTTTTGTAGCATATTCTTTTTTATCATAGCTCATTTTTTCTCGACATATACAGCTCGTTGGGCATTTGGAGTAGCCAAGGAATGGAGCGCTCACACTATCAAGCAAAGGCAGTGTCAGCGCATGGAGGTGGGAGGAAAAAGAGCAATGCCCTGCACGAAATGTTCAATTGGTTCTACAGAGTTTTAGCGGGAAGAGAAAGGAAGAAGATTAGAGTGCAAAGAAGCTTGAAATTCAAAATAGAGAATGTGGTTAGCGTAAGGTGCGCAATCATATCATGCTTCTAGTGCAAAAGATAATTTTCGATGGTGGTTGGCCACAAGGCGACGAAATGGCATACATTGGGTGGACAACCAATAAATCATTGACACTAACCATTTCCATATTAAGTATACATTGTAATGCCACGTGATTTGATGACGCCCCAATTAGTGGTTTCATGTAACAAATTTCGACAATTGGAGTTATTTTGGATTTTTAATGGTATTATTGAGTTTTTAAGTTTTCTTTGAAAAAATAGTACTTTATAAGTCAAAACGCACACCTTGAAGCTCATTTCTTTTTTGCACATTCTAGAAGATCCACTCGAGCACAAACACACATGCACTCACATCTTGGACAATTCACACGAGCAGGCTGGCACTACGCATAACAATACCACCACAACCACTCACAGAGTAGAAAATTTGCAACCGGAACCCCATGCAGAATCTACGGCTTCAAATCCACATCCCCAACCACAAGTGGATAACCTAGTGTCTCAGCCCGCTTTAAACATCCAAGAGCCTCCCCAACCATCAAATCCAGATGATCTAAGCAACATGCGTCACATATTTGAATGTCTTGATGATATAACCCATGCCACTCGCACACCTCTTCCAGATCCCCCACCAATTTCACCTCTTCACAGAGCAACACAAGAAACTAGAGAAACATAAGAGAAATATCGTGGTCCTATTGAAAATCCACTGCCATTGCCTCCTACCACAACTATTGGTGCTTAGGTCACCCCACATTCTACACTGTGAAAGTTCCCACCGCGAATCAAAGAAAGAGTAATCAAGGTAATATGAGGCGACCCGGTATCTAAAGCAAAAGAGTCCAAGAGGAGAAAAAGACAAAGAGAGACGGAAAATAAGGAGACAATTGAGAAGGAAGCCCTTAGAGTACAAGACGAGCAGAGAATACAGAGAGAGCAAGAGGAAAGGCAGAGAGCTGAGGCCAAGAGAGCTCATTTGGCCAACTTACAAGCACGAGTAGAGGCAGAAAAGAAGGTGGCACAAGATAGAGCTCAAGCCACCCAACAAGCAAAGGCTAGGAAAATCCCTCACAGAGCCACAAGCAATGTGCAAAAAGAAAACGGGACAAGGTTACACCAGAAGAGCATCAAACCAAGGAGGAGAGGAGGAAAAAATACAAAGATGATCCTCCTCAATGGGCTAGGCAGGCGATTCCTCCACCACCACCAACAACACAAAAAAAGCGGAGATGGAGGCCAGGCATAGTGTCCCTGCTTGAGATCAAGAAATATCAAAAGAGCATTGAGCCAATCATACCCAAAGCGGCATTCTCTCGGGTGGTGAGAGAGATGATCAATGAATATAGTGACTCCGTTACAAGAATCCAATGTGCAGCTTTACTAGCCCTACAGGATGCCGCCAAAGACATTTTGGTGCAGCTTTTTCAAGATGGCGTCTCCTATATGGCGCATGCAAAGTGTGTAACTTTAAAAAATACGGATTTAGCCTTAGCAATAAATTTAAGAAATGAAGGATGCCTTCATAAGATGTAGTTTATCCCATGTACTCTCTCTTTATGAGATTTGTAATCTTTTTCTATAATATCAAATGGCGAATTTCTACCATTCCGTGCAATTGTTCAATTTTAACTTGTACATTGTTTTTTATAAGTATTTGAATTTTTGGATATGTTAAATTTAAGTTCACCACCATGGCTCCATTTTCGCCCACTGAGGCACACACGTGCACAGAACCTCGAACATGCAGCCACCGCGGGCAACCGTGTGGAGCAGAGATAATTTTGCAAAATGGGGCAACTGGGGGGGGGGGGTGTACGGGGTCAGGAAGGTCATGTGACGCATCGGCGGTGCCGGGTGGGGCAAAAAAAGCCCTGTGCACCACGGTGTGCAGGGAGCAATTGAGTGACATAATTGTTCTCTACACGCCGTGGCTCACAGGGGCTTTTTTTGCCCCCTCCGACCCCGTGCGTTGTCACATGCCCTTTCTGACCCCGTACGTCCCCCCGTTGCCCTGTTTTCCAAAATTATCTCAGAGACGCTCCCCCCAGCTTCCCGGTGGTTGCATGTTCAAGGTTCTGTGCACGTGTGCCTCGGCGGGCAAAAATGGTTTATTGAACAATATGAATAAAAAAACAATTACTGAATGGTGACAAAAATCATTGACAAAAAATTTATTCTTTATTGATTTGGATATTACATCATGGTCAATTGGGTTTTCTACAAATTACATCTTTGGGTATTGGGCAATGGCTGACTTGACACCAAGGGATTTTACAATTTCCTCTGGGTTTGTCAACCCTTGACCTAGGCTCAAGGCGTAGTGGGAGAGAACCAAGCCTAGGTGTTCTCCTGTAAAGGCATACAATGCTACCTCTCAGTCCATCAATATACATTTGTGAGCCTTTAAGGTGAGAGAATCTTCAGCGAGTATGCCACTTAATGCCTTACGCTTTAGCAGCTCTGCAGAACCATTCTTGGAGAACTTTGTGTGAACAACTCTAAGAATCTATGGCCCCAGATGGATCAGGTTGTGCCAAAGAGAGCTATCCCTACCTGTGGAGACGTTGCACGAACGTCTAGTACGCATTGCAAAGTTATCAACATGATAAGCCGTCTACAAAGCATTTTAATTGATATTAACACTTGTAGTAAGGAATACTAGAAATTCTACCAGGTTAAGATTTATTTACCTGAGTTTCTTCATCCCTCTCTTCAAGATTTTCCTTTGTAAGATTCATGCTAGATTGATCATCTCTACCAATTGCAATCAGTGGTTTGTGTGGATGAAATGCGCTCTCAAGTACGCTTTCGTAGAAAGAGGCACATGATTTTATTTCCACTAGTGTACTTGCTACTGGTTGCACAACTGTTGTTCATTTTCACTGGGAAGGAAAGAGAGGCTTGCTGGGAGATCTTGGTCTTCAAAATCAATTTGAAAATTGACTTTCTCTTCCTTCCCACTGGTATCCTTCATGCCCACGTAGATAGCAAGCACTGCAAGCAACTCATCTTTTATGAGTCCTAACATTTTGGCAATGTCGTCAAGGAACAGAAACTGGTGATCATCCACCACCACTGGATGAAAGTTAGAATTTGGAGGTCCGGGACCTCTTCTAATAGCTCATCTCCCTCTATCATTCGATCTTTCTCCTCAGTGGTGATGGGATCTTGCAAGAGTATGCGTGCATAGATGCTTCGGCCTGCTCATCTATCTCTTTGATAACTTCATTTGATTCCTCCACAATGGTCACATGAGGTCTTTGGTTGACCTTTTCCTTTGATTTTTCCTTGTCCATGCCCTCAAGAACAAGCAATGCCAGAACCATGTCCCATGAAATAAATTGGGTGCCTATGCACCCCATGCCCAAATCCATGAGATCATCCTCATCCTCTATCTTAAAGTCCTGTTCTGTTAGGCCTTTAATAAACCTCAACAAGAGAAACCAAAAGTTTTTGTCAGCAGCATAGAGATGATTCAATAAATCCATTGGCAACCACGATGTGTTGGATCCCTCAAAGATTATGGCATATTCCTCCATGTGCTACGCCATGTAGTGAAGAAAGCCTCCGAATGCCTCTGCATGAAGGTTGGCAGTGGCCTGCATGCCAATTGTCCCCTTGAACACACTGATTAGTTCATGTGCTTGATCTGCAAGTCCTACCTTTTCTAATTATGTGAGAAGTGCATCAGTAGACGTTGCCATGGGTTTTTTTGCGAAGAAGATGGGAAGAGAGCTTAGAGCTAGAGTTTTGTGAATGTGAGAAATAAAGTTTAAAAACTAGAAAGTCACTATATACCCAAAATCACTTTTTAAAAAGCACTTAAATTAGTGTCAAAATAACTTAAAACTTTAATTTTAAACAAAATCACGCGACAAAGCATTGAAAGACACCAACATTGAAACATTTGTGCTCCACAACACATACATTCCACGTTTCAATCGAAAACTTGAACAAGCTGAGAATAAACAAGTATGCGCGAAAACGAGATTCAAAACAATGTATGTATTAATGTGGACAAAATCCATGTCAGTTACAAGATTTTACAAAAATACATCGTGGAAACGGAACGTTCTCACACAGAAAGCTCTTCTCTTTCCTGGAGCGAAAATCTTTTCATTGATTACAAAGAGATATTGCTTGGGCAAGGTATATAGGAGATTAAGATACTCGCGAAGACTAAGATGCCAATCATTGTTCACTGCAATGTGGTGCACTGTATCGTCGTGGAGATGTATTTGCAGGTCAGTTGATTCTCTAGTAGCAACCTCAGAGTCTAGTGCCTCCCATTCTCCAATCGTCAGCTTCCATCTTCTATAGGGAAAGACCATCGACAAGCTTTGCTTTGCAATATGGTATCTAAACACCACCTTGTCAGCAACTACAAGGCACTTGATTCTATCTCCCTGGTGGTTGACCACCTTAGGTCCACATTGTTGGTGTCCTGTGAACACTCTGAAGTCGAAATATAAACACAAACACATGAAGAGACATATACCATGTTACCATGGATTTATGAGAACCATAGGTGCACTTCATTGATGCTTGCACATCCACCTCGATTCTCCTTTTGGTTGCTGCGATGAAGGCACTGCCTGGCTTAGACCATTCCAAACTCTCCAAGGTTGGTGAGTGAACTAGAGATAGATCACCATATCCATTTCGCCTAGGTGTGACATAAGTATGAGCATAAAAAACAATTTCATGTGAGGCAAGCTCAGAGGACTGACAACCAGCATAGAGCAACTTGCCAAGCTCAGTGTGGATGACTGCAAAAGTCCCTGTGAAGGACTCTATTGACTCCCACTCTACAAAATCGGATGGAAAAACATTTGTAAACATGAAAAAAAAGCAATGGAAATCTTACAGTCATCAAAAGCAACACACAAGGCAGAAATACTAAATAGATAACCGAAAAACTTGCAAGAGGAGTAAAAATTACAATTTGCAAGAAACCTCGATGGAGCCACTACTGTCTCTAGATTCAGTTGTGAAGCAACAAACACATGCTGCACCTTCGCAAGAATCTTGTCGTCTTGTGTTTGCTTGAAATCCATGATTCTTCCCTTTCCAATGGTGTGCTCGAGAAGCCATGTGTCTCCTTGAGACCTTGTGTGCACCTCTTGAGCTGGGTTGCATTGTCACCCACATCATTTGTTATCTCCATCATCACCCAATATCCATTGTCATCTGGTACATTGCTGCATGAAATTGAGTGAATGAAACTCCTAGGTCGTCGAGTACCTGATGATGCCATGGGAAATAGTGGCACAACTTGCACACAAACATTTATGATTAGACATTGCACATCCATGTTCTCAGCTGTATAAAGAGCAAGAATCTTGATGGTACACAAAGGTGAAGGATGCCACTTTCTGCTATACTGCTCCACCTGCTTGTTGGCTTAATGTGGAAGATAATGTTGCAAATCTTGAGAGGGAAGTAGATCCTCTGTAGAGAGATTAATGGAGAAGAAGTAAGAAACCTGTTGAGGAAAGAAAGAGGGATGATGTAGCAAAAGGATATGCTGTAGACTTTAGCTTTAGCTAGAGGTGTTTAGTGATGCCCATGGAGTAATGGAAAACTTCATCTTGAGGAGAATGCAGCCCTCAAGAATGCAGTAAGCTTGAGGAGGGAAAGGAGGTTCAAACTTCCACTGCAGAGCTTTTGGGAGGGAAAACTGAAAGGAAGGAAAGAGAAACAAGGTGAAGTGAGAGATGGTACAAGAGAGAGGGAGGGAGGGAATGATCCACACATTTTTGAAGCGACCCCCTTTACGAGAGAGGGGGGAGAAACTGGCAGCTAGTAGAGAGAGAAAGGATTAGTTTTTACTCAACTATTTAGAGAAAAGTTCATTTGTTTGAATTTATAAGAGATTTTCTCTTTGTATTTTATAAAAGAGTACAAGTTTGACCACTTACTTTTAGGACCTGCCATACCCACCATTTCAGTCCACATGGCATGCACCCATTTTCCCCTTCCATAATCTCCTTTTGAATCCCATGGCAAATAAAGAGGCCCCCTTAGACCCCATTCCCTTCCTAATGTGTCCATATGAACAGACACCCTTTTTGGGATAATATTTTTGTACGAAAAAATTTAATATCAACAATTCAATTCTTAATTTTGTATCATGGTGTCGTTTAGACTTAACTGTATATAAAATACTGGTCACATCAACAAAGTAGAAAAGACGTGTGTTTTTGCAAAATATAGTGATTACAATATTGGAGAAATCCACTTCAACTTATCAAGTCCTTGTAAATGGCTCAAATGCAACTCAGTTTGGGGGACGGCATTGAAGTCGCGGAGCGGAGCGTGGGACGACTCTCACACACACACACACACAGTGAGCTTACACAGTACAGTACGCAGAGAACTATTAGAAGGGTTATCTCCCAATACCTTAGTATTCACAAAGTATATGTGAGTATATACAAAGAGTTAGAGGTAAGTGAGTTAGGCGGGGAGCGTGGGTCGACTCTCTCACACACACACACACAGAGTGAGCTTACACAGTACAGTACGCAGAGAACTGTTAGAAGGGTTATCTCCCAATACCTTAGTATTCACAAAGTATATGTGAGTATATACAAAGAGTTAGAGGTAAGTGAGTTAGGCGGGCGGGCGGCCATATCCGCATAAGAGGCCACTTGGGCTTTAATCCCAACAACCTCCCACTTAAAGTCCAATGTGGCACTTTAAGTAACTGTAAATCTATGAACATAAATGTACAAAGATTTACATGGCTGCCATCTATCCAATGCCCAATAACTCACGACAATGCACGAAGCCCTCTCCTGGAAGTCCCTTTGTGAGTAGATCAGCAGGATTGTCCTTGGTGTGGATCTTTAGCAGTTGTATCTGCTTGTCTTCAAGTACTTCCCTAATGAAGTGATATTTGAAATCAATATGCTTAGTCTTCAAATGGAACACTGGATTCTTTGCCAATTGTATAGCACTTTGACTATCACAATATAACTCTTGAATATCTACTTTGATTCCCAAGTCTGCAACCAATCTACCAAGCCAAATAGCTTCTTTGCATGCCTCATTTGCTGCAACATACTCAGCTTCTGTAGTAGACTGCGTAACACAATCTTGTAATCGAGATCGCCATGATATGGCACCTCCAGCCAATGTAAAGACATAGCCTGATGTAGATCTCCTCTTATCCAAGTCTCCTGCATAATCTGAGTCAGTGTATCCTCTGACACTCAAATCCTGACTACCATAGCATATGCGCATACTCTTTGTATGTTTTAAGTATCTCATGATACCTTTCACTGCCTCCCAATGTTTCTTGCCGGGATTTGACATATATCTGCTAACCACTCCCACTGCAAATGCAATATCCGGACGTGTAGCAATCATTGCATACATCAAACTACCCACTGCAGACGCATATGGAATCTTATCCATTTCAGCCTTTTCTTCCTCAGACACAGGACAATCTTGTTTGCTAAGTTTCACATATGGTGGCAATGAAACACTCAATGCCTTTCCCTTCTCCATATTGAAACGTTGCAAAACCTTGTCAATATACTCTGTTTGAGATAACCAAATCAACTTCACCCATGGCCAACTGCCATTTTTTCGAGGCAACCACTTGTAATGCTTCCTTGTAACAAGATGGTTCTCCGCAATCTGTGAGCATGACATAATTTAGAGATGGCACATAACGATCAGGTGGTTTGGAGACACGCTCAGAACGTCTCACCACAACTGATTCTGCCTCTCTAGCCACTATAGGCTGTTCCTGAGCCTGACCATGCTGTCTTGATGTGCTAGCACTAGGTCCATCTTCCCTGAAGACAACTCTTCTCATCTCCTCTGTCTTCTCTGGCTTAGCATGAAACTTGGCTTCATTGAAATGCACATCATTGCTACGAATAAGCTTTTTGGACTCAGGATCCCAAAGCCGGTAACCCATCTCGCCCGATTCTCCATAGCCAAGAAATATACACTTCTTGCTCTTTGGTTCTAACTTTTTCCTGAACTCCTTAGGAATATGGCTATAAGCTTCACAACCAAAGACTCTAAGATGCTTATACGAAGGTGCCTTGCGTGTCCATAGCATCTCGGCCACTCCACTCTTATCCAGAACCCTACTAGGAGACCTGTTGATCAAATGGACTGCTGTAGCCACTGCTTCCGCCCAAAATCCATCAAGCAACTCAGCATTTGACAACATGCTTCTGACCTTCTCTTGTATGGTCCTATTCATACGTTCTGCAACCCCATTCTGTGAAGGATTATATGGTGCAGTAAGTTCCCGCTTAATCCCTTTTTCTTCACAAAAGTCTTGAAAAGATTTGGAAACGTACTCTCCACCATTGTCAGTTCTCAAGCACTTCAGCTTCTGACCACTCTGATTCTCCACCAGCTGCAAGAATGTCTTAAAGACCTTGAGCACCTCATCCTTGTGCTTCAAGAAGTAAACCCATACTTTACGAGAATAGTCATCTATGAATGTACAAAAGTACGCTGCTCCCCCTAGTGACAAACTAGGCATTGGTCCGCATAGATCACTGTGTACAAGAGCTAACCGTTCGTCCCTACGATTCCTCTTTGATCTGTGCGGTTCCTGTGTTTGCTTACCATAAACACAATGCTCACAATACTCAAAATATTGAAATGAAAATCCAGGCAAATAACCATAATGAGAAAGTATTTCCATTCCTCTTTTTGACATATGTCCCAACCTACGATGCCACAGTGACACACTTGGCTGCTCAATCACATTAATTACATGGTTTTTAACCTCTGAAACATGTAAAGTGTACAGAGTTCCTGACTTGCTGCCATGTGCTACAGTCATCGAACCTTTGGAGATCTTCCAAGCGCTGTTCCCAAAAACTGTCACATAACCCGCATCATCCAACTTCCCTGTACTAATCAAGCTCTTTCGGATTGCTGGAACATGTCTGACATTCTTGAACCATAAAGAAGAGCCATTCTGAAACTTCAACTGCACATCTCCCACTCCAAGTATGTCACAAACCTGCTCATTGCCAAGTCTAACATAATCTTTAGTAGCCACATATGATGTAAACCACTCTTTGTGTGGAGAAACATGTAAAGATGCCCCTGAGTCGATAATCCAATCACTCATAGCATGTCCATCCTCTGTAGTCAAGAAAATAGAATCAAGATTGCTTGTAAGGAAGATGTCACCAGCTGCTATACCAGAATCACTGTCTGAACCAGATCCTGTGACATTCACCTCTTCAATCTTCACTGAACTCATCTTTTCATCTTGCTCAGAACTCTTTGTTTTTCCTTTTTCTTGTTTCCACTTCGTACAGTCTCGCTTCATGTGACCCTTCTTGCCACAATGGTAACATTCTATGTCATCCTTTGACTTCGAATCACGAGACTTACTTCGGTTTTGTGCCTTCTTACCCTTCTTCTCTTTAAACTGTTGTCTCCCTTGAACGACCAAAGCACTATTGCCTTTGCCTTTGTCAATGTTCTTCATGTTCACTTCCTCTGTGAGCAAGCTGCCTTCTACATTGGCACTTGTAAGACCTTCTGGCGCGACAACATTACTTAACGTTGTTCGAAAAGTATACCAACTGTCTGGCAAAGTGATTAAGAGAAACATAACCTTCACTGAATCTGGAAAGACTATCTCCTGTGTTGTTAACTGGCTGAAAATTGTGTGAAATTCATTCAGATGATTTGACATGGCTGTCCCTTCCTTCATCTTCAAATCCACCAGTTTCTTGAGCCAGTAAATCTGAGAAGCAGCACTTTGTTTCTCGTACATACCACATAGCTTTTGCCATACGCCATACGCTGTAGTCTCTTCTGCTACGTTGAAGTAAACATTTTTTGCCAGTGTTAGCATGATTGTGGAACAAGCTAACTCGTCAAGCTCTTCCCACTCATCTTCAGCCATACCTTCTGGTCTCTCCCCTTTGAGCTTCAGTGGCTTCACTTGTTTTTTCTGCACCAAAACCTGCCAAATCTGCTTCTTCCAGAATGGAAAGTTTGTGCCATCCAGCTTCTTTATGTTGTAAAGAGTCTCACTTTGAGAAGATGCCATATCTGCCAAACTGCTTACTCCTGAGAAAAATCCGACCGAGTTTCCCCTGTAAACTAGCCTCTGTACACAGTAAACAAGCTGTAATCAACAAGTTGAACACCTCTCCTCAGGAACTGTCAGTATTTTGAAAATTTTTGACAGAGTCTCCCCTGTAAACTGAGCTCTGGGAACCAAAAGATAGCTCAAAAAACAATCATAAATAGCTGACCAGTGACAAATCTAAAAAATATATGTAATATGCTGTCCTGTAAGCATACACTGTCTCCTCTCTGGGCGATGACAGAACCTGTATCTGTCTCAAGACTGAACCCTGAACAATGCCTCAACGGCCTGCCGCATAAGGTGCAATCCAGTGTCTACACAAAGTCATACATCCTAAGGGATAAAAGTCGCCGAAGAGGATGCGTGTAGAGGGGAACTCCAGCAACCTAATCCACCTCACACTGGGTAACCCAGTCCCCAGTGCTTGGCTTCAAAAAACCTCACACACGACCCTCTCAGATGGCTCAGCAAACTGCCCAGAACTAGCATACATCCTATAATAGACCAATCACTGTCCTATGACCGCTACGGTGGTCTGTCTGCTAGCGTGACTCACAACTAGCAGACCCACAATCACAGTACATCAATCTACAATACATGCCAGTGGTGTCAAGCCGTCGTATGGCCACACCTCCCCTGGAACGTGGCAAGCACAAGAAGTAGCAATGCAGACTGCAATATATATATCTGATGATATATATGTGTACCTGGTCTATAGATGATGCTTTGAAGACTAATAAGTGATGTATGTCGATGCCGATATTGATGTCGACCACCTCCTGCTTGCCAATCTACACAAGACGGATTTCTTTGCGGCTGAAATCTATCTTCTGCTGTAGTGCTCAGAACGAAATTCTGAGGGCATAAACGGCTTCGAAAGGGGGGTAAAACCCCAGGTCACCTACCGAAAACGCTCCCGAAACGCCGAGTGTGAATTTTCGAACTCCGGATCCAGAATCTGCCGAAAAAGTGAGCGCGCGCGCGATTGCGCAAAACCGCACTGAACCAAGGCTCTGATACCAATTGAAGTCGTGGAGCGGAGCGTGGGTTGACTCTCTCACACACACACACAGTGAGCTTACACAGTACAGTACGCAGAGAACTGTTAGAAGGGTTATCTCCCAATACCTTAGTATTCACAAAGTATATGTGAGTATATACAAAGAGTTAGAGGTAAGTGAGTTAGGCGGGCGGGCGGCCATATCTGCATAAGAGGCCACTTGGGCTTTAATCCCAACAGGCATGTGATGCACAAGGTTGCATTCTCCATCCTTGTGCTCACAACAATGTCATTAACTTTGAATCTATACTCAAGGGATATTTCTGGATGTTTCATCCAAAAATTAAAGAGATTATCTGACATCTTGTAGTTTCGAGTTTGATGTGACTTTAAGGTTTCTAGGCTCAGTGAATGGATGGACTATGATTTTAAATTCAAACTCTAAACAATTCTCCTCGGAGTCTAGAGGGACCCAACTATCTAGCTTGCTTCTCCATCTCCTATAGTCATAGACCTAAACAAATGAATGACAAGAGAAACAGAAAATCTGCAAGGACTTCCTAAATATCCAATGCAAATCCCTTCTGGCTTACAAAAAATGCTACAGAAGTCACACTCAACCTTCCTCAATATATTTTCCACATCTTTACAGCCGATATTACACAATGCTATGAAAACATCCCACTTAGTGGGGATATTGGCCTTAAAACAGTACTAGCCAAGGTCATTAACTTAGCATTTACCAATGCTAAAAAAAGAAAACATCTTTTCAACTCTCTAGACAAGAAACCTAGATAGATTCAAACATCTCACTTCATAAACGCTTTACACTTCAATGAAGAAAAACTATGCTCCTACATTTTTTGGTTATGAAACAACTGTACTATTATAGCAGGTGGTTGCTGCTTTAATAGTGTCTTTGCATCCCTATGGGCTTCTCTTGCTCACCACTTATGTGTAACATTTACCTAGCCTTTTTTGAGTACAAATAGTGTCTTAAGAACATGGAAACTAACCATAAAATTCTTCCACTATTCAAACACACTTTTAGATATATGGATGACCTGCTTAGTATCAACAACAGATTGTTTTCTTCAGAGATTGATCAAATATACCCCCGTTGCCTAAGAATAGAGCCTACTTCCACCCCTGATAATTCGACTCTTGGGAGCTTCTGCAAATCAGCCCAATTTCTTAACCTTTCAATATCCCTTCACTCCCCATCTTGGATATGACCTTAGATTTATCTGGAGAAAGGATCTTCTTAAATTGCCTCACATAGAATTCATGAAAAGAAATAGAAATAGGCCTTACAAAGCCTCTATATGCTCCTGTATTAACCTTCTGCATTTAATCTACTACTCTTCATCTACACCATCCATGGCCTGGGAATAAATTTTTGTACTAATTAAAAAATACTTCCCTAATGGATTTAATTGCAATCAGATCCGTAACACAATCACTCAAGCTCTCATTAGGCACAATTGGCCTGGATTGTTATTCCAAAGAGAGAGTCTTATCTCTCTCATCAGGTAATAGGCCCATACACAATGGGCCTACTACCGACCCATTGTGTGTGGTGCCTAGGTTAGGGCGGGTACACACACACACACACACACACACACATTGTGGTATTACTAAATGCTTTATTTTTCACCTCCTTCTTTATTTTGCCCCCCCCCCCCCCCACCTAAGCACTCATGGGACATTAGCTCATAACTTGCTACTCATGGCCGGTGGGACTAGGCCCTTGTTAAAAAAAACTCTACTATAATTAAATACATTAAGCTCTCATAAGGCGGCCTGCACATCCTGGGGTGAGATCTCCCCTTGCAAAGTTTCTGTGCATAACTTGAAGATGCTTAAACAGGAGGGCGGCTTGCCTCTCTCGCCGATCACGCTCAGGAAACGGAGCTCAAACCACTATAAAAAAAGGTGAGGGCGCACCTTGCCCCTCACTTAGCTTTGGAGTAGGTATTTGCTTTCTGTTTTTCGCTACTGCCTGATTTTTCCAACATGGAGCTCGCAGCTCAAGTCACACAGGTACCTAACTTAATTTAGGTTTTTTTACCTTTTATAGCACTATGTGCTTCTTGCTTTGCCATCTTACTAAATGCAGTAGGGAAAGATGTTTTAATCATTGTGGTGGTTCTGCTTGACGGGTTGTTTTTGACAATCATCCACTGTGGCTCTTAGATTTTTTTTAGCATGGCATATGGTTGCTACTACTTACATAAGCTCTCAAATGCTTTGGCAAGCGTTGAACTGTCTGCAGACAGTGTTCGGCATTACACTGGTTTTTTTAGAGTTCTCTTGACTGGTTTTTTCGACAGTCGTCTACTATGGTTCCTAGATATATGTTTTAGTAGCATGGCAGATGGTTGCTACTGCCTACCTAAGCTCTCAAATGGTTTGGCAGCGTTGAAACTATCTGCAGACTGTCTATCGGTATTATACTGGTTTTTTGGGGGGGTTGTCTTATTCGTAGTCTTGACTGATGCGCCTGGTACATTCGTTTACTATGGGGACTTACATAAAAAAATGGACTTCTGTTATAGTCCGATCCCTAAGCTCTGTATGGTTGGGTTTTTTGCCTCTCTATGCTCGTTCTTCTGATGGTAAGTATATGGCAATTTTTTGGTTTGTTTTTTGGGGCCTTTCTCAAGCCGTTGCAAGTTATCTCGAGTTACTGTCCTAATTGGTCTTTCGACGTTAAAATTGGTTTTTTTGAGAAAAAAGCTAGTCTTAGCTTTGTATCATTCAAAACATGGGGTACCTTGTACGGATTCACAATGCGAGGAAGGATGACCTCTTGCTTGGCATAACCCTCGGTTTTTTAGTGGAACCGCCAATATTTGATTATTCTGCTCTTTCTGAAGGTAAGTATATGGTTTTTTTGGGCTTGGCATGTGGAAAGGAATCGAAAAATGACTCTACACTTGTAAGTATCTTGGCTAAAATAGGGCTAAACATTGCCGAACTGAATGGAATACTAAGGGCTTAAGGAGAAACTTGAAGTTTTGAAGGTAAGTATATGGGGATTGCCATAAAAAATTGGCCTTTTTTACTCATGACATAAAGCTCCACTTGAAATAGGTTTTCTTTCATACTCTCTTTTGATTGGTAAGTGAATGGTCGCTACTGTTAATAGCTACCGAGCTATGGAGAAATCTTGGGAAGTTGAAGGTAAGTATATGGTTGGTATTCTCAAACTTGGCATAAATACTGAGAGATGGCTCAAGAAATGAGGTCTCACTTGGTAAAAATGGAGTTTTACAATACTCTATTGACTAGTAAATATATGGCTGCTACTATGGGCTCAAGCATAGCTACCAAGCTATGGCTTAACAAGTAAACCTCACTATTCTTTAAAAAATCTAATAACCTAGCTTGTCTAAAGTAATTAAATTTTGTAAGATGGACATGGATAACAACTTATATAGTCCATTAATACCTATAATACACATCCAAGGCTAACTGAATTGTTGTCTTGTTTGGATGGATGCAGGTAAGGACTCTATCTTATCTTGGAAGGCTTTATTTTCTTTGGCAAGCAACATTACTATGATGAAATACCCATTGAGGAATGGGGAAGTTTTTTTACTACCAACCCTACTGAAAGAGGACCTCTTTCTTACAATCATTGTACCTAAATAATTCTAATACCGAGTTATTTTTGTACATATCAGTTCATTGTTCCTTGGCCAGCTGTCTTTTGAATGTAAAAATTCAATTATGTCTTATTATTCAAGATTTAAACAGCTACACACACACACACACACACACACACACGACGTTTTGTTTGGATCTACTCGCCCTTCACAAGATTTCCTCTTCTCTTCTTATGGTAGCTTTGCTAGTGTTGTTAGCTCCATTATACCTTCTACGGCGCTTTTTGCAAACCGACAACACCTTTGGATCTATTATACAAAGCCAAAATGTAGGTGAACACCTCCATGTAGATGACATGGGTGGGGCATGGGTGACTTCAGCCTCACAAGCTTTCCAAGATTTCTTTCTGCCATCAAAAGAGGACCACCACTTTTGCTTTGGCTAGAAGGACCACCATTGCAAGAGGACCACCATTTGGCTCTCTTCACCCTCACAAGATTTCCAAACTTTCTCATTAGTTTTTCTCTAGCTAGGAAGCTCAATTCAGCCTCACAATATTTCCCACCATTTCTACTCCGGGGAGAAACTCATTAAGCTATGCCATATGGACATCAAACTCAACCAAGTGTAAGCAACCATGAGGGTTTTGTATCAAAGGCTACTTACACATTGGAATAAAGCTCAAGCATTACAAAGCCAAGGGAACAAGAAAATGGATATAGATAGAAGGCAACTTGCATCTTGTCGATCCAAGGACTACAAGGTACCAAATCACCTTTTCATGCACTTTTGGTTTGAATAGATTGCATGGTGGAGATGGGTTTGAAAACCTATAGGCTATCTCATACATGCATGGAGATGGGGTTGATAACTTATAGGCTATCTCAAACATGCATTTACCATGCACATTACATTCATCACCTTCAAACTAGCTTATCTCTAAATGGAACATAAATTTTAAAGATCTTAAAGATAAACTAGACTCTTTCACATATGATAGGAGACAACTATACATACCCTTGAACAAACACGAATAAGATTTAGGACACTAGTAATATAAATTGGAGTAGTTTAGATCTTGACCCAAAATTTATCCAAAGGAAGACAACGTTGACAAATTCTAATAGCAACATGTGAACAATATATCTTAGGCTTTGACATGTCTTATAATTCTTAGAAAAAGGATTAGTTCAAAATGAGCTAATGTGTTGAACACATAAATAAAAGCCAAAATGTAGATGAATGGAAGATTTTTGTATGGTGGGGTCTCAAAACAAATTACTCATGTGTGTATTATTGGGAGAGTGACTATCTAACAAGATGATGGGTTGTCATCTAAGATGAAAGTGAATGTTTCTAGCTCTACCCACCACCTCTTATGTTTTGGATGCAGAGATTAGTATCTTGGATAAATGGATTTTGATTCATCTATATTTTGCATACTCTATTACACCAGCAACAGAGTAAATAGAAACATATGAAGTCTTACTCCCAAAAATAGATTTCCATAATTGCCATGTGAATTTGGAGAAGGATCCAAATCTTATTAAAAGAGCAGGAAATGTTTTGTAATGGGAGGTAAAAAAGGCAAAAAAATCATTTAGTTTTCTCTAAGTTGGAAATTGGATCTCATGATAAGCACTAACAGTTTTATTTCTTGCAGAATATATTCTATCTATATGGACCATATTTTGCAAAACAAGGACGCATTGCAGCATATAGAAGTAATAGTTTCAAGCACAAACTCCATTTCTTATATCTATAAGAAAGGGAGGAGGACAAAGAAGAAGTAATGCACTATAATAACAACTCAATTGGTACCAGGATTGGTACTAAAAGAGGAAATTATAGAGGATGAGATCACAGAACCAACAACAACCACCTTGATGAACATAACAACCATCCCAAGGAGGAGACAATAGATAAAATGTTACAATAGAATCCCTTGCAAAACACTATCATTTTAACAATATGATTTTTTGCCATGGACCTTATGGATACCTTAAGTGAAAACATACATAATTCTAGGTCTACAGGCGATACAAACTTCTCTTCTAGACATGACTTCAAGTGCTTTTTTGCTCGACTCTTTTTCTCTTTCAAGGAAGTGAATGTAATTTTTAAGAATTCCATATGCAACAAAAATAGCCAACTCATCTAATAAATCTCTTTATCAAAAATTTGGAATGACCAAACACCTATAACTCATGAGACAAAAAATGTTTCCATTCCTTAGAAAAAGGGTCTTTCAAATGCTCAAACATAAATGAGAGATCAAATGAAAGATAGAAATTAAGCTCCACTGTGTCATTATAAGCCTTGCCAAAGAAAACTACCAAGAGAAATAAGGAAAAACAAGCAAGACATGCCGTTGGAGAAGCCGAGACTAGACTTCACAAAAAGAATCTCAAACAAAGTGAAAGGGGGATAGTGGAGGATCACAATACCTCTCTTTTTTATTTGAATGATATTGTACAAGGAAGCAATCAATAGATGGTGAGAGAGGCCCAAGAGATAGACATCTTTGATCAAACATACCTAGTATCAATCAAATTCTCAAGAACAAAAAAGCTTAGTAAATTTTGGACTATCCTACAGATAGCAAAATTACAGGTAGTGACAATCTCACTGCTTACTCTTTCATCTCGTTCTAACTCTTCTTAATGACTCAAAGTAAAATGCTAGCTTTTACATACTACAAAGTTTAATGTTTTTCACATCATTGATGTGTCCAAAATGCCCAAAAACTTTGAGTACGTCTGGCTACATGTCCCATTTGGACACTATCAATGTCCAAAATGCCCAAAAAATTTGAGTTACGACTAGCTACATGTCCCATTTGGACACTCGAAGGCTGTTACGGCCCAAAAAATTCCTTCGGAGACACTTTTCCACACAACATGAATATGGGGGTAGTGAAATCACCAATGCATGTGAAACACCCAAAACCTTCTGCAACGACTAGCTTCATGCCTCGTTTGGGCACTGCTAGAGCCTGTTAGGACCCAAAAAAGGCCTTCAAAGTCTCTGTCTTGTACGACGCAAATTTTGGGGTAGTGAGATTTTACTACCCCCATATTTGCACCTTGCAAGAAAGTGCCCTCAAAGGCCTTTTCTGGACCGTAGCGGCCTCTTCGAGTGTCCCAACAGGGCATGTAGCTAGTCAGTTCTAGGGTTTTTAGGCATTTCAGATGCATCGGTGATGTCAAAAACATCAAATTTTGATGTATTTGAAAGTTATAGTTTTATATATTTTGAGATCAATGCTTTTTTTGTTACATAAATAAGAAAGTTCTCAGGTTTATATTTTAAGCTTGTCTAATAGCACCTTCCCATGTGTCCTTTAATGGTTTGATTAGAGGGTCCTCTAATTAATTAGAAAAACCTCATCTTGTTGCTCCTCTCCATCACATTGTCTTACAAAGGGCTCTTTTTGCATGGTGCATGAAATGTAAGCAATGTGGTGATGAGGCTCAAACATAGTGATATAAGGGTGTTTGAAAATGCAAGAATGACTCCTATCACATGGTATGGGACCTAGAATCTATGTGGTGAGGGAGCCATTGATTTCCAAGCATTGCTTCATTCTCTCACTCTAGCCGGGGCACGGAGAAATAGGGCCTTCTTATGCTCGTTAAAACCCCTCTACGTGCTTTGTTCAGGCTACATTTCTTATTAGGATCACCTTAGCTCTTTGCATGATGTGATAGCACTCATTTTTGTTTCTAGAAGCTCTACCATTGCATCGTTTGGGCTTCTAGACTCTTGTCAATGAAACGGTCTACTCAACGTATGTTCCTGATTTGGGTTCCTCCCTCCTCCCCACATGATGTGATAGCGAGCGTTTGTGTATCCAACAAGGTTCCCCTTGTGTCGTTTGGGCTACTAGACTCTTCTCGGTGACACTTGAAAATCTTGGCTCCCCTTTCAATCTTCCATTCATGTTTGCCAAGAAGGCTACCAAGTCTTCCAAGCTAGCCCCTTAGGAGCTAAAGTCACCCCCCCCCCCCCAAGGAACCCATTTCCAAGTCTTGCATTCCAAGCCCTTAGGAGCCCAACTCACCACCCCAAGTCTCCCATGCCAACCCCTTAGGAGCTCAAGTCACCAACACCCCCTCATGAACCTCTTTCAACAACATTTGATCATAGCAAACAAAAAAGGCAAAGGGTCTCTGAAGATCAAGGATCATCCCATGCAAAAAGAAAAGTTCATCTTGTTGACAAATTACATTATTCAACAAGAGGGGTATATAGTTTTGTTCATTTTCATTAGGAAGTGAATGGGGTATAGGAGGGCCTCTTTATTTGGCAGTTTAAGGGAATGCTTAAAGCTTAAGACAAGTTTGACCAAGCTTAAAAGAGAGGGCAAAAAGGCCTATGCTGTGATTTTAAAAAAAGCCATTTCCATATTTTGAATTTGAAAATAGTTTATTTAGTAACCCAAAAGAGAGGGGGGTAAATGAATTTTCAAATGCCCTTTGCTCACCCCTCTTCTCTCTCTAACATATAAAACACTCTCTCTCACTTAGAACTCATTAACGGAGGCATTTTTTAGCCCCCCCCACCAATAGAGCAGATTTTTTACATTCTATCATTGCATTCTCTCTCTAAAACCTGATCCAACTCTCTCTTTCATTCCGCCCTTTTTTCTCATGTCACTTCCTCTTTCAATCATTAAGGAACATTCTTGGCTGCCTCTTTCTGAAAAAGTGCAGATCCTCCTAGGTTGCAGACCTATCCTCTCTCTCTCTCTCTCTCTCTCTCTCTCTCTCTCTCTCTCTCTCTCTCTCTCTCTCTCTCTCTCTCTCTCTCTCTCTCTCCCCCTCTCCCCCTCATGATTCTCCCACTCCAGGTCCAGCTGAGTGCGATGAAAAACTCCATTACCTTTATGTGCTGCAACATTTCTCTCTCTACAGTCATGATCAACAATTCAAATTCAAACAAGATTGAGTTGTACCCCCTCTCTTTCTTCCCTCCACAACATAATCTTTTTCTCCTAACTATGAGTACTCTCCACTTCTTTCCTCCATAGCCACCTTCACCTGCTTATAGCAGTCACCATTAGACATTCTCACTAATTTGCTTGATTAACCAACACAAATGTCATTCAATCCCCTACCACTGCAAGACATTACTAACAAATCAAAACGATACCGATTAAACACTGATTTAGAGCAGGAGTATGCAACTGTGCGACTTGGCACATCTAATCCCAATGCTGGAGACCATCTACGGAACCATGGATGCAAGGTAATCAACTTATGGGTTGATGGCTATATTTACCCTGGCCATCCAATGACCAACATCACCGCCTTTCCGTAATGTCACTAAGCTACTACGTTTCATTGGAGATGGGAGAGACATACTGTTTGGCTACCGCTGGAGATTACATTCAGATTTTTTCAATGAAAGGGAAGCAAGAAAACATCTTTGTGCTACCTATTCATCATTGCAAGAGAAGTACGTGAAAGACATTCAGCAAGTCAAAGAGGAAGCCAATGAGAAGACGAAGCAACTAAATGACAAGATGTCAAAGCTTATTAAAAAGGCAGAGCATCAAAAAATGGAGCATGAGCGTCGTCTAGACAATTATGTTTAGCTACAACACACTACATGTAATATGCGCCAGCAAATCGATCATCTCACACACATTCCATTGGGCTATTCTTATTCGCAAGCGTAAGAGACATGCGATGTCTACGCTATCTTCAAGCGGTGGAGATCGAAAGAAATGTATCCATCAAACTCGGTAGGAATACAAATGCAAGCTTCTATTTTCATACATTTGTTTTAGGTTGCTATAATATTATTTCAGTATGTAGGAACTTGGCTTGAATGATGATGGGAATCGAGTCCAATGCTGGAATGATCGAACATACTCTGCTGCAGCATATCATCAAACCAAAGGAGTTGGTGGAGCTATTGGATGATTCATCCAATGCTGGCATTGCTAAAGTTTTGTGCCAGAAGTATTTCAGTGAGCTAAAGAACATTTTTTCACCTCAGGAGATGATGGAGGTGTGTGACAGTGCATGAATAAGTTTCAATGCATATGAAGCTTTGTATAGACTTGTCACAATAGGTCACAGAGAAAAAGGTTTGTTTAGGTTGTTGTCAACGTCTTACAGTGTTAGCATCACAAAAAGGTGTGCCAATAATGATGTTGCAAGCTTGTTGGGTGGATTTCAATATGTGGAGGATGTCTTGCCAAGAGAGTTGACACAAGAAGAGTGCGATGGAAAAGTTATATCTGTGATGAAGCTTGATGAGTGCCAGATTGTCAAAGGTCAACAAATCAAAAGGATAAGCGTTACGCTTATGAACAAAGCCTTGGTGGACGTTGATGTTGAGCTAAATCCCAACGATAAGGGAAACACCTATTTAAGTGTTCAATCCAAGAAGAATATTTGGTGGCTGGCAGCTTTCATGAGTCTGTCAAATTGTATTTTAATCACACCCCAATCATTGACGTCATTCGGCAACAGCAAGAAGGACAACGATTGCAGGTTTCAGGTCTGGGTATGTTCCAAGTGGAGTGGCATTTGGCAGGAGACTTGAAAACTCTCAAGTGTATGTTAGGATGCAAGCAAGGTGCAATGACCCTCTTTCCATGCATCTATTGCTGCTACAAAAAAGTCTCATTAGGAACTGAGGGCAAGGGTAAGGGTAAGGGTGGCAAAGCTACAATCAACTCTGCGAAAGGTAAGGGTAAGGGTAAGGGTGGCAAAGCTGCATTCAATTCTGCGAAGGTGTGACCACTACACAAACAGTGGGTAAAACACTCCAAAAATGGTTTCAAGGTATCCTCACTTGTAACCAGAGTGTACCCCCTAATCAAGACATGGACAATCCAGATTGGGATCCTATTCTACCGATTCTTCTGATAAATGTGCATGTGTGCACTCTTCATGCCCGTCTACGAATTCTTGACAAGTTGCTAATGCTCCATATTAATTATGCTTGGAATATGGAGCCTGCAGAAAGAAGGGAAGAGTGTATCAGAGAACTTGAATCTATTCTATCAAGCGGTTGCATGAATGGCGGTGCAGTAGAGCTATCAAAGGATAGGAAGGCATCTGGAAGTACACATGATCATCCTAATAAAATATGTATGGGTGGTAGTAAAGCTAGGCATATGCTTTCAGACTGTTCTAACTCCCAAAGTCCCAATGAGTTTCAATTATGGAAAAAGGTGTGTGACATTACCACCTACAAAGGTAACGAAGCAGCCCTAGGAATTAAGCGTGCTCGTGTTGGAAGTCTGTAGATGATATTTTTCTTTTTCTTGAAAAGGCAAATCTAACTTCTGCTGAGATATCCACTTTAAAGTTTGTAATCAATAGTTTCACAGCACAAATGGTGGATGCCTAGTGGGAGACACACATAACACATTACATGGTGGGTTGAACACTTTGACTTTGCAATAAAAAAACATCAGTGTTTGAACTAAAGGTTTATATTTTTGTAGCATATTCTTTTTTATCATAGCTCATTTTTTCTCGACATATACGGCTCGTTGGGCATTTGGAGTAGCCAAGGAATGGAGCGCTCACACTATCAAGCAAAAGCAGTGTAAGCGCATGGAGGTGGGAGGAAAAAGAGCAATGCCCTGCACGAAATGTTCAATTGGTTCTACAGAGTTTTAGCGGGAAGAGAAAGGAAGAAGATTAGAGTGCAAAGAAGCTTGAAATTCAAAATAGAGAATGTGGTTAGCGTAAGGTGCGCAATCATATCATGCTTCTAGTGCAAAAGATAAATTTCGATGGTGGTTGGCCACAAGGCGACGAAATGGCATACATTGGGTGGAAAACCAATAAATTATTGACACTAACCAGTTCCATATTAAGTATACATTGTAATGCCACGTGATTTGATGACGCTTCAATTAGTGGTTTCATGTAGCAAATTTCGACAATTGGAGTTATTTTGGATTTTTAATGGTATTATTGAGTTTTTAAGTTTTCTTTAAAAAAATAGTACTTTATAAGTCAAAACTCACAACTTGAAGCTCATTTCTTTTTTGCACATTCGAGAAGATCCACTCGAGCACAAACACACATGCACTTACATCTTGGACAATTCACACGAGCAGGCTGGCACTACGCATAACAATACCACCACAACCACTCACACAGTAGAAAATCCGCAACCGGAACCCCATGCAGAATCTACGGCTTCAAATCCACATCCCCAACCACAAGTGGATAACCTATTGTCTCAGCCCGCTTTAAACATCCAAGAGCCTCCCCAACCATCAAATCCAGATGATCTAAGCAACATGCGACACATATTTGAATGTCTCGATGATATAACCCATGCCACTCGCACACCTCTTCTAGATCCCCCACCAATTTCACCTCTTCACAGAGAAACACAAGAAACTAGAGAAATATCGAGGTCCTATTGAAAATCCACGGCCATTGCCTCCTACCACAACCATTGGTGCTTAGGTCGCTCCACATTCTACACCGTGAAAGTTCCCACCGCGAATCAAAGAAAGAGTAATCAAGGTAATATGAGGCGACCCGGTATCTAAAGCAAAAGAGTCCAAGAGGAGAAAAAGACAAAGAGAGAGGGAAAATAAGGAGACAATTGAGAAGGAAGCCCTTAGAGTACAAGAAGAGCAGAGAATACAGAGAGAGCAAGAGGAAAGGCAGAGAGCTGAGGCCAAGAGAGCTCATTTGGCCAACTTACAAGCACGAGTAGAGGCAGAAAAGAAGGTGGCACAAGATAGAGCTCAAGCCACCCAACAAGCAAAGGCTAGGAGCTCAAAGCCTTCAAAAATCCCTCACAGAGCCACAAGCAATGTGCAAAAAGAAAAAGGGACAAGGTTACACCAGAAGAGCATCAAACCCAAGAGGAGAGGAGGAAAAAATACAAAGATGATCCTCCTCAATAAGCTAGGCAGGCGATTCCTCCACCACCACCAACAACACAAACAAAATCGGAGATGGAGGCCAGGCACAGTGGCTCTGCTTGAGATCAAGAAATATCAAAAGAGCATTGAGCCAATCATACCCAAAGCGGCCTTCTCTTGCGTGGTGAGAGAGATGATCGATGAATATAGTGACTCCGTTACAAGAATCCAATGTGCAGCTTTACTAGCCCTACAGGATGCCGCCAAAGACATTTTGGTGCAACTTTTTCAAGATGGCGTCTCCTATATGGCGCATGCAAAGTGTGTAACTTTAAAAAATACGGATTTAGCCTTAGCAATAAATTTAAGAAATGAAGGATGCCTTCATAAGATGTAGTTTATCCCATGTACTCTCTCTTTATGAGATTTGTAATCTTTTTCTATAATATCAAATGGAGAATTTCTACCATTCCGTGGAATTGTTCAATTTTAATTTGTACATTGTTTTTTATAAGTATTTGAATTTTTGGATATGTTAAATTTAAGTTCACCACCATGGCTCCATTTTCGCCCACTAAGGCACACACGTGCACAGAACCTCGAACATGCAGCCACCACGGGTAGCCGGGTGGAGCAGAGATAATTTTGCAAAACGGGGCAACGGGGGGGGGGTGTACGGGGTCAAGAACGTCATGTGACGCATCGGCGGTGCCAGGTGGGGCAAAAAAATCCCTGTGTACCACGGTGTGCAGGGAGCAATTCAATGACATAATAGTTCTCTACACGCCGTGGCTCACAGGGGCTTTTTTTGCCCCCTCCGACCCCGTGCGTCGCCGATGCGTCACATGCCCTTTTTGACCCCGTACGTCCCCTCGTTGCCCTGTTTTCCAAAATTATCTCAAAGACGCTCCCCTCGGCTGCCCGGTGGTTGCATGTTCGAGGTTCTGTGCACGTGTGCCTTGGCGAGCGAAAATGGAAATTATTGAACAATATGAATAAAAAAACAATTACTGAATGGTGACAAAAATCATTGACAAAAAAAAATTATTCTTTATTGATTTGGATATTACATCATGGTCAATTGGGTTTTCTACAAATTACATCTTTGGGTATTGGGCAATGGCTGACTTGACACCAAGGGATTTTACAATTTCCTCTGGGTTTGTCAACCCTTGACCTAGGCTCAAGGCGTAGTGGGAGAGGACAGAGCCTAGGTGTTTTCCTGTAAAGGCATACAACGATACCTCTCGGTCCATCAATATACATTTGTGAGCCTTTAAGGTGAGAGAATCTTCAGCAAGTATGCCACCTAATGGCTTACGCTTTAGGAGCTCTGCAGAACCATTCTTGGAGAACTTTGTGTGAACAACTCTAAGAATCTATGGCCCCAGATGGATCAGGTAGTGCCAAAGAGAGCTATCCCTACCTGTGGAGACGTTGCACGAACCTCTAGTACGCATTGCAAAGTTATCAACATGATAAGCCGTCTACAAAGCATTTTAATTGATATTAACACTTGTAGTAAGGAATACTAGAAATTCTACCAGGTTAAGATTTATTTACCTGAGTTTCTTCATCCCTCTCTTCAAGATTTTCCTTTGTAAGATTCATGCTAGATTGATCATCTCTACCAATTGCAATCAGTGGTTTGTGTGGATGAAATGCGCTCTCAAGTACGCTTTCGTAGAAAGAGGCACATGATTTTATTTCCACTAGTGTACTTGCTACTGGTTGCACAACTGTTGTTCATTTTCACTGGGAAGGAAAGAGAGGCTTGCTGGGAGATCTTGGTCTTCAAAATCAATTTGAAAATTGACTTTCTCTTCCTTCCCACTGGTATCCTTCATGCCCACGTAGATAGCAAGCACTGCAAGCAACTCATCTTTTATGAGTCCTAACATTTTGGCAATGTCGTCAAGGAACAGAAACTGGTGATCATCCACCACCACTGGATGAAAGTTAGAATTTGGAGGTCCGGGACCTCTTCTAGTAGCTCATCTCCCTCTATCATTCGATCTTTCTCCTCAGTGGTGATGGGATCTTGCAAGAGTATGCGTGCATAGATGCTTCGGCCTGCTCATCTATCTCTTTGATAACTTCATTTGATTCCTCCACAATGGTCACATGAGGTCTTTGGTTGACCTTTTCCTTTGATTTTTCCTTGTCCATGCCCTCAAGAACAAGCAATGCCAGAACCATGTCCCATGAAATAAATTGGGTGCCTATGCACCCCATGCCCAAATCCATGAGATCATCCTCATCCTCTATCTTAAAGTCCTGTTCTGTTAGGCCTTTAATAAACCTCAACAAGAGAAACCAGAAGTTTTTGTTAGCAGCATAGAGATGATTCAATAAATCCATTGGCAACCACGATGTGTTGGATCCCTCAAAGATTATGGCATATTCCTCCATGTGCTACGCCATGTAGTGAAGAAAGCCTCCGAATGCCTCTGCATGAAGGTTGGCAGTGGCCTGCATGCCAATTGTCCCCTTGAACACACTGATTAGTTCATGTGCTTGATCTGCAAGTCCTACCTTTTCTAATTATGTGAGAAGTGCATCAGTAGACGTTGCCATGGGTTTTTTTGCGAAGAAGATGGGAAGAGAGCTTAGAGCTAGAGTTTTGTGAATGTGAGAAATAAAGTTTAAAAACTAGAAAGTCACTATATACCCAAAATCACTTTTTAAAAAGCACTTAAATTAGTGTCAAAATAACTTAAAACTTTATTTTAAACAAAATCACGCGACAAAGCATTGAAAGACACCAACATTGAAACATTTGTGCTCCACAACACATACATTCCATGTTTCAATCAAAAACTTGAACAAGCTGAGAATAAACAAGTATGCGCAAAAACGAGATTCAAAACACTGTATGTATTAACGTGGACAAAATCCATGTCAGTTACAAGATTTTACAAAAATACATCGTGGAAACGGAACGTTCTCACACAGAAAGCTCTTCTCTTTCCTGGAGCGAAAATCTTTTCATTGATTACAAAGAGATATTGCTTGGGCAAGGTATATATGAGATTAAGATACTCGCGAAGACTAAGATGCCAATCATTGTTCACTGCAATGTGGTGCACTGTATCGTCGTGGAGATGTATTTGCAGGTCAACTGATTCTCTAGTAGCAACCTCAGAGTCTAGTGCCTCCCATTCTCCAATCGTCAGCTTCCATCTTCTATAGGGAAAGACCATCGACAAGCTTTGCTTTGCAATATGGTATCTAAACACCACCTTGTCAGCAACTACACAGCACTTGATTCTATCTCCCTGGTGGTTGACCACCTTAGGTCCACATTGTTGGTGTCATGTGAACACTCTGAAGTCGAAATATAAACACAAACACATGAAGAGACATAAACTATGTTACCATGGATTTATGAGAACCATAGGTGCACTTCATTGATGCTTGCACATCCACCTCGATTCTCCTTTTGGTTGCTGCGATGAAGGCACTGCCTGGCTTAGACCATTCCAAACTCTCCAAGGTTGGTGAGTGAACTAGAGATAGATCACCATATCCATTTCGCCTAGGTGTGACATAAGTATGAGCATAAAAAAAAATGTCATGTGAGGCAAGCTCAGAGGACTGACAACCAGCATAGAGCAACTTGCCAAGCTCAGTGTGGATGACTGCAAAAGTCCCTGTGAAGGACTCTATTGACTCCCACTCTACAAAATAGGATGGAAAAACATTTGTAAACATGAAAAAAAAAGAAATGGAAATCTTACAGTCATCAAAAGCAACACACAAGGCAGAAATACTAAATAGATAACCGAAAAACTTGCAAGAGGAGTAAAAATTACAATTTGCAAGAAAACTCGATGGAGCCACTACCGTCTCTAGCTTCAGTTGTGAAGCAACATACACATGCTGCACCTTCACAAGAATCTTGCCATCTTGTGTTTGCTTGAACTCCATGATTCTTCCATTTCCCATGGTGTGCTCGAGAATCCATGTGTCTCCTTGAGACCTTGTGTGGACCTCTTGAGATGGGCTGCATTGTCACCCACATCATTTGTTTTAACTCCATCGTCACCCAATATCCATTGTCATCTGGTACATTGTTGCATGAAATGGAGTGAATGAAACTCCTAGGTCGTCGAGTACCTGATGATGCCATGGGAAATAGTGGCACAACCTGCACACAAACATTTATGATTAGACATTGCACATCCATGTTCTGAGCTGTATAAAGAGCAAGAATCTTGATGGTACACAAAGGTGAAGGATGCCACTTTCTGCTATACTGCTCCACCTGCTTGTTGGCTTAATGTGGAAGATAATGTTGCAAAGCTTGAGAGGGAAGTAGATCCTCTCTAGAGAGCTTAATGGAGAAGGAGTAAGAAACCTGTTGAGGAAAGAAAGAGGGATGATGTAGCAAAAGGATATGCTGTATACTTTAGCTTTAGCTAGAGGTGTTTAGTGAAGCCCATGGAGTAATGGAAAACTTCAGCTTGAGGAGAATGCAGCCCTCAAGAATGCAATAAGCTTGAGGAGGGAAAGGAGGTTCAAACTTCCACTGCAGAGCTTTTGGGAGGGAAAACTGAAAGGAAGGAAAGAGAAACAAGGTGAAGTGAGAGATGGTACAAGAGAGAGAGAGAGGAAGGGAATGATCAACACATTTTTGAAGGGACCCCCTTTTACGAGAGAGGGGGGAGAAACTGGCAGCTAGTAGAGAGAGAAAGGATTGGTTTTTACTCAACTATTTAGAGAAAAGTTCATTTTTTTGAATTTATAAGGATTTTCTCTTTGTATTTTATAAAAGAGTACAAGTTTGACCACTTACTTTTAGGACCTGCCATACCCACCATTTCAGTCCACATGGCATACACCCATTTTCCCCTTCCATAATCTCCTTTTTAATCCAATGGCAAATAAAGAGGCCCCCTTAGACCCCATTCCCTTCCTAATGTGTCCATATGAACAGACACCCTTTTTGGGATAATATTTTTGTACGAAAAAATTTAATATCAACAATTCAATTCTTAATTTTGTATCATGGTGTCGCTTAGACTTAACTGTATATAAAATACTGGTCACATCAACAAAGTAGAAAAGACGTGTGTTTTTGCAAAATATAGTGATTACAATATTGGAGAAATCCACTTCAACTTATCAAGTCCTTGCAAATGGCTCAAATGCAAATCATTTTGGGGGACGGCATGTGATGCACAAGGTTGCATTCTCCATCCTTGTGCTCACAACAATGTCATCAACTTTGAATCTATACTCAAGGGATATTTCTGGATGTTTCATCCAAAAATTAAAGAGATTATCTGACATCTTGTAGTTTCGAGTTTGATGTTACTTTAAGGTTTCTAGGCTTAGTGAATGGATGGACTATGATTTTAAATTCAAACTCTAAACAATTCTCGTGATAGTCTAGAGGGACCCAACTATCTAGCTTGCTTCTCCATCTCCTATAGTCATAGACCTAAACAAATGAATGACAAGATAGTTGGTGTGAGATAGACATAGAGTTTGGGGTTACTCTATAATTGATATTTTTGCCAATATGAAAACTCTCCTTGTTGATACCCCATCCTTCTCCAAGTATAGTGTCCAATTTAGTCATAGATAGTCTTCTATTAAGCCACATTGTTGTTGTCCTCTGCAAATCTATTGTTTTAAAACATGCCACAAAGACATGTATAGTAAGAAGCATTGAATCTTAATCCTTCTTAAAATCATTCTTGGAGACTTAGCTTTAAGGATGTCTTATTTGATTTTGGATTTGAAGCTTGATATAGTACTTGGATCAAAGGCTTCTCATTTTAGTGATCTTATGGTGGAAACATGAAACTCATGTAGTTCTCCATGTGCACCTTCTCTTGATGGAACCTTGTATTCTGCAAAATATGAAAACATACCAATTGTTTTGTAAAAAGAAGGTGGATTGTCATCATACATAAGGTCTACAATCCCTTTGTGAATAGCTTTGAATGCGCCACTCAAGCTCTCAACATGTTGCCACTCCACAACTGTTGATGGAAAGATAACTGAAATCAAAGCAAAAATTAAATAAAAGAGAGAACAATGAGATAAAGTTTGGTTGCATCAAATAGATAAGATTTTGTGTTCCTTATAGTAAGAATGGAGAATGGGATGTTCATCCAAGTTTAGCACTATGTCTTTGGCCATAGCCACTATTGGTCACTTTGAAGGCAAGAACACAACCTTTTCAATGGGTTTTCACTTCATCTTCCTTGGTTCTTTTCACTCTATGGGTACCTTTGCATGAAGGAAGCATTGTTACGCATTCATTTACACAAAAATGCATGGGTTTCCAAAGACAATCTTCTCTAATGTTATGGGGTGTAAGCATGTTAACATGTCACTAAAATGTCGTCTCGGACAATGTTAGTTACTTGTGCTTGTAAGCATATATTGAAAACACAAGAGCAAGGGCAGTTTGAATTTAAAATGTCCATAAAAAATATTGTTCATTCCCTCACTTTTGGGGTGTGGCCGGTTTTTTACTTACTGAAGACGATGTGGGGTACATGAATCTGTGTGTATGTGTGTGTAATGAAGACTCCCTCCCTCTCTCTCTCTCTCTCTCTCTCTCTCTCTCTCTCTCTCTCTCTCTCTCTCTCTCTCTCTCTCTCTCTCTCTCTCTCTCTCTCTCTCGTTCGTTCCTTGCACCGAGCATCTTGGCTCAAACCCTTGTTCAAGGTGACATCATGGCCGAAAAAGCATAGTGTCAATGGTTAATTGTTTTCATCGGCTGCATGTCACAAGCAACACCATCATAGCCCTATCACATATGAAATTAAAGAGTTGGTCTACACATTTTGGAGAGAGGAAACTCGCATTTCACCCAACAAGAAGGATGTTTGTTAAAAGAGAGTGGGGAGGAAAAGCTACATAAAACACCGAGTGCACCTTCTAGATGAGCCTCAAGTAATCAATCAAATACTTATGCCATAACTTATGCATTCTGTGTATTGCATCTCTAGTGCATAATAACTTGTATATGGTGATCAATAGCATACTTATCTGTAGATTGATACTAGTAACCACACTGTACATAATACTCAGAATGATTGTTAACACTCTAGGTAAGATAGGTAGCATGCCATGAGTATGCTAGTTAGCATGCCTAGTAATCTATCTAGCAGACATATATGCTGGTTAACATAATATACTATGCTAGTTAGCATACCTAGTATGATGTTAACCATGATGAGTATGATGTTTAACACAACATTTATGCTACCTAGTAATCTTCCTAGGAAATTTTTTGTGGGGAAAGAGGGAGTTGGAGAAGTGTGGGAGGAATGTGGCATGTGGCAAGGGATAATCCCACATAGGGGAGCTTAGGCTCAAAGAAAAGGGTACATAGGGAAAGTTGGGAGCCCATTATGGGTGTATCACTTGAGAGGAGCTTGGCTATGGGGGCTCGTGGACTCTTGGGGGAGAACGAGGGAGCATTTTTGGCTTCACATTGGCTACCCAGGCACCTAGATCCACTTTTGATCCCCTAGACACTTGCCCCCACCCCTTCCCTTGGCCAAAAAGTCACCGGCTGCCCATTTCATACCCAAATTGAGCCCAAAAAAGGACCAACTAAATGGAGCCTTGCAAGAGAGCCTTGTTGGCTGAAGATAGAGAAGAAATCTCTTGGGATAAAAGATAAGGAAAAAACCCATTATTATAGCTACAACACCTGCAAACTTTCTAAAGAGCTCATTTTTGAGCAAGAGAGAGTACACCCCCAACTTCGAGTGGCCATAACTCTCTCATCTTTTCTCTGTTTTTAGCCTATGGATGCACAACAGACATCTACCCAGAACGAGCTACGTCATTATGTCCTTCGTTTATCCTAATTCCAAGTGTGATTCATGCTATAAGGGTTCTTCATAAATCTTTACAGGTGCTTATCACAGGTGGTTTCGACAATGAAATAGTTTTTCTTTCTGACAGTGTGACTCGTGCAAGGTTATAGAGGCACTCGCTTCCCTTGTAGTTTGCATGAAAAAACTGTTTTGGTGCCCCAATACAGGAGCAAGTGCTCATGTGCTCCAATTCTTGTGAAATATGTATATTCTGTACGTAGAGAATGTAAAGGGGATGTGGGTCCTTATGGACAACCGCCTATGTATGTGCAAATTGTGGACAACACTTGAGGCGGTCGTGTAATTGGATAGCACCCTTTGGAGGGTCATGAGGTTTTGTGAAGCCAAGCACTGGGGCCCGGTTTACCCAGTGTGAGATGGATTAGGTATTGGAGCGATCCATCGACATCCCTTGAACTTTTGACGTCACATCTAAGTGTTTTTGTGGAAATCAAACATGGCAGACAAGTTTCCATAGTTTCATGGATTGCCTAATGAGAATGAACATAATTTCATTGAGAAATTGGAAGTTAACTGCTTACTGTGAAATATACTAGATCAAGCTATATTATTGCGGTTTTGCTGCAATATAGTTTACAAGATGAGGCAAAATTTTGGTTACAAAATTATAAAGAGGTGGTACAGGCACAAACTCTAGGGGTGGTTTTGGACTAGAATTGTGTGAAGCAAGCTTTTTTGGCATTAAACATCCATTGAAGTACCTGATGAAGTTTGGCATGAAATTTTGGGGTACACTTAGAAGTTTAATCAAAGTGTTGATGATTTTGTCATGCAATTCACCCATTTATGGGATAAATGGGCCCAAGATTTAGGAAATGAAATCCTTCCAGTCATGTTAAAGAAGGACCATTTTGTGGCAAACTTAAAGGAAAGTCTGAAGAATGGAGAAATATGGAGAAATATAGTGAGCTACAAGTGAAAAAATGCACAAGTTTGGAGGCCGAGTTAGTCATGCAACATGTGTCAAAATATGGAGAAATACAGTGAGCTACAAGTGAACAAGTGTGCAAGTTTGAGTTGAGAAAATAGGAGGACGAGTTAGTCATGCAAATGGATAGAGGAAGCATTGTAGGTACCTGGTTTTTGTTGTATGCAACAAGAGTTCACCTCCCTAACTGCAATCACTTTTGTTAATGTGCTTAGTGTATGTAGTTTTTTGGGTCTAGTAGATGCAGACGGCTGAATTGTTTTGATAGCTTAAGGGAAAATTATGACTTTATATCGGATGAGGAGCACCACAATTGCACGCTTGAACTTTTTGGACTTGTAAGTCACACTGAAAAATCTACGGGAGTTGACAAAGCTATGAGAGGAATGAAAATGATGCCATTCTCTGATTGTCATTTGGTTTGGTGTGCTCAAGCAAGAGAAAGTTTGTTCATTGCTATCGTCAATGAAATTCCTGTTTGAGATGTCATCTCTTGGAGCATGGTGAACAAGTCCAACACAATTGTGGCAAGGAATTTTGGGTGCATCTTTTTGATAGAAAAACTTCAAGTTCTGATATTTAAAATACTATACCATATAGCATCTATAGCAAAGCTCAACTGGATTTTTGTTTAGGGTTTCAAGCATTGTCTCCTCACTTCTGCACTTTTACTCAACTACATGGTAGAGCATGTTATACTCTCTCTCGTCTTTTAGCTTTGAGGTCTCTAACTACTCCTACTGCAAAATATTAGCCTCTTTTGTAGTAGACAATGAATGGAATCTCCTGATCCTAAAGGTTGATGCAGAAGAATAAGGAGACTCTAGCATCCCAGATAATATTTCCCATTTTATTTGCCACATTTAGTTATGTGACAAAGAGGATACTATGCAAATCAAGTATGTAAGCAGATCCTTTTATACTTGTGTAGATTTTCTTAATACAAAACTTGTTGGTTTTGGTTCTTGAGCTCTTTCATCTTTTGGTGATCCTGATTGGGAGTAAGTGGGATTTGAACTTTTTATATTAAAAGGCACCTAGTTTAATCTTTGGGTGTCAGTGTATTGTCTTCAATGCTAGGATCGCCTTATACTAGTGCTTTGCAGTTTATTTTGCAAAATGGTGCAACAATCAATTGCCCAATCTTCTATGAGAGGAGGAATTTAAGGACTTTATCACATATTTTGAATGGAAAACCATTGCCATGCATGTTGTATCTTAGCAAGATCGATTCCTAGTTTTTCCTCTTTCTTTGAGAGGTAAGGCTAGTGAGTGCTTTGAAAGTTTAAAGGAGGAGAGGAAGCAAAGCTGGGATCGGATCAAGAAATCTCTCTTGGACAAGTACGGCAAGAGGGTGACGGTCAAGGAGGTGATGGAGAAACTACATGATTTACCACAAGATGTAGGCAATTATTTTTATGTTTTTTTGCAGTATTTCACTAGCCTATAGCAGCAGCTAGAGCGGATAATGAAAGGCATGCTAGGTGAGATCTATAAGCTGCATCATTTATTGACTTGCTTATATCCTGATATGAAGAACAAGGTGCAAGAAGAAGATGTGTCCACCTTTGATGGAGCAGTAATGGTAGCTAGAACAAAGAGCAGAAAGATAAGGCGAAGGCTTGAGCAAGACATCACCACTTCTATGCTACCTCAAAATGGGGCTCCCTTTTCAGAGGAAAGTCTTGAGAGGAATCCAACAAGCCTTGCTCTAGTGACTGCCAACATTCTCCAAAACCTCGCAACTCAATTATTATAAGAGATTTGTATTGGAATCATGGATTGGAACCCACCTACTGAGAGGGAAAATGAAGGGAGAAGAGGTGATCCTTTACCCTAAGAGGCGAGAGAAAGACTGCTAGTGCCTCTAAATGAAGAGGGAAGAAGGGTACGCATAATCTCTTTGGAAGAGAAAAATGATATTTTGGCCAACAAAAGGACTAGGAGAGACAAAGACAAAGAGTCCAAGGAAGAGCAAGAACAACAAAGGAAAAGGGGTAAGGCTAAAGTAGAAGTTAATCCTGAGAGTAGAAAATGAAGGAGGAGGAGGGAGATTGAATAGTAGGATTATCTACTTGGTCAATATATGGATGAGTATGATCTTATTAAAGACATCAAAATCCAAAGAGCAAACATAACTTTTGACCAAATGCTTGCTTTAAATTCTAGCAAGAGGAGGCAATGGTCAAAAAGTGTAAGCACTCGGCCCTCTCCCAAGAATAAGATGCCACATGTTGTTATATCTAACATTAAGGTGGGTCGCCTTGTGGATATGGTCCCTCTTATTAAAGCTACTCTTACAAAAAAAACTCCACCATGGATGCTTATATCAATGGAGGGGCCGAGGTATGTGTGATAACAAAGTCTACTATGGAGGAAGTAGGAATTGGTTTTTTGTGAAAACCTCCATACATATTCGTATGGCTAATCATCGCCGAGCTAAATGTTTGGATATTGCTCAAAATGTAAAGTTAAAGTGCTTGATTGTAGGCTCTACATTATGGAAGTAGGGGAAAGGGCTTATCATATAATATTGGGGCGGCCTTGGCTTATAGCCACCGGGGAAATGCAAAATTGGGGATCATGTGTCATTGTGGTGCCTGATAAAGCTCAAGGAAGGGCCACCACCTTCAATATGAAGACTAGGGAAACCTCCTCCCAACCCTTTGAGGACAAGCATGGCTCTGAGTCTACATACAACTATTCACGTGACTCTACCAAATATTCTATATTGTCCACGAATGAGAGTCTAGATGATGTTCTTCTTAGGTATGCCCTCGTCTTTTTTGAATCTCTTTAGAAGAAAATATGCCACTACAAAAAAAGGATATCTAACAGAGTATCTGTGTCAGCTCCTTTTTGATCCCGTCTGATATTAGTCTTAAAGATATTCTTGGTGAGGATCTATCCGGCAAAGAGAAGGAGGATTATGTTGTTATGTTTTCCAGATTCCCAAATTTGTTTGCTACACAGTATGCAGATCTACATGGAGCCAAAGGGATAGAGCATAAAATCAATCTTAAGGAAGGTGCTCAAACTCTTGCACAAAATCTTTGTAGGTTGGGAATGATCAAAGAAAAAGCACTTTGTGAAGAGGTAACTAAGCTCCTTGAAGTTGATTTTATATTACATTGAGGGTAATATGGAGATGAGAACCTGTGTTATATCTTCAATAATGATGTGAGATGCTCCATGAGTTTCCGCCAAAAGCCTAGAATTCTATCTGAAATGATAACCATGGGTATATCAAATTTGTAGAGAAGATATTATTTTAAAATATAGAAACCACCTTGTTAGCCATAACCTCCTTCAGGGATTTTGCCTCCACTCATCTGGTGACATAATCAACAGCAACAATAATGAACCGCTTTCCATTGTTAAACTTGTGAACTAGTCCAAGTCTCGTCCAAGCATGTCCCTTAGACGGGTCACAATGTATAAATTGTGTATATCATGTGCGTTCAAGGACTATTTCTAAAACTCCTTATCTGTGAATTTTTGACAAATAAAATACACCCTTTTCCTATTCAATCTCTAATTTTTTTTTCCAATGCCATTTTATGGTACCCTTCTGTATGTGAAAATGTGAGAAATGAAATTTAATAAACCCTTATGTTGCACTCACGTGATAATCACATAATTATTAAGTGGCCCCCTCAAGGTATGTCCATACCCCATTTCATAAACGCATCAAAAGAGAGAATAGCTCTCTGAGGCTCAGTAATGAGTTTCCTATTTGCATAGGCTTGATATTTTTTGCAAGTTTTAAATCAATAATGGGCATCCCTTACCAGTGAGGGCCAACAAAAGCCTGCTCTAAGTATTCTAAAAATGATTTGATCTTTACCTTGATGTACTGCTTCTTCATGAATTTGTGTGAGGATGATCCCATCTCCTCTTTGAAAGGTATCCTTCTTAAAATTCCATCCCTTCCATACATCATCAAGTCCTCTCCTAAGAGAGAATCATTTTGGCTTTATTCGCAAACCTCTTCTTCTGTAAAGTGGGCATATAGTTAGGATACTAGCCTTCTCTTTTCAAATGCAGAGAGAGAGAGAGAGAGAGAGAGAGAGAGAGAGAGAGAGAGAGAGAGAGAGAGAGAGAAGAAGAAGAAGAAGAAGAATAAGAGAGAGAGACTCTCTACATTCATATAAAACTTCTTCAATGTGCAAAGAAGATACCATACCTTCTAGTTTTCTACGAGCGAGTTCATCTACTTCTTTGTTTAGATCTCTTGTCACATGCTTATATTGTGCTATCTTTAATTGATGTGAGAGTTTATTGATATCATAAAACCACTTCTTTAGGTTGTCCTTCTTGACCTTCCATAGGCCTAGAAGCTACATGATCACTAGTAGGGCATCACCCCTCACAATCAAGTGGTCTATTCCAAATTCAATGCATTACTTGAGCCCTAGAAGAAGAGTGAGATACTTTGCTTCATTGTTACTCCCGACTTTGTCAAGACTATAGGCTTTAGAAAATATCATTTCACCTTTGGGAGACTTGATGATGACTCCACATTGGCTTTCTGCATGATTCTTTTGTAGGGTGCCATCCAAAAATAGGGTAAAAGAAACATATGGCTCTTATTCTTGAGGAGACATGTCTAGCCTGGGAAAAGAGGGAAGAGACCCTACCTTATACACCATCACAACGGCCAGCTAGGTGGGCTTTGGCAGAGTGATCAACCTAAAAATAATATTCATATTCTGCTAGTTTGATAATTCACTTAAGAATTCTTTTTCTTGGCTTCAAGCGGTTGGACAACCTTAGGCATGAGATTTGATGAGGTTAAAACAAAGAAGTTCTTCAGAATTGTCTTCACTCGTGACTTTGGGTTCATCATTTTCACTCACATCTTCTAGTGCCAAAGGTTGCTTGGTAGTCATATCAAACACCCTATTCTCACCCTTCTTGCCATCCACACAGATTGTGCCCTTGCCCCAATTTTGCACAACACCAACAGCTCTCAACCAAGGTCATCCCAAAATGAGAGAAAAAGCTCCCAGGCTAGCTGGCATAATGTGAAATTACTATAACCTTCATGTTAAAGAGTTCAACTTCCAAATTCTTAATCAGCACCAAATACTTCACTCTGGCATGGTTTGATAGTCGAATCTTGAACCTAGAGCTTCTGCATGTAATGAGACCCAATCTCTCAACACATGACTGTGTGATCACACAAACTTGAGCACCTCCATCAATGTAGGACTCTCCATGCCCACACCTTTGTGCCAAGCGTTCACCACAGGACATATATTGACAGGTAACTCTTCCACAACCAACACTCTGACTTGACCATGCCTCAGCTCTTCCTCTGGATTCACTAATGACTTCCACTGCCTCTTAAGTTTGGGCACCATATTCATCAACTGTCCAAAAGTACAGTCTACTTTCCTCCCAATTAGGTCTTCCTTTAAACTATAAGTTGTTTGGCCTTCTCCCAAAGGTAAATCTGCTACTTCAAACCATCTACAAGGTCTTCTCTTCCTCTTACTTTTGCATATTCACCCTCTTTCTCTTTCCCTTTCTTCTTACTGGGACTTGTAGCAGCATAGCCTTCCCTCTCTCTTTTGCCTATGGGCATCATATTTGCTTCTTTCTTTTCAACCCGCACAATACCCACATGACCACCAAAGGTTGAGGCTTGATTCTCCTATTAAATACCTTGATCTCCCCGTATATCCAATGCATAATCATTAGCCCTATTAGGAATCTATTGAGGAAGTGGAAACATATCACCTCCCATCCTTGTTGGCTTTGGACAATAAGTGCTGATATGACCAAGTTCACCACAATTATAACAGGTAGGGATGAACCTCCTTTGCGGCTAAAAGACACCTTGTCCACGAACCGCATTAGCATTAGGCTGAGCTTCACATGGCTGGGCCATTCCTCTTCCTCTACCATGACCACAACCACCTCCAATAACACTAAGCCTCAATTCTTGCATGATGCATCATAGTCATCATGTCTGGCATATTTTGTTGTAACTGTTTAGTGTTTTCAACCCTTTGAGCAGGTTGGGCTTCAATCTCTACCTGATTTCCATCATTTTGGCCACCGTTACCTTGCACATGGACCGCTTTCCTATACTCATTGAATCTTTGAGCTTTCCATTCTTTCTCCCTGGTGATAATGACTGTTTCCTCGAAGGTAGCGGGGTCAAGTAGTCAAGCAAACTCATCAAATATTGAGAATGTTATCACTATAAGAAAGGGGGTTGAATGCCTCTAGAATAGCGGCACATCAGCAAGCGTTTGTGGAGAGGGAAAGAACTGGGCACACGAGTATCACCGCAAGTGTTATCATGGCTATCAGCTCACAAAAAATTCTATGGGTATACACACATGTATGTAGATTAAAATTTCCACAAAAATTACCATGCTCATAGCCTCTGCGATATCCGTGTGTATATCCTATACACAATTTTAAAAAAATAAATATTCAAGGGTCTCAGATGATTCAAGTGCCCATATGTGAAGACTTTGCATCATCCAAAGATCCTTGGATAATGTTTTTACATAGATATCACATCTATTTATTATTTAAGATTTAACAATATCATACAATTTTTGAAACACAATAAACTTAAAAATAATTTATTGACAAAATTCTTTTTATGGATATTAAGAGTTTGCAAAATGTATACAAGGTCTTTCAGCGGGGCATCCAAAATAAAAGTGAAGTATTTACAAGGGCTCTTGGCCGGGTGTTCAAAATGTGAAGGGATTGTGTTAGTAAGTTAGTAACCCTCATCATTACCCTGGCCACCCTCGTCATCCTCACCGCCCTTGTTAGTGCCACCTCTTCGAGTGTACAAAAGTAACAAAGCAAACCTGCACATAATTAGTAAACGTTAAAATAAGTAAACAACAAAATAACTAATTATTTAGGTTAACTTTGTACTTGTATAGTGGTCAAGGTGTTGATGAGAGCGTCGAATTGTGTTGGAGCATCCACAGGTAGGTATTGTATTTGTTGTTGCGTTTTTGATACTTCACCACCTCCCTTGATACTCGATGTCCTATGATGTTTGCCTACATATTAAGCATTATTTATATTAGTTTACAACAATATTATGGTTCAAATAAAATATAAAAACGTTACTTACCACTTTGTCCTTCCAGACGTCCTTTCTGCCAGAACCCTAACCGTGAGCTTGTTGTCCTACCCTTGCTTGCCTCTGCTGAGGATGATTGACTCCACTATCCCTCTCTTGGAGGGAAAACTCCCACTCTGCATCATGAATATTGACACCCCTTTTTTGGAGATTGGGATGTTGGCATTGTTGTTTAGCGGCCTTGCAAATGGTGGACGGTTTATTAGGAAGGAAGGTCTTGATAAAACTTTCCATCCATTGCGTGGTAAAAGATTCACCTTGGAGATTAGGAAACTGCAGCCGCATTGTATCAACAATATATTACAACTACTAAGGATCCTATTTCTCGTAGTCGATGAAGCAATTAGTGTAGGGAGAGTGGATCAAGCTCTTCAAGTGATTGTGGAAGCGCTTGCCATTGTTTGTGCTAAGGTCGGGGGTGTCATCTTGATGACACCTATTGTCAGGACAAGGGCAAGGCCAAGGAGTCTTGGACTGGGCCAAGGGATGGACTAGGCAATGTGGAAAGGGAATCCAGCAAGGACAAAGGGCTAGAATCTTGGCCTATATAGTGGGAGGTTGGGAGGTGGATTCCAAGCTCTAGTCTCCCCTAGGCTTTACACTGGTATCAAGAGCCAAGTTGCTTTTTTGGGAAAGGAGGGCGTGGTGATTGTAAGACAAAGAAAGCTTTTGCATGTTGCATGCCGTGGAGACTTTCTCTTGCTAAGGGAGGAAGGCAAAGTCGAAAAAGCGTGTGCAAGGGGGACTTGGAAAGGAGGAGCCACCGGATGAAGGTGCAACAAATCGGCCCAAGATAGGCTCAACAGGAGCGCCATGGCGCGCTGAGCAACACTTGACACATGGGCGGTGCCCGGTTCTCATCACCTCGCTCGGGCTGCCTCCGCATGCCTTGTGCGCTGTCTGCTCAACGGCCATAGCTCTGTGAGACTAGAATCCATGAGCTTTGGGTTCACATCCAAAACTCCTAAGGCCTTTGGCCTTAGGAGTTAAAGTAACCTAAGGGCGAGTACCCACATCGCATCAAGCAAGTCACATCGCAGTTTCGAAGCCAGGATAATCACACTCTATGACCACATACTCGGTTATGATCAGCAAAGGGGCCGGCAATTAGATGCTACCCTGTGTGCTGTGTGCAATAAATCAGCAAGTTGATAAAATTTTCAAAGGGATTCATTGGCGACCATATTCATAGAGTCAATTGCATTAAAGTAATAACAATTGCAACCGATTCGGCTATGACGTGTCCAAGTAGGGTACCTGCACGATTGGATTTGCGGATTGATTACAACTTGGACAACCAACGTAATTAGCCCGGCTAATTACCATTTGTGGTGCCAATTACGACTACGGGATTATTTTTCCTAGCAAGCCAAGGGCCCTATTGCCACACACATGCATGAGAAAACTACTACTCAGGGGCAAGGGCCTTCTGATCATGGATAGGGTCCATCTCCAAATTCTTTGTACACTCTCACTGCAAAGAAGGTGAATGAGTTGTTGAAAAATGCCAAACCACCGACTTTTAAGGGAGAAGATCGAGATCGCAATAAGGATGCAGTGAATATCTTTCTCAGCAAGTGGGATGGAATTCACGCCTTACAGCGTAGTCCGAATGCAGTCAGAGCACTGCAAACAAGCTTAAATCTGGAAGGCAAGGGCTACAAGTGGTGGATGTCTCTCAAGGAGAAGAATATCATACCATAGAGTTGGGCAACCTTTGAGACTATGTTTCGCAAAGAATTTTTGCCTACAAATGAGACAGATCGTAATTGGACGGCTTGGGACACGTGTTCCATGCGCCAATACCCATCATTACTTGAATATATATCTCACTATCGGGATGTTATCCTCAAGTTGGAAGGACTAGATACCTTTCAGCAAGGACGTGGGTTTATTCGCAGTCTGATGCCAGAGCTTAAGAAGCACGTCGAGACTCAAGACCCTAAAACACTTGAGAAAGCCATAGTGAAAGCACACATTCATGATGATCCAGATGAAAAGAAATCACATCATAATCACGTTCTTGGACACGCATACAATATGGGCACAATAAACGGAAATTTATAGTAGCCAATTCTAAAGCAGCTAAAATACCCAAGGGGTCCAAAGGTCCTCTCTCTCCCGAGGATTTTGATAAGGCTAAAAAAGAGAAATTATGTTTTCAATGCTTGGGGAGAGGTCATGGCAAAAAGGATTGTCCCAAGGGGAAATCTGTTGCTCATGGCAAGGAGAAAGCAGTTCACATGGTGCAACTGTTGCCTCTTGAGTCTTCCTCACGATTCTCTACAGTGGAAGTAACACACACCGAGGTGGTGCATGAATGCTGTCTCACAGCTTCCATGTGGCAACACCTTTGGACCACATGAATTAGTACGTATGCACATATCTCTGCAAGGGCACAAGGTGCACATCTTCGTAGATGGAAGGCTACTCACAATTTCATCAATTATGGTTGGTGAAGAAACTCAAATTGCCTCAAACTCCAAGTACCCACCACTACAAGGTAGCAATGTTGAATGGATATGATGCCAAAATCTGGGATACTCAAGTCCGAGCTGTACCGTTGGAAGTACAAAGCTACTCCACATCCTTAGATTTTCAGGTTATGAACATGGAGAGGGCAGACGTGGTCCTTGGTAGGGAATGTTTGCATAGCCTAGCACCATCATTGAAGTGTAGCTATGAGCACAACAACTTGATGTTTGAATCCCATGGCGCATATGTGTTGTTGTTAGGAGAGAAGGATGTACTTTCTTCACCACTGATATGTACAGCTGAGCTTATGCAGCTCATTTCTGATAATGAAATAGATCAAGTTTTATCGTGTTACTCATTGTCTCATTTTCTCTCTAACATTGAATCTGTTGAACATTCCTCAATGCCGCATGCTTCTCTCTCATCTCTTCCACCAATGGCTACTTCCCAACAAGCAAATTTTGCTAGTGATTTAAAAATTTTATTAAAGGAATTTCATGATTTTTTTCCTAAGGATTTTCCACTAGGATTACTACCGACACGATCGGTCCAACATAGCATTGATGTGGTTGTAGGCAGTAAAAACCACCCTACCGCATGAGTTACTCTGAAGCTGCTGAGGTGGAACGTCAGCTTGCGGACTATCTTAGCAGAGGGCTTATTCAACCCAGTTATTCACCATGGGATTCTCCTATCCTATTAGTGAAGAGAAAAGACGGTAGTATGCCCATGTGCGTAGACTACTGTGGCTTAAATGCGGTTACTGTTAAGAACAAGTACCCATTGCCACGCATGGATGAGTTGTTCAACAAGCTCACTAATGCTCGTATTTTTACGAAAATAGACTTGTGGTCAGGTTATCACCAAGTACGTATTTGACTTACTGATATACCCAAAACTGCATTCCGAACAAGGTTTGGACACTACGAGTTTTTGGTTATGCCTTTTGGGTTAACCAATGCGCCCGCAACATTCATGACACTTATGGATAGTGTCTTGAGACCGTACTTGGGCAAATTTGTCATTGTTTTTCTCGATGACATTCTAGTATACAATGCTTTTGAAGAAGAACACTTACAACATCTGAGGAAGGTGTTCAAATTGTTACGAACAAATCAAATTATATGTCAAGGAATCTAAGTGTGATTTTTTGAAGGAAGAAATTCACTATCTTGGGCATGTTATTTCAGCTTCTGGGCTACATATGGATCAATCCAAAGTGGATACAATTTGGCAGTGGCGTTCTCCTAAAAATCTGGAAGAGCTACATATTTTTTTAGGATTTGTAGGTTTTTATCAAAGGTTCGTTAAAAACTACGCTAATATTGTTGTTCCAATGACGGACCAACTGAAAGGCAAAGGCAAAGCTTTTCAGTGGGGACCCGCTCAACAACATAGTTTTGATACGCTCAAGGATACATTAGCTACAACTCCAATACTAGCTATTGTAGACCCTTTGAAACCATTTGTTTTGGAAACGGATGCTAGTGACCGTGCTATTGGAGCAGTTTTGTTACAAGACAGGTGGCCAATTGCATTTGAAAACAAGAAGCTGGATGCAACACAACAGAACTACTCTGCTTATGAACGTGAACTCTATGCAATAGTGTCTGCCTTGAAAACATGGCGACATTATTTGTATGGTGCTTAGTTTGAGATTGTGTTTGACCATGAAAGCATCAAATGATTTACACAACAAACCGATTTGAAGGGTCTAAAAGCCAGGTGGGTCGAGATTCTTCGAGAATATGACGCCATGCTTCGGTATTGTAAAGGACGATACAATGTGGTGGTGGCTGACGCTCTTAGTTGTATGCTAGGGATCAATTCTCTCTTGTTCACGGAACTTTGTAGTTAAATTTTGGATTCTCTAAAGGGCAAATATGAGCAAGATGACACATATTCCAAACTATGGAGCCATGTACAGATGAGGGATCCTTCTCACTCCAATGATGGTAGTGTAGTGTTATCCTCCACACATAGTTCTCCTCTGTTGAGTGATGAACTACAGCGATGGAAGCATTTCACCATCGACAATGGGTACCTACTCCATAAGGGAGAGTTTGTGTACCAAAGGACACAGACATTTGGCGCCAAATTCTTTATGAATGTCATGATAGTCCAAGTGCAGGGCATCCGGGTATTAGAAAGACTTATGCTCTCGTACGACAACAGTTTTACTGGCCAGGTTTACATGGCTTTGTTCAAAATTATGTCTTGCATTGCCAAAAATGTCAAGTTAACAAAGCAGAGCGCCCGAGAGCAAGAGGACTCTTACATCGTTTGGAGATTCTCAATGGTGAATGGGAAAGTATCTCTATGGATTTTATTGTGGGTTCGAGGGCATGACTTGGTATGGGTGGTCGTAGAACGGTTGACTAAACTATGTATGTTTATTCCAACCAAATCAACAATTAAGACTCCAGAATTAGCCAAGTTATTTGTGGACAACCTATACAAGTTGTATGGTTTGCCAAGTAACATTGTCAGTGATCGTGATCCCAAGTTTAACAGTCATTTTTGGAGGGCTCTGTTTAAATGATTGGGTACACAACTAAACCTCAGTACAGCCGATCACCTAGAAACGCATGGTCAAACTAAACGAGTTAACCAAGTGCTAGAGGATATGCTACGCACATACGTTAGCAAGAAACATTCAGACTAGGAAGAATATTTACCTCTTCTTAAGTTTGCTTACAATAGTGCTAAGCATGTACGACTGGATTTAGTCCTTTCATGCTCATGTATGGTTTTCAACCTAGGTCACCTGTTACGGTGGGGTTGGCAACCGTAAAACTCCAATAGGTTAAGATTTTTCTCCAAGACCACATGGATATGCTTAAACTCACTCGTCAAAATGTCCCACAAGCGCATGATCGGTATAAGAAGTACGCTGATGAGAAACGTTGGCAAGTTACCTTTGAGGAAGGGGAGGAAGTATTTTTACGTGTGCCAGAGCATTCAGAAAGTCTAAAAACTGGGCCAACACCTAAATTATCTCCACGATATTGTGGGCCTTTCAAAATACTCAAGCGAGTGGGTGATCGTGCCTACAAACTATCGTTACCTACACATTCTTGTATTCATCTAGTGTTTCATGTAAGCCGTTTACATAAGCGGTTACATGGGGACAACAATGTCATTGGCCAACAGATTCTGGTCGATTTCGTTGAACCTCCTACCTTACTGCATGAACTTGAATGAATTCACGACTATCATGATTTACGTACAGGTCATCATGTACATTGGCAAGATTTAATCAAGTGGAAAGATCAACCTGAGGAAGGTGCCACTTGGGAAAACATTAGTGTTCTTAAGAATAAGTTTCCCACTTTTTCTTTTGAGGATGAAAATTCTTCCTTAAGGGGGGAGCAATGTCAGGAGAAGGGCCAGGCCAGGGAGTCTTGGACTAGGCCAAGGGCCGGAATAGGCAATGTGGAAAGGGAATCCAGCTAGGGCAGAGGGCTAGGAGCTTGGCCTATATAGTGAGAGGTTGGGAGGTAGATTCCAGGCTCTAGTCTCCCCTAGGCTTTACGCCTATAGTATAGGCCATCATCATCGGCATTTGGAACGTCCACATTAGAACTGTACCTTGGATCTGAAAATTCAATGGAAGATCCTTCCCCACCTCATCCAAAGGAAGGGCTGAAACAAGAGCCTTCCTACGATCCTCGTCTTTGCTGGCTATCAGTGGACTCTCGTCAGCCCCTAGAGCCACGTGAACTGCAGAACATAAACAAATGATTTACATGGTAGAAGGGTCATTAGAAGTCAAAGAAAGATTAAATGCTCAGCATCAGGAACTTCAAATGAGAATGACCAGCTGAAGAAGGAACTCAAAATGCTACAAGACCTATTGGTCAATAATGTAGAAGAAGCAACAAGACGATATGAAGAGGTGCAACAACAGCTAGCTAACCTACAACAAGAGATAGAGAGGGAAAGAGACCAGATTATAAATCCGGGTCCAAGTGAATTTTGAGTCAGTGCCCAACACAAGCCTCTAGAACTCCCTAAAAGTTCAGAAGAACCTTTATTGGTGGAGACACCTCCACAAATCCAAGAAGAAGAACACATTTTAACACCTAAAGAGGAGACTTGCCTTGGCACTCTAATAGACAAATCCACCAAAGAGATTGAAAAAGTTTCCATAGAGTGGGAACAAAGGATGCTACACTCAGTGGGTGTCAAAAAGCTTGATGCAAATGTGACTTGAGAGGAATGGATGCATCCATCCCTTCCCTACCCTCTACTCAGTAATAATGACAATGAAAAAGCGCATCCAGGAAGAGGATCCAACACCATCGCCTTTTCAATGGTGATATTAAAGGTCAAGAGGAATCCAAAAGGATAGTGGACTCACAGCCTAAATGGCAGAGAGGATGGCCAGGGATTTCATTTGCGTGATCACGATCGTGTGATTAAGTTAGTAACTCTAATATTTACACAAGAAAAAGACGTTGTGAGCAGGATGAAAACACACACAGTGCCTCTATAACGACCCGAAACACACTCTTGGAAGGATATACATACACTCTATGGGGCACCACTCGGCTTACACAACACACCTGGCCGAGAAAGGGAACACACCTCTGGAGTGAGAGGAGAGAGACTATCCACTTGCCCACTCCACACACACACACACACACACACACCCAAAAAACTCAGCTCAAAAGAGGATAATTTCTGATAATTAGATACAAATGAGCTTGGGCCAACACCAATGGGGCAAACAACTCACACAATATGGGTAAAATATGCCAGATACAATCACAAATTGGAGAAGAAGCTTCATTCATAGGAGAAACTTACACAGCCGAAACAACAGAAAAACAATGAGGAATTTGGAAAAATGGACAGCGCCATCGCGTCTGGAACGGCCCAAAACCCCAGTCTACAATGTCAAAGTGCTCAAATCCGACCTCGGATGAGCAGTTTAGGGCCAAAACAGGCTCCAAAAACACACCTGCGGCTGTTCCTCCTCTTCTCTCCACGTTTTTTCTGGTCTTCTTTCTGTTTTTTCAGTTCCCACACTTAGCTTTTTTACTTGGGCACCCTTGGCCTTTTAGATGACCTCAAACGGACCCCGAACAGGCCAAAAACTGACCTCGCAGTGCATAGTTGTCACCTTTTTGCATCATTCGCACACCTGGCACTCAGTTTTTTTCCAATAATGCATCTCGCCACCATGTGAAGTGGCCCCAAAAAGTGGTCCTAATGATGACCTTTCTGCATAACTCTCACAAGAAAACACCCACGTTGTGTCCGTCCCCATCCGCGTGCAAATATTGACCTCGTTCGCCCTCCTGACGCCACTAGATGCCATCTGACGCACTTGCTGACCTCATGTCGTCGGCCCGCGGATAGCTTCCTCGAGAAGTTTTACGCACTACTAACTCCTCCTTATTGTAGAAAAAACACACTAGTACTGATAATAGTGAAAATCGTTGCACTATGTACATGTTGTCCTACCTGTACACATGTGGGCCCCACATAACCACCTGGCTCTGGAAAATGGGCAATCCTTTATTCGATGCACCATGCATGTGTATGTACATATGCACAATCCCTTGCTCCAAAAAACTCCTGACATAATTTGCCCACCCCCTAGCCTGTTAGAGCATTCATGCTCAGCAGGAGCAGCACTAGTAGATGCTCATTCCACCTGGATCAAAAGGCCAAAGGTATATCGCCTGATTCACAAGAAGCATCATAACACCACACCTACATTTGTCAACAATCAACCAAAATGCACCATAGGCATATCCATCTAACACATCCGCCTTGTCTGGAGTTCCAAAAGCATAAATATTGCATGCCACATTCAACCCAACCGATAGAGACAACTCAAGTGACTCATCACATGGCATCTTGGCTTCACTAGCCATAGCAACAACCTGCAAATCATGCACCCAAGTAGATAAAAGCATTGTGTGAAGGTAAAGTTGTTGATATCCAAAGCACAAAACTATCCCCGCAGCACACATATCCCTAGCATAGGCATCCACATAGCTGAGATTGGACTCATATATGCCAAACCCCTTCTCATCATCATAAGCATACTCATCATCACACATAACTTTATCCTCATCATAATCATGGCTAGCACCACTATCCATAGCTTCTAGCATGGGTTCATTAGTCTCCAAGAATACAGATCCCTACTCTAAACCACAATCATGCTCACAAATCGGTTCAATCACTTCACATACATCAAAATATGGCTTCAAAACAGGCTCCACATCCCACAAATCCACAAAATGTCTCTCAACCTTGTCCTCTTCCCTAATTTCCAAGGAACTAGTATCCAAAGATACTTGCTCATCATCAATAACCTTGACCTCACACTCACACCCAGAATCACAAGGTACACAAGTAGCCAATGCATCCTCTTCAAGACTTTTCAATCCTGTATCCAAAGAATTACTCACCTCTTTATGCTCTTCTATAAACCTGTCAACCTGCAAGACCTCTTTACGCTTCACAATAGACCTTGGGAAGAAACAAGAAACATCATAGGATAGGCTAGTTTTCACCTGCTTAGGATTAACTTCATCTTCCATGTCAAATTCATCTTGCACATGCATACCTGTACTGATACCATGTTCCTCAAGACACTTAAACTTCCATTCCTTGTGCTTTGCAATGCATACTGCATCTTCAAAAGACTTGGGCCTCTTTAACTCAACCTCGAACCGCAACCAAGGTGACAAACCATCAACAAAAGAACTTTTCTTCAATGAACAAGGAGGGGTCTCATCCTTAAGAGCAACACACCAACGAGTCCATAAATCTGTAAAACCTTGTACATAGGCATCAACACCTTGACAAGAACCTTGCTTAAGAGCATTGAGCTCATTCCATACTGCATTTGCATCTTCAAAAACCTAGAAACGCTCTAAAAAAGCTTCTATAAACTTGTCAAGACTCAAACCATAAGAAGAAGCCACTGCTTCTTTAGCTTCCAAATTCATGAACCAAACACGGGCCTCATCTTTGAAAAGAAATCCAAATAGCCTCAAAATATTGTCCTCATCACACATTTTGTTGCTTATGCATGCCACCTCGACTTGCTCTAGAAAGTCTTCCTCATCTTCACCACTTCTTCCATGAAATTCCGGATAAGAGAAAGCCATGGCTACCCAAGCTACTATGCTTTGAGAACCCCTTCAAACACACGTGCAAGAACCCACAACTTTTGACTAACTCAATTCCCAGAAACCTCAATGGAGCTCAACTTTAGATAAGGACAAACACATGCACATCAAATGAGTTTTCATAGTTGATCATTGGAATTACAACACGCAAAGGACATTCCAAGATCTCTCGTAATCTTCTTGGCCCGAACATAAAGACTATGCGCTACTGGAAAAAAATCTTCCTGGACACATGAACCTTTATCTGGATTCTTTGAGTTAAATGAAATGGAGTGAATTGAGGGCCATTTTGATCATCCATTAAAGCCAACCATGAAGCTCCCAAGAAGGCACACCTGACTTAACCTCTGATTTTTCCAAAATTTCAGCAGCATGACAACATAAATGGCTCAAAAGACCAAAAAACCAGCCATCATAACTTGGAAAAAATTTGACAGAGTTTCCCCAGAAGTAGAGCAGTAGGAACCCAAAATATAGACTGTATATGTATGCATAAACTGCCAACAATAGAACCCGAGCATCAAATAGAAATCACTAATACATAGCCTATGGCGAGGTCACGAAAAGGGTGCTCTAGCTGCCTGTATCACCGAAAGGATCTCTACATTTGAGAATCCCCCAGCTCAATAAAAACCTCACGCCATCGACCCTCACACGAAGGCTAATGCAAATCGCGTATAGTCAAGTCTTGGAAATGACTATCTTCCAGACCAAGTCTCAGAAATGGCTGGGACTGCCAAATACAACCAAGTATGGCTCCAGAAATGCATACAATGGCAGTTTCCACAAGTAACGTACAATCCAGCAGACAATGCGCTCAAACAGGCGCCAAGTGATGCATACCCACAACAACTTCAAGTGACAGCACTGCTAGTATATCATTGTACTCCAGCTATCTGTACCTGTGTGAATCACCTGTACCTGTACCTATCCCTATAACCTGTAACCTGTAACCTGTAATCTGTAATCTGCAACCTGTAATCCCGAATCTCGAAGCTTGAAGCTCGAAGCAGAAGATACTCGAAGAAGATCCTCCGTGGGGGCGCCAAAAGAATGTGAGCGGGATGAAAACACACACAACGCCTCTATAAAGACCCGAAAAAAACTCTTGGAAGGATATACATACACTCTATGGGGCACCATTCGGCTTACACAACACACCTGGCCGAGACAGGGAACACACCTCTGGAGTGAGAGGAGAGAGACTATCCACTTGCCCACTCCACACACACACACACACACACACACACACACCCCCAAAAAACTCAGCTCAAAAGAGGATAATTTCTGATAATTAGATACAAATGAGCTTGGGCCAACACCAATGCAGCAAACAACTCACACAATATGGGTAAAATATGCCAGATACAATCACAAATTGGAGAAGAAGCTTCATTCATAGGAGAAACTTACACAGCCAAAACAACAGAAAAAAAATGAGGAATTTGGTAAAATGGACAGCGCCATCGCGTCTGGAACGGCCCAAAACCCCAGTCTACAATGTCAAAGTGCTCAAATCCGACCTCGGATGAGCAGTTTAGGGCCAAAACAGGCTCCAAAAACACCAAAAACACACCTGCGGCTGTTCCTCCTCTTCTCTCCACGTTTTCTCTGGTCTTCTCTCTGTTTTTTCAGTTCCCACACTTAGCTTTTTTACTTGGGCACCCTTGGCCTTTTAGATGACCTCAAACGGACCCTGAACAGGCCAAAAACTGACCTCGCAGTGCATAGTTGTCACCTTTTTGCATCATTCGCACACCTGGCACTCAGTTTTTTTCCAATAATGCATCTCGCCACCACGTGAAGTGGCCCCAAAAAGTGGTCCTAATGATGACCTTTCTGCATAACTCTCACAAGAAAACACCCACGTTGTGTCCATCCCCATCCGCGTGCAAATATTGACCTCGTTCGCCCTCCTGACGCCACTAGATGCCATCTGACGCACTTGCTGACCTCATGTCGTCGGCCCGCGGATAGCTTCCTCAAGAAGTTTTACGCACTACTAACTCCTCCTTATTGTAGAAAAAACACACTAGTACTGATAATAGTGAAAATCGTTGCACTATGTACATGCTGTCCTACCTGTACACATGTGGGCCCCACATAACCACCTGGCTCTGGAAAATGGGCAATCCTTTATTCGATGCACCATGCATGTGTATGTACATATGCACAATCCCTTGCTCCAAAAAACTCTTGACAACGTGATCACGTTAATTGTTTACATGACTTTGATGATGACCTGCAAAAGCCCATAGATCTGGTTACCCTACCGAGTAAAAGCATATTCCCTCACGGCTCATTGGGGTTTTTTATTTCCCCAACGAGCCTATCACGGAAAAGAAAATGCCCGACCGCCCCATCGAGGAAATAAAAAACCATGACAGGAGTAATTATATAAAGTAAACCTCATACTTACCGTGGTGCTTTGACTAGGAAAATCGCTAGGGAGTGTATCCGAGTGCGGGTGCAGTCATCTCCTTGTGAATTGACCTAAGATTATAGAGTCATGTGGCCTTTTTTTGGATTGAACGTGATTCTTAATGCGGTAACCACTTCTAATAATATATAAATCTTTCACCGAACATATAGGTACAAAACCAAAACAATTGAGAATTTGGAGAGTCATGATCATTGCGACAGCCATTGGTCCATCTGAGGACTACAATTGGTTTTAGAAGATGAGCATATGCAAATGGCGAGTCGATGGTCAAGGGTCGAATGTCCTGTACTAGTGTACTAGGCATATAAAGATCCTTGACGTCTTGCATTTTTCACCATAATTGATTTGAGTTGATATACATTGTCACTGCACAATATAAGAGCTATAATCCTTAATTGGGTGAAAATAGCTTTTATATATTGAATTAATTGGATGCATACGCGGGCTACAATACCTGACTTTGTACAAGTAGTCCTCTACTGTGTGATTGTACTGGAGATTTCTTTGTGTTATTTCATGCATTGGTTTATATAGAGAGTGCATTATGTATTATGAAAGATTATTAGTGCACTACAGATCACAAGAATTTGGAATACTTCATGACATCCCGCTTCTTGAATCGTTGCCAATCCAGGTAGAGTGGTATCCTATCAAGGCTTGATTTTCTTATCTCCTATAGACCTGGCCGTCAACAAGCTAAGCCAGATGCCTTATCAAGAAGATCCTACCTTGCACCTAGAGAAGGCGACGCAACATTTGATCAACAAGAGTCAGTGATTCTGAAACCTGAGCAGCTTAATCTAAACACCACCATGAGCCAAGCTCTTGAAGATTCTACTTTTCTTTCAAAGGTGAAAACGCAAATTGCCAAAGACCCACTGCTCAGAATATTAGACAACAACTACAAGGACAAGAGGTTAATGAGGACTTTCATGAAATTGATGGACTAATTTACTATAAGAGTCTTCTCTATATTCCTCCAGGACCAACATGCTTGGAGGTACTTCAACAACGGCATGATCTTCCTTCAGCAGGGCATTTTGGGGTTAATAAGACAATTGAGCTTCTTTCCCATGACTTTTGGTGGCCTCAAATGTGGAAGGTTTTCAAGGATTATGTAGGCACTTGTGACACTTGCAATAGATCAAAGGCCCCTCGTCATTGTCCTCATGGGTTACTCCATCCCTTGCCCATTCCAACCAAACCATGGTCATCCATCTCCATGGATTTCATTGTAGAGCTACCCTTGTCACAAGGATTTGACTTTATTTTAGTAGTCGTGGATCGGTTTACAAAAATGGCACACTTCATTCCAACCACTAAAACCATCACCAACAAAAGTACATCCAAACTCTTTCTACAGCATATCTATCATTATCACTGATTATCGGATGACATAGTTTCTGATCGAGGCCCACAATTCATCTCTAGCTTTTGGAAAAGCTTTTTCAAGCTACTCGGAGTACAAATCAACCCCTCCTCAGCCAATCACCCACAAAGCGATGGACAAACAGAGAGAGTAAATCAAGTTTTGGAACAGTATCTCCGCTGTACTATCAATTATCACCGGGATAATTGGGTCGAGCTCCTACCGCTAGCAGAATTATCCTATAATAACAATTTTCATGCCTCCACCCATCACACTCCATTCTTTGCTAATTATGGTCAACATCCCAAACTGGATATCCACAGATACTATCAAGTCAAGAATCCAGCTGCTATTCATCTTACACAACAATTATTTGCAATTCACAAAGAACTTACGATTCATATCAAAGAAGCTCAATCCAAGTATAAGTAAAGTGGAGATCTCCATTGCATGCAGCATCCAAAATACAAAGAAGGGGATAAAGTGTGGCTCCTCCGACGTGATCTGCCTTCATCTCGTCCCTGTCAAAAGCTTGATTATCAAAGGCTTGGCCCGTTTAAAATTATCCTTCAAGTCAATCCAATCACCTATCGACTCCGATTGCCCCCATCCATGAAAATCCATCCAGTCTTTCATGTCTCAGTCCTAGAACCTTGTCACACATCTAAGATCCCAGGAGAGCCCTACAACCACCTCCTCCGGTTGAGATTCAAGGACATGACAAATATGAGGTCGAGAAAGTCCTAGATTTTCGAGTTTCGTGTGGTAGGTTATAGTACTTGGTGCATTGGAAAGGCTATGATGTTAGTGAACCTGGGAACCATCACACAATCTACAACATGCATCTCTCAAAGTCCAAGAGTTCCATCAATAACATCCATGGAAGCCCAACTCAAGGAACACCACAGCTCCTCGTGGAACTCGTCGCTAAAGGAGGGGGTAATGTCGTGGATGCTTGAGTGTCAGTCGCTGCCTGCATCATCACCTATGTCATCGCCTATATCATCGCTAGAAGTCTCTAGAAGAATCTAAAAGGATCTAGAAGATTCTAGAAGTTTCTAGTAACATGGAGAAGATTTCTAAAGAATCTAGAAGTTTTTGGAAAGCTCTAGAAATTTGAAGAAGGATCTAGAAGGATCCAGAAGGCTCTAGAAGAATCTAGAAGGATCTAGAAGGATCTAGAAGGATCAAGAAGTTTCTAGAAGCTTGGAGAAGATTCCAGAAGAATCTAGAAGTTTGTGGAAAGCTCTAGAAAGTTGAAGAAGGATCTAGAAGGTTCTAGAAGGACTAGAAGGATCAAGAAGGTTCTAGAAGATTCTAACCTCCTCAAGAAGAACCTAGAAAGTCCTAACCTCCTCAACTAACCTCCTCAAGCACTAGTATAAATAGGGGTCTCGGGCGACAAGCCCCTCAGTCTTGCCAACACCAGTTGTGAGGCTCCTATGAGGAAATCCCTCTTCTAGTTCTTATGTTCAAGTCTTGTCCTTTCAATCAAGCCTTGTTTTGTACTCAAGTCATGTAATCCAAGTCTTGTATCTAGCTCTCTTAATAAAGTATTAAGTCTTGTAATCAATATTAGGCTTATCATCAAATCCAAGTTCTTGTACATTGAGAGCACCTCCTCTTGCTCTCTTCTAGCTCTATACGCGCTCATAACACAAGCCAGCAAAGCATCCAATTAGTGCATATGCAATCAGGGTCATTGTACATGGATTACAATGGTCATATCTATAGTCGAGAACCATAATTGCAAGATCCACTAGATCAACCAATAGAAGTCACTCTAATTGGGGAACCAAGCCAAAGACGGTACAAAGGTCAAGATGGAGCAATCTACAACTTGGTTCTCAGTGTTCTAAAAGAAGATGCCGACAACTTGGCAAGCATAGAAGCAGAAACTTCTCAGCTAGAGCTTGACATGACAGAACCAATTGAAATACCAACAGTCATGGCGTATTGGTCAGATTGTGAACAAAAATGTGGACATTTTTTTGAAGATTGTCCTAGAAATCTAGACAACAGGGATATATCAACCGCCAAGCAAGGTACATAGCAAAATGGAAATGCGAATCTCGATGTAAGTGCATTTAACTGGTCACTTTTGATGCAATCGAATGATTTTGCATTACCATTAGAAACACCAACAGAAGCATTGCAAGTTCAAAATCAGCATAAAGATGCACAGACACCTGAAAAGCTTAAAATTGATTCTTTGAACAACAAATTCTTGCATGAATTTAGTAAAGGTGTCGAGATATCACCGAGGGTTGAAAAGACTGTTAGGTAACCTAGTGATTCTGCATCCACTGCCACAAGTGTGCAATCATTCACGAGTCTAAGGGACACATCAAACATAATGATGTTAGCATTGTATGGAACACATCATTCATATTCACACAATGTAGACCAAAAAGGGAAACTGTACAAAAAGGATAAACCAGTGTTTGAACGTCCCACATACCAGCTCATAGAAGTGCGTCTAGTGATAGATCGGAAAGGATGGTTCATTTGAGAGGAAAGAATCTATTATAGCCCATCCTCTCTAGAGCTGAAGGATATTACCTGAGTGAACGCAGAAATCTGTTCAAAGCCAAACTCTCCTCCATAGAAAATCAAACTTCGATGTTGTGACCAAACGAGCATATACTTTGACCAAAATAGTCGTAGATATATATGAGAGTCTAGCATCTATGATGCCTTGGGTCCTGAAATCAGAGAAGCTCAAATCATAGGAGACCCATGGGATAGACAATATCATGACAAAGATAATGCTATCTACAACTTGACTTGGGGAATAATTTGTCATGTTTCAAGGAGATACATAGGAAACTATGCAGAAGGTTTATAGATGCCAAACATCAATAGTGCTACCCAAAGTATACCTTCACAGTCCCAGAAGGTGAGACTAAGTCAGGGCCAGACAATTTTGAACTCTTACAATGAAGCAAGCTATAATGATCACCCTAGGAAGGGGGGAGCTGCAGATTCGTCAAGAATAGCTAATGTACCAGGAAATGCTACACCAGTTAGAAGCCCTAGAGCTTCTAGCCAACAAACTCCTTCAAATCATAAACCATTGAAAGATCATATGGTTGTTGGAAGTTCCCAATTGACCTAGATTCCATCAAAATCTGTAGACAAATGTTTATATGAAGATCATCAAGGACAAAAGTTTCAGCTGATATGCACAAATCAAAGTCAAAAGCCAATAAATCCAATAGTGTTCAAATAGTTACATGTGACCAAGCTCACATATGCATATCAAGATGCACATGGTAATGAATATCAGCAAGATCATGACCTTGTACAAACCCATACGGATGGCCACACTGAAGTCAAGGACTATCTGAAGATGATGCAAAGCCTCAAGTTGCCAAATTAACAGGTAACAAAAAAGTCAAAATCAACGGAAGCTAAAGTTCAAAAAGCTACACAAAGGTCACCACCAAAATCTCCTCCTAAGAGACAGATTTTGCCAAAAAGTACAATGGATCTTTTAAGGTCAAAGATTACTCAGATGCAGGTGGACAATGCTCAACAATTGCAAAAAGGTGCAATATTACAGTCAATGGAGTTGACATAAATTGAAGCAGGTGATCAAAGCAAAGAGAATGAAAATAAAGATAAACCAAAGGATACTGCCATAGCAAAAGAAGTCAATTCGGATACAAATCCCGAGAAGATCAAGTGCAACATTGCTGGTGAACACGAAGAAAAGCTGTCAAGAGAAGTAAAGCTAGATTTCCAGTTAGACAAGAACCTCACATCTTTTTGCACTTGGAAAAGATGTGGCCAACCACAACTGGAAGATGCTCCTAAGTTTGTGAGCATATCAGGAAACAAACGAGCAGAATTCTGGGGAATCATCTCTACCACCATTGAAGTTAGTTCACAGATTATCACAGCCCAATTCCACGTGATCATATCAAAGGATATGCCAGGCGACATCATAATGGGAATGCCAATGGCCCAGAAGATGTGAGAGATATAGAATTCAAACATGACGGAGTCATCAAAGACAATCAAGAATGAAGACCAAGACTGGTCACCCACGGACGACATCACATAATCCTCAAGCACAATTAAAATGGAAGATCTTATTGAAGATGAGTCATCTTCAATAAGATGAGTCTTCAATTCAAATGGAAGATCTTATTGAAGACGAGTCATCTCCATCGAGCAGAACTTTAGAAGAGCTTAAAGTAAATCAGGCAATAACAAGTGCATATCAAATAGAGCAAAGAGCAACCACGGAATCTTTTGAGCAAAAAATGCCACCAAAGCCAGAAGTTAAGAAGAATGAGGTTGCAGAGAATCAAGAAGAAATAGGAAGTCCAAAGATCTAGACATTGCCACTTGAATCAACCGATGAAAGTCAGATTGGAAAATAAGGTCTCAAGCCACTCTCCCTACAGACACATTTAGACCAAGATGAGACCATGGCAAAAGCAAGACAAATATATTCAGTAGACACTCCAATGAGAATAGTTGTAGTTCTTAGTAATACAAATGGAGCAATTGTCAGATGAAATGCTCTACTGGATAAAGAAGCAAAGTTCATTATGGTTGCAGACAACATTCAGAGTATTCTAGAGATTACTCAAGGCAAGCCAAATAATAGAGAAATCATGGGTTTGCATACAGGTAAAAAGAAATGGTTACTACCCTTAGCATCCAAAAGCATGAAGAGCAAGTAAAATTTTAGGTGAAGCCTTCAAAGGAAATCCTTGCAGATGTCATCCTTGGACATCAGTGGTTAGACCAACACAAGGCCTACAAAGAAGAGAAAATGCTAATACTCTCTTCTCCAAGAGATAGAGAGCAACAATTACAGGTACCGTTGATGCTAGATTTAGAGTTGTAGAAGTTACAAATATCAAAGACAAATCTTGCAGACAAAGGTAAAGCTAAAGTGTACCCTCCACCGATTAGCAAAGAAGGTGTGACATTGTATGCCTCTACATCAAAGAACCCTCATGGATCAATCTCTTCAAGCACGTCAGGCTTTCAAAACTTCAAGTCAATTGTTGATCCAACGGAAACCTCTAAGGAGACAACCAAAAAAGCAAAGATATTTTAGCCAAAGTACTCAAGAAAGCAAAGAAAAGTCAAGATAGTGTTTTTTTCGGGAAGTTTAGTCAAATTCAATGATCCAGTTTGGATTAAGGACGGGAAATCAACACAAAAGACAAACACATGGGATGGATAGCATCATAATGGAGCTTAAAAGAACACGAGTACTATGAAGGTAACAGACAAATATGGGTACCAAAACCGCAGGTTAGGGCATATGAAGTAACATCAAGACCCTCCCAAGAAAGAAGGCCCACAAGGTATCAACCTCGAAAACATTCTAGGGTACCTAAGCAGCAAGTATATAACATAACAACATCAAAAGATGCTAAAGTCTACCTCAACTCTCAAGAGGATAAAGAAAAAAGACGGATCTCAATGAATCTTCCTCTTAGACAAGGATTCTATACAGGCTATACAAAGATTTGGCTACCAGTCAATCAAAAGCCAGCTGCAACTACACCACACCTGCATGAAGATCTCAAGAACTCAACAAGACCGAGAGCAAAGCAAAGTCAATAGTAGAGATACAAAGGTCATCAAGAGATTTGGATTCCTAAGTCTTCCAATGCTCCTAGTCAAAAACTAGATGTCGATAGCCAACAGAGGCCTACAACAACATTAAAGACTCCTATCAATAAGCCTAATTAGAGAATCAAACAGATAATGGAGACTTCACAGTCAAAGAAGGACCACCCAATCAACATGAATGAAAATTCAAAGAAGATAAAACAGGTATGGCAAAAGAAACCTCCAATGCCAACTTGGTCCTTCACTAATCCTCTTTTTGAGGATTCAAGCTTACTTTTACTTGAAGAAATGTTCGTAGTAAGCACAAGAATGTAAAAAGTCACGTCGCCAAGGTGCAAAAAACACTCTTTGGCATAGTCAAAGTCAGGCTACTGATCCATTAAATGAGCAAAGCATTAGTCCCAAAGCTTCAAGTCATAATAAACTCTGTGCTAAGAGTCGTAGTTATTAGGCTTACGCTCAAGCTGGAAGAGTTGAGCATATCTAAGTCATGTCGCTCATGCTAGATGAGATGAGCATAAGAGTCAAAGTCTATTAACTTACAATTGGTGGAGTGTCGTAGAGTCCAACACTCACGCACAGTGCACAGTAAGATGAGATCACATATCCTCGACATCCTCGACAACAAAAACCATTCTTAAAGGGGTGTCAGCTTGCAAAGGCATCACATATGATTTTACAGCTACACCATCTTTTTGAAGAACCCCTCAAAATATTTATTGCACAACATATTGTTTTCCATGCATTTCTATGTATGCATAAATAGGATGTCCCATTATTGGACATATGCATTAGACACTCTTTTTGCTTCCACCTATGCACCTTGAGTGGACTACGACAGGAAACAAACCAATATCATGCTAACCAACAAATCATACAATTGAGTCACTACTGGGCAAATAGGAAGCTTGAGGGCTGCCCAACACTCCCCATTGCTTGGTGTTGACCTTGATGTTAAATCCATTACAGGCAATGCAAAGACCTTGGGGTACGACAATCGACAATGGTAAGACAAAATTCAATGGAGTCAATACTGAGCAAATAGGAAGTTTGGGGACTGCCCAATGCTCCCCATCGCTTTGTGTAGACCCTGTTGTTAAATTCCTTACATACACCAGCAAAGACTTTGGGACACAACAACCGACAACGATAAGACAAAATTCAATGGAGTCAATACTGGGTGCATAGGACGCTTGGGGATTGCCCAACACTCCCTATCTCTTGGTGTTGACCTTGGTGTAGCCAACGATGAAGACCATGGTGATGTGATTACAAAAATACAATTGAGTCACTACTAGGAAAATATGAAGCTTTGGGACTTCCCAACACTCCCTATCGCCTGGTATTAACATTGCTCTTAAAGTCATTACATATGACAATTGAGTCAATACGGGACAAATAGGACGCTTGGGGACTGCCCAACGTTCCTTATCACTTGGTACTGACCTTGGGGTTAAAATCATTACATGTGACGATGGAGTCAACACCGAGCGAATAGTAGGCTTGGTGATTGCCCAACGCTCCCCATCGCTTGGTGTTGACCTTGGCAAATTGATGTCGGCCCAGTACATTTCCATGGATATCACATTTTCTAATTCCATATCTATCAGTGAATAATCCCTTGAGTACTTTATTAACATTTTCCATGCTAATAAGTACTCCAATAATGTGCTTATCCCAAAGGAACTGGGTTTTTTCCCTTTGGTCATCCAGGTATTAGACCCTAATTTAGGATCTCATCATTCTACTTCCCTTGTACATACTTTTCATAAATAAACAAAATCCTCATCATTATGCTATTACAATGAACAAATGCAACATCATCTCTCACATCAAACATACTCGGACCAATGAAGATGCTACAACAAATTGAACCTCATCAACAAATTCGATGACAAATGAAGACAATCAGACCATCGCACTAAAATTGTAAGGGAAGAATGTTAATTAAGTCAACGTCAGTTTAACAGAAGCTGCTAAAGACCGAAGACGTACGAATGCACATCGAAGATCAACATGAAGAAGCAATAAAGATTGGAGTTACACATTTTTCACGTTTTCCCAAAATGGTCACCAATTGTAAATTCCCGATTTATTTCAAGCCATTGTAATATTTTAATGTGTTACGGGCTCAATGGGAGTTCCAAGCTGTAAAGAACAGGTCATTAGTGTGCCTAGGTAGTAGATTTAGTAGGTGGTGGCTATGGAGTCCTTGAGCTTCTCCTTGCTCATGCGACTTGGTTAACACTAATCAATGATTCATTCTCTTTGACTATGCCTCTGTCATGCTTCTTATGATTGCCTATGATGATTAGATTAGTTAGTTCTTTACTAATTAGTGGTTAATCCCTCTCTAATCTTGTGTGATTGCCCTCTTTTTCTTGTGTGTGCATGTAGGCTTGATTGGAGTGTGGTGCTTGATAGATTGCCTATTGCCCTCTTTTGCTTGTGTGTGCATGTAGGCTTGATTGGAGTGTGGTGCTTGACAGATCTATGTGTATGTGCTTGCGATTAGTGTGTGATTGGGTTGATTAGAGGTGAAGTGCATGTAGGCTTGATTGGAGTGTGTTGCATGATAGGATTAGTGTTGTGTGGGTCTTGCAATCGTAGTGTGTGATTGGGTTGATTAGAGGTGAAGAGAAGTGGATATGGAGATTGCCCTTCATTGCGGCTTAGCTCCTCCATAGGCCGAGAAGCTCACCTCATAGAGTTAACAATTTGTGTTGCCACGATTAGCTCACTAAGCGTGGTGGTGTTTCCATGCCCTAGCCGGGTAGCTCATCCCTCCGAATTTTGCAATGATGGTACCCCCAACACTAGAGTGCATTGCAAATTTCATATTTTGTAGATTTGATTACTTTCTTAGTGATTGGTTTTTTAATATATATTTGAAAGAAGAAAAATATTTTAAAAACTGAACATCTAGTTCTTATGTCTTCAATTTTAGGTTAAAAGCAATGGAGCAAAATGTTGGCACAAGTGGTACGAAGAAGCCAAAGAACAAAAAAGCTCTTGACAAAGAGGGGGATTATGCTTACAATATATGCGGTCGATATATGGAGTGGCAATGTAAATTTTACTTCACAACAAAATCAAGTAGTGCACCACATATTAGGGACCATTTTTTGGATAGCCTTAAAAAGAACTGTAAGAAATGTGAACATCCTCAGGCACCTACAATTGCAAAGTGTTTGAGAGAAGAGCTCGCCAAAAAGGGTGGCAAGAGACAACAGATATATAGCTCTATTATGGATGCAAGTCAAGAGCAGTTAGAGCCAAATATTAACTCTCTTGATCCTATGGTGGTGACACCAACTAACCTTGGAGAACAGCTTGCACATGGAGAGAAAATATCAAGTAGCATTCCTTTTAAGCATCACAATGAAGGTGGACTTGGTCAAATGCATCAAAAATCATTGCATCAAATCTTTCGGATGGAGTCTCTAGAAGAAGCACAAACTGCACTCGCCAAAGCAATTTTCTTCACTAGAAGTGTTGTGGTCATGGTAGACAAGAATCATTGGAAGGTCGCTTGGAAGAAAATCGATGAGTTTGCCTCAGGATTTTCAGCTCCTTCTTATCACACGATACGAAACATTCTCTTGTACAAATGTTACATCGAAGTCAAAGAGCGTGTTGCCAAAATAATATTTGGGAATATTTTGCTTTCAGGATGCACAATTGTGAGTGATGGTTGGTCAGATGTTCAAAGAAGACCATTGATCAATGTAACATTGATTTGTCCAAGGGGAGAAACGTTCATAAGGCGATTGACAATTTTGATGCAATTAAAAATAACAAATATATTTTTGAGGTCTTGATTAATGTAATTAAAGAAATCGAAGCTGAACATGTCGTTCAAGTAGTCATGGACAATGCAAAAAACTATAAAAATGCTAGCAAATTAATGAAGACATGCTTTCCACACATTTTTGCCATTGTTTGTAATACATGCAACTTAAATTTGGTGCTGAAGGATTGGTACACTAGTGAAGAAACCACATGGCTCGCCAAAATAATTGACACAACGCACCAAGTTGTGAAATTTACCTTGAAACGACAAAGAGTGCTCGATTTGTACAGAACGTGCATGTAAGTGATGTTGAAACTTGGTTTTTCAAGCATTTTTATACATTGGAATCACTTCTCTGCAATAAGTGCATTGTGATTGACACTTTCACTTGCACAGCCTTTGATGAATGACAGGTTGAGCCAAAAGAAAAAGTGAAAGAGAAAATTACATGTCTATGTGGCTCTATTGACAAGGTTTCTTGGTGGAGGAGTGTAATGGATGCATATTATGTAATGATGCCCGTTATGTTCACGATTCGCAACCTTGATCAAAAAGCGCCAAATATGGGCAAAGTGTGGATGACATGGTGGTCAGTCCAATAGAGTTTTGAAAATCCTAGCAGCTAAAAGAATTTGTAGCAGAGAAGAAGTGGTGACTACCATTCTCTAGCAAACAACGAAGAATTTTGGCCAAGTATTTTCATGCAAGATGGAAGAGCACTCATAGTCCACTCGATACTGTGGCTTGCATGCTCGACCTAAGGTATTGGAACTTAGATCTGATGTTCAATACAAAGGTTGTCAGTAACTCCAATGTTCAGGACCGAATTGATTGTATCAAAGAAATGAGTGCATTTCGATTAAAAGAAGGTCCTTTTGCGAATGATTTTGTACATTAAATGGAAAAAGAGCAACCTGACCTTATGTTCCCTTGCAATGAAAGTACTGACACAATGTGCAGGAAAATCAAGTTCAGAGAGAAACTGGAGTATGTGTACAAGTATGTTCATAGCACTATTCACAAATAGATTAGCACTATTCACAACAGATTATTAGCAGACAGAGTTGAAAAATTAGTGTATATGTTTTGCATATTTTGCAACGAAAAGATATTGCATCACATCAAAAGTGATAGCTATGAGGAGGAAATGCCAAACTGGTTGTATGATTGTCAAAACGAAGACGAAGAAGAGTTCAATGTCAGTGTATCTCAATGCACTATAGACGAAATAGAAGAGAATCTGATGATAGATGTGGAAGTTGAATTACAAGACGACCCACAACACTCAGACTTAGAACCATATTACAACTTCATAAATTCAATATAGCTTGAGAGTAGAATGAAAAAGAGCTTGTATTCAATGTGTTTTGATCATATACAATGCTTCATAGTAGCGATTATACATAGTTTGTTGATCTCAATTGTTATGCTCAGATTCTGCATCTTGGTCACCAAACAGATTTCTAATTGTGCTAGGGGTATCTTGGCGGGCTTGCTTGAATTTATTCTCATTTGCCATGCCAAACATATAATATATTCCTTGTGGAATATTTTGTGAACAAATTGCACATCGGCTACTATTTTGATAATAATGACCACATGTCAATGTATAGTATCCACTCTATCCATCAAAATTCTTATCACAAATTGGACATTGGGAAGATGAAGATGCATCCGAAGTAGACGAGGAGACCAAATCTGGATGCTAGACAAGGTGACTAATGTGTGTCCCTTATACAAGCGGAGTATTTACTTGCTGTATCAGATTATGAACATCTTGGCTTAAGCGATGAATACTTTTCCATCCAAACCTGTGACGGTTGGGGTGTTTCGGTGGCCATAGAAAGCCGTGTTATTTTTGCATCTTTCTCTACCAGTTGTGTCGTGTAGATATCCTTCTCCTTTTTTTAAATGTAGGTTGGCCCCTTCATATATCAATGCCAGCTCATCCTCGGTGAAAGTGACACAACTCTCCCTGATATCACGGGTGGAAACAATTGTCTCTTTTGACGAAAATATTAATGGTGGTCTTTGTTGCAAAAAATGAACATACAACATTTGTGCAAAATATAATGCACAATCTGCATTGTGTAGTGGATGGCCATAAACTTCCAAGTAGATCCTCTCAGCGTTTTCTTTGATCACTTCGTGGAGGCACTTCGATACCTTCCATCGTTCTTCTTTATCTTCGCGTCCTCACATGGCCATATTGTTTTGATCATAACCTTGGTCACTTATTTACTGATATCTTTCTATTGCATGTGGTTTGCAGAGAGTTTGAACATGGGATGTATAATTTTCCTTGGCCCCGTGGGGAGCCAGGGAGACCTAACTTGAACTACCAAGTGAAGGAACTAGTAAACAATCATGGCTTCTACAAAGGCCAAATGGAGCAAGACCACCTCCACAAGGAGTGGAAGGAGTTCCGCCTTTGCCAGACCCAAATGTGCATGTGGTAGAGGTGACAAATTCCAATGAGGTTGACTTGCGGCATTAAGCGTGGCCGAGGAAAAGGTAAGGAGAAAGAAGGAGTTACGTCACAAAGTGACCATGGACGAGAAAAGAAGGAAAAGGAGACCAAGGAAACCAAGAGGACGCGATGTTGTATTAACCTCCAAGACTTTCCTCTTGGAAATGGTATGGCTCCGTACAACTTGTTGGAAGACATGAGAGGTAAGGGTCCTGATATCTCATGGCCTCAATTTCTTGCATTATGTGCACAAGTTAGGAGGGATTTAACAAGGGCAGTTAGCACTAGGAGAAAGGCAAAAGAGAGTGTGCTTGTTGTAAAAAATGCACAAGCTAAAATGAATGAGGACATTACACCTGTGCTAGATTGTTACATCAAAGGGAGATTGGTTAGGAAAGGTCTAGTGGCTGGGGGTGCACAAATTTGCATCATGACAGAGGGACTCATGCAAAGACTAGGCATGCACATTGATGAGACACCTGAAATCAAAGTCAAGATGGCAAACAATAGCAAGGCTAGGTGTGTAGGCATTTGTAAAAATGTCTTTGTAGAGGCCTTTGGCATTAAGAAGACAATGGATTTTTATGTTATGTTGACCAAGGGAAGTGGTTATCCATTTATCCTAGGAAGACCATGGCTAATGAAAATGCGAGCTTTGCAGGATTGGAAGAGTGGAAAATTAATTTGCAGGAATGACAATCATAAGAAGATTGTCTTTGACATGAAGGAGCAATTCCAAGAGGAGCTCCATGAAGAATCATATCAAAGTGAGACGGAAGAATATTGGACCGATAACACTTAAGAAGAAGAAAGTAGCGGCAACATTTTGAAGAGGAGTCTTCCATCAAAGTCATGGGGGTAAGGTTTAAGCCAACCAACCAAGAGACCTCTTGTCAAGGTTTTGGAGGAGGTAGGTTCCCAAGAGAACCAAAATGTGGAAGATGAAGGAATGTTAGAAGGTATGTTGTCTACAACACTTACAAAGGATGAAAGAGAGGAGTTCAAAGGTGTGTTCAGGAAATTTCCTAATCTTTTTGCTAAAGCCTACATCGACGTGCGTGGAGTAGATGATGTTCAACACAAGATCGAGCTAAAGCCAGAGGCCAAACCTAAAGCTCAAAAGCTACAAAGGCTAGGAGTCATCAAGGAGCAGGCTCTACTCAAGGAGGTAAGAAAGCTTCTAGCAACAAGTTTCATTTATCCAGTGGAGAATTCAGAGTGGGTCTCTCCCGTTGTTGTCACTTCCAAGAAAAATGGCAAGTGGAGGGTGTGTGTGGATTACCGTCTGCTCAATGAGGCAACAAAAAGAGATCACTTTCCCCTCCCATTTCAGGATGAGATACTAAATGAGGTAGCTGGTCATGAGAAGTACACTGTGTGTGATGGCTACTCATGTTACTTTCAAATAGGGATTGCATTGGAGGACCAATTGAAAATAACCTTCATCACTCCTTGGGGTTGTTATGATTTTAGAGTCATGCCATTTGGTCTGACAAATGCTCCTGCAACTTTCCAATGTTTCATGAACATGGTGTTTCAAGCATTCTTTGGAAAGTCAATTAGGGTGTTCATTGATGATTTTTGCATTTATAACTCAAAATCATTGCATCTACAAAGGGTAGAAGAAGGTTTAAAAAAACTTTACGACATGGGAGGTCAACTCAACCCCGATAAGTGCCACATAGGTGAGGATGAAGTGATCTTGCTTGGTCACAAGGTTTCCTATAAAGGTATTGAGGTGGATCCTTCAAAGGCAAAGGCTCTTATTGAGCTACCATCACCAAAGAGTCTTAAAGAGGTTATCTCATTCATTCAAAAGGTGAAGTATATGTCACGCTTCATTCACTTAGCCTCGGAGTTACTTCACCCTTTGCAAAAGTTGACACAACAAGTCGAGTTTGTTTGGTCTGATGAGCTTGAAGAATATTTTTGTAACATCAAAGTCATTTTGTCAGAGCTACCAGCACTTATGCCTCCTTGTTGGGAGTACACATTCTTTGTTAGCTCTGGTGTTGGGAAAGAAACAATTGGTGCTCTTTTGATACAACAAGATCCCCACAGTACCAGGATGCGACCCATCTACTTTGCTAGTAGGGTCATGAATGCTTTGGAGAGAGGCTACACGGAGGCAGAACTCATGATGCTTTCTCTCATGTTTTCGGTGAGAAAGTTTAGATTCTACTTGCTACCAAAACCTTTTGTAATTCTCACTGCAGAAAATTTGTTCCCTTGGGTGTCATCTCAAATGAATCTTAGTACTAGGATCTCTAAGTGGATTATGGAGTTGCAAGAGTTTCAATACTCTTTCAAGGTAGAAGATAGTGTGCGTGCACAATTGGCAGGTATTCTCACCTATAGGGTACACGAGAAGGAGATTAAGGTGCCTGAAGTAAAAACCCTACCATTGCCACCACCTAAAAGTATTCCTAATGATTTTACCTTGTTCTTTGATGGAGCTTTTTGACGAGTCACAAGAAAAGCAAGGGGAGGACTAGTGTTGTTCAACCCAAGTGGAGAGGTGGTCATTGTCATAATAATCAATATCTAATTCTCCTAAATGATTTTCTCATATTAAACTGATCATTTAATGTGGGGAAGTGCCAAGGGAGAAAAAGCTAGAATATTGGTTAAGTTAGCAGACCGGCCACAGTAGGGATCCAAAGGAGGGAAAATAGGGATCCAAAGGGGGGGCCATCTGCAAAAGAGCCATGTGAAACAATGGGCCAAAAAGACCCTAAGGTTCAGCCCATTAAGACTTCCAAAATGCTAAGGTTCCAAAATTCAAAGGTTGTGTCCAAAGGTCAACCCTAGGGAAAATTGGATGCTTTGTGTGTGCCCTAAAAGTCTTTCTACATCCCTACATGGGAGGGGGCGAGCCCCAAAGCTAGGGGATGAGAGAGAAAGCCACACACACACACACAGGCTCCCTTTACACAAAGGGAATGAGGGACACATGTCAGCTCCCTAGGCCAGATGCCCACAAGGTGTGCCCAATTCCTATTGGAAGACCCTTGAAGTGGACCAATGAGAATTAAGCTAGAGTAAATCTAGTTTAATTAATTAACTTAAAAACATTTAATAAAAGAAACCAATGAGAATTAAGTCTCCTAGAAGACTATTGGGCAGTCTCCCAAGGGGTCCAATGAGCATTCAGGAGCCCCATGGCTTGCCTGATTCCTATTGGCCAGGAGGCAAAGGGGTCCAATGAGAGTTTAGTTTAATTATTTAATTACCTAAAGCTCTCACAAAAGGGGAAAGGGGGACAAATGTCTAAAGGCTATCACTTATGCTGCTTAATTCCTATTGGCTTGACCTGGGGAGGTCCAATGAGGCAAAGGCCAGACTTATTTAGCAGCTAGGGCTCGCCCAAGAGAGAGGGGGGGCTGATTTTTGCTTGGCATTGACACACACACTCTCACACTTGACCATGTGTGAAGGGAAAATACTCTATCTCCTCCCAAGCTTTAATGGAGAGCTCATCACCTACTCCAAGCTTATGAGATAGAAGCCTACATCAACACTCTCTTGGCATGTGGATGCAAATCCAACCAAGAGCCAAGCTTCAATGCATGCTCATCTTCTCTACCAAGCTAATTACTAAGCTAAGCTATGCTAATATGAGTGATTATGTGAGGAGATGTACTTCTTTCTCGTAAGTTACTTCTTTTTCCTCTCAATCTACTCTCATACCCTGCTAGCTCTCACCATCTTCGAAGGTGTGTGAGGTCTTGGGTCTGAGAACGGGGATAATTCAAGTTGTGTTTGATTAAGTGTTTTGCTTGGTGTATGAAGCTTCCATCTTCATTGCACTAGCTAGTATTGAAGGAACACAAAGAATTGTATTGTACAATGTCTCTCTTGATGGGAGAAACCATAATACAAAGCCTTTTGGAGGGGGGACCGGCTCCATGCAAATCCGGTCCTCAACTGTTGTCAATAGCTTAATTGCTCTCTCTTTTGAAAGTATTGTCGATGCTATCTAACTAGGTGTTATGCTTTTTGTTGCTCTCTCCACCCAAGCACTCTTGTAATTCTCATTAGGAATCAACTCTAATGAAATGCTCACTATGTTTATGCTAATTTCCGCTACACATAAGATTTTAGGCCATTAAATGTTACATTGGTATCAGAGCTCAAGGTTTCTCTTTTCTTGCTCAAGAAGAGAGGTCCTCAAGCTAGCTACAAATGGTTGGTATTATTAATTGCCTGTGAATAAGTAGAATAGGGATTTTTCAGCCTTGCAGTGCGCCTGCCTTTGTGCAGTTAACGGGGCATCACCGTCGAGAGCTATGGTCTTAATAGTGGAGTCCTACGGGGCTTGCCTACGGCTTAACCACTATTGAGCTATTAGAAGCTTGACAGGAGCCGGTGCTGTTTTGGTGTCGAAAGACCCTCTCTTCTATTCCTTGCAATTAATGGTATTCGAGCCGCGGGTACAGTAGCTTGAGTGCTTTTTCTAAAGGGGTAAAGAGGAGTAGCAACTAGGGCTTGAAGTGCCAAAGTACACCTAAAAAGTTTACACCTAAAAGTTGTTAGAATGGCTGACAATATTAAAGAGAGTGAAATTAATGTTGATAACTTTGATTTTGCTCATGAGCAAGCTACTAATGATGCTTCAATGCTTGTTAATTATCTTGTTTCTAGGCTTCAACAAGCCATGGGCAATCCATCTCTCCAAAGTGAAGTGCAACGGCAGCTCCGTGCTCACGGGATTCTCCAAGCTCATCACCATGACTAGAGAACACCTAGGAAGCCTCCTTGTGAGACTACCAAAAGAGGTCTCTCTCCGATTCGGGAAGAAGAAGAGAATCCATATGAAGGGCTCAAGAACTTACTTCTTGATGATGCATCTCCTTCCCAAAGGAGAACTCAAGAGCCTCCACCGAAGGAAGGAGAAAGAAGCGAGTCTCCCGCCACCTCGGCGGAGATGGCTCCACGAAGACGGCGGGCTAAACGCTCTCCATCACCACCAAAGCGGAGAAGACCATCACACTCTTCTCCACGCCATAATTCAAAGAGCGATGATAAAAAGCAAGAGAAGAAAAAGGCGAGAAAGAGGACACCCTCTTCTCCATCTTCTTCATCCTCTTCCTCTTATGAAAGCTATGGTGAAGACGACAAATGTAACATTTAATGGCCTAAAATCTTATGTGTAGCGGAAATTAGCATGAACATAGTGGGCATTTCATTAGAATAGATTCCTAATGAGAATTACAAGAGTGCTTGGGTGGAGAGAGCAACAAAAAGCATAACACCTAGTTAGATAGCATCGACAATACTTTCAAAAGAGAGAGATATTAAGCTATTGACAACAGTTGAGGACCGGATTTGCATGGAGCCGGTCCCCCCTCCAAAAGGCTTTGTATTATGGTTTCTCCCATCAAGAGAGACATTGTACAATACAATTCTTTGTGTTCCTTCAAGACGAGCTAGTGCAATGAAGATGGAAGCTTCATACACCAAGCAAAACACTTAATCAAACACAACTTGAATTATCCCCGTTCTCAGACCCAAGACCTCACACACCTTCGAAGATGGTGAGAGCTAGTAGGGTATGAGAGTAGATTGAGAGGAAAAAGAAGAATCTTACGAGAAAGAAGTACATCTCCTCACATAATCACTCATATTAGCATAGCTTAGCTTAGTAATTAGCTTGGTAGAGAAGATGAGCATGCATTGAAGCTTGGCTCTTGGTTGGATTTGCATCCACATGCCAAGAGAGTGTTGATGTAGGCTTCTATCTCACAAGCTTGGAGTAGGTGATGAGCTCTCCATTAAAGCTTGGGAGGAGATAGAGTATTTTCCCTTCACACATGGTCAAGTGTGAGAGTGTGTGTGTCAATGCCAAGCAAAAATCAGCCCCCTCTCTCTCTTGGGCGAGCCCTAGCTGCTAAATAAGTCTGGCCTTTGCCTCATTGGACCTCCCCAGGTCAAGCCAATAGGGATTAAGCAGCATAAGTGATAGCCTTTAGACATGTGTCCCCCTTTCCCCTTTTGTGAGAGCTTGAGGTAATTAAATAATTAAACTAAACTCTCATTGGACCCCTTTGCCTCCTGGCCAATAGGAATCAGGCAAGCCATGGGGCTCCTGAATGCTCATTGGACCCCTTGGGAGACTGCCCAATAGTCTTCTAGGACACTTAATTCTTATTGGTTTCTTTTATTAAATGTTTTTAAATTAATTAAACTAGATTTACTCTAGCCTAATTCTCATTGGTCCACTTCAAGGGTCTTCCAATAGGAATTGGGCATACCTTGTGGGCATCTGGCCTAGGGAGCTGACATGTGTCCCTCATTCCCTTTTTGTAAAGGGAGCCTGTGTGTGTGTGTGTGGCTTTCTCTCTCATCCCCTAGCTTTGGGGCTCGCCCCCTCCCATGTAGGGATGTAGAAAGACTTTTTGGGCACACACTAAGCATCCAATTTTCCCTAAGGTTGACCTTTGGACACAACCTTTGAATTTTGGAACCTTAGCATTTTGGAAGTCTTAATGGGCTGAACCTTAGGGTCTTTTTAGCCCGTTGTTTCACATGGCTCTTTTGCAGATGGCCCCCCCTTTGGATCCCTATTTTCCCTCCTTTGGATCCCTACTGTGGCCGGTCTGCTAACTTAACCAATATTCTAGCTTTTTCTCCCTTGGCACTTCCCCACATTAAATGATCAGTTTAATATGAGAAAATCATTTAGGAGAATTAGATATTGATTATTATGACATTACCTCTCTCTTGAAATCATAGTCGTCCTCGACTATGGTGTAGAGAAGATAAAGCATATGCATGAGTCCTTTTCTTAGCGGGTAGAGGATCCCTATGTTACCCTACGACATCATTCCATAATGGATGACTAGTCCATTTGGCGCTTGAGAGCCTGAGGCTGCCGCAAGCATGTCTGCACATTAGTCCTATCAATCTTCCATAGTAGAGTGACAAGCTCTACTTGGTGTTCGGGAGACGTCGTCTCCGCAAACTTGATCTAAGCATGCATACTACTTCATTTTTGTGCACAAATAAAGAAAAAGAGAGTCTTATAAGACAAAATTTTTTGTTCATTTTTAACATTTTGTACATTTGCTTACTCTTGGGAAGCATTGTAAGCATTGACAAGGTTTAGGTTATCCTTTAATTGTATGCCTTGCATCCATCTAGCATCTTCAAAAGGATAATTCGTAAACTTAATAAGATATCGTCGGATAGTCTTACCGCCTCTTAATACCTTGTCTTCATGTCGGAGAATGGACTCGGGCTGCAGTACCTCCTCGTGGTCCTCGATCTCCGGTGGGTCTTCAATAGTTGGTTCTTGAGGTGGCTCTCCTTTGTAAGGCTTTAAGAGGCTCACATGAAAAGCATTGTGTATGAGCCAATGATTGGGCAACTTAAGTTGATAGGCCATCTCATTGATTGGCCTAAGAATCTGGAAGGGACCATAGTACCTTTTTGCTAGTTTAGCATAGTACTTTTGGTGGCCCGTAGGATTCTTGCCCGTCGTGTGCCTTAATCGAGCCTTGGGAAACTTTAACAAGACCCAATCGTTTTCTTTAAAGGCTTGGGCTCTTCTGTGCTTGTCAGCAGCAGCCTTTTGCCTTTGCTGTGAGATAGAGATAGCATCCTTAATCTTTTGGAAAGATTCTTGTAGGTCTCGGCTATACTCATCTGCAGCGAAGATCTTCCCATGTACCTTAAGTATCAAGGGACTTTTTGATCTTCCCTCAATTACCTCGAAAGGTGCTTTTCCTGTAGAAGTATGTACAGTGTTATTGTAAGCATACTCTACTAAGGGTAAGTACTTCTCCCATTGGGATCTTTGATCTACTTCCGTTACATAGGCTTTTAGTAGATAGAGAATAGTTAGGTTAGCTATTTCACTTTGGCCATCAGTTTGTGGATGATAGGCCGAAGAGAAGTTTAGCCTTGTTCCTAAATTCTCAAAGAGACCCTTCCAGAAATTACTGGTCATTCTAGGATCTCTATCCGACACTATGGACATTGGCAAGCCATGGTACTTGAAAATTTGTGAAATGAAGAGGGTTGCCATTTGATGGGCTTTGATAGTCTTTTTGACAGGTATAAAATGAGCTTGTTTACTGAACCTGTCTACTATCGTCCATATTCCCGTATTCCCATGGATAGACTTAGGCAATCCAAAGATAAAATCCATGGATATGCTCTCCCATGGTGAATTAGGGATTGGCAAGGGTTGAAGCAATCCAAGTTGTTTCCCTCTATCAAATTTTGTCTTTTGACATACCACACACTTGGAAACATACTCATGTATGTTCACTTTCATGGTAGGCCAATAGAAATATGTTTCAATTCCCTTTAGGGTAGACTGAATCCCTCTATGCCCCGCATATGGGGGGGCATGAGATTCATACATTACTTTCTCACGTAGTGAGTTAGTAACGCATAGTCTATTGCCATAGAGAAGATAGCCATCTTGTAAAGTAAATGGTTCTTCTTTCTTCCCTAAGGCAAGGGCTGAAATCACATCTCTAAAATCGGGATCAATAGCATACTCATCTATCATTAAAGATAGATCATTGTGAGTTGCTATGGAAACCGCATTCACTCTCGGTCGTCTTGAGAGTGCATCGGCTACTTGATTATGCTTGCCAGCAATGTGAGCAATATGAAAATGAAATTGCGAAAGGAAATTTGCCCACCTCATTTGTTTGTCGGAGAGCTTGGTCTGCGTCATGAAGTACTTAAGACTTTGGTGATCCGTTCGCAGAATGAAAGGAGTCCCCAATAAATAGTGCTTCCATGAGTCTAAGGCATGTAGAACTGCAAGGAGTTCTTTTTCATATATGCCTAGAGCTTGCTCAACAGGGTCGAGCCTTCGACTCTCATAGCCTATGGCGTGCCCTTCTTGGAGCAAAACAGCCCCAAGGCAATCACCACAAGCATCACATTGGACCTCAAATGGTTTTGAGAGATCCGGTAGTGTAAGCACAGGTTGAGAGATAAGCTTTTCTTTAAGCTTTTCGAAAGCATTGTTCTCCTTAGCAGACCACATATACCTAACATTTTTCTTTGTTAGGTCATGTAATGGTCCCGCAATTTGTGAGAACTTTTCTATGAAGCGTCTATAGTATGCACACATACCTATAAAGCTTCTTAGTTCATGAAGATTCCTTGGTTTAGGCCATCCTTTTATTACCTCTAACTTGGATGGATCCATTTGGATTCCATCTTGAGAGATAATGTGACCTAAATATTGAATCTCTTGCAAGAAAAATTCACTTTTCTTTCGATTAACATAGAGTTTATTCTCTCTTAAAACTTGAAATATTACCTGGAGGTGTTGCTTGTGTTCCTCCAATGAATTAGAGTAGATGATGATATCATCAAAGAACACTCCAGTGAAGGTTCGATGAGGCCTGAACAGCTTCTCCATCAAGCGGTTGAATGTGGCTAGTGCATTAGTCAAGCCAAAAGGCATGACAATGTATTCGTAAAGACCAAATGTAGTACGAAATGCGGTCTTTACAATGTCTTGATCAACTATCCTTATTTGATGATAGCCACTTTTTAGGTCAATCCTACTGAAGTAGGTCGATCCTTGTAGCTTATCAAATAGGTCTTCTACCCGTGGAACGGGAAACCTATTCTTGATAGTGATCCTATTTAGTGCTCTATAGTCGACACACATACGATATGTGCCGTCTTTCTTTTGCACTAATAGCACAGGTGAGCAAAATGGAGATGAGCTAGGCCTAACCATGCCCTTCTCAACTAACTCATGCACTTGCCGCATAATCTCCTCTTGTTGAGCTTGAGAAACTCTATAAGGAGGTTTGTTAGGCGGTGAACTTCCTGGAAGAAGTTCAATTGCATGGTCGTCATTACCTCGTTTAGGAGGTAGCTCACAAGGGATGTCGTCAATAAAGACATCTTGAAACCCCTTGAGAAAATTGGATAACTCTAATTCCTTTTGGTTGCTTTTATTTTCTTTTGCTAAAGCATTAGGTTCATTTTGAGAATCTTTAACAAAAATCATGTACACGGAAATAGAGCTCTTTATTGACTTGTTGAAAGCTGGTGTATGTACAATGGGGATGGTGTTACCCATCTCCTTAGCATCTATATACATGTCCTTTTCCCTGAACTTAAAGGAGATTCTCCTTTCAGGAAATTTAACATGGGCAGCCAGGCGGTCAAACCATGGTGCCCCTAGGATTACATCCTCATGCTTGAGAGGAGAGATAAAGAAGTCCTCTTTGTCCACATAGCCTTGGACATGAAGCCTCAATTTCCCGATTAAGGGAGTGACTAAAGCTTCTTGCCCCTTGAAGGCACTGTCTGCGGGTAGGATATCTCCCATCTCGTAGGATTGTATGCCTAGCTTGGTGGCTAACTCCATAGATATGAAATTGTGAGTAGAACCAGGGTCAAAGAGAATAAAAGCATCATGTTCTCTTACCTTTCCCCAAGCATGGCATAGAGGAGATCCTTTGTGGTGAGTTTGGTGAATCTCCTCCTCTTGGATTTCAACCAAAGAAGCTCTAGGAGGATCTTGGCGGTTGTTCTTTTGGGGACAAGCGCGGTACGCATGCCCTTGTTCGCCGCACTTGAAACACCGGTTATCTTTACGATAACGCTCAAGCTCTTCAGGAGAGAGTTTATTCTTTCCTTTGTAAACTCCCTTCTCTTTAGCTTTGTTGGAATTGCCCTTAGGAGACTTTTGGACATTGTCCTTCCCCTTAGGCTCATTGGAACCTTTGTTTTCCGGGGGCTTATTATTTCTTTCACCCCCCGTTTGGAAATTGATTCGCGAGGCCACCATAGTATGGTGTATTACCGCCGATATGGTACGTGGCCTTTGGGAGTTGACATACTCCGTCATTTCTTCGGTTAAGCCCGCACAAAATTGTTGCTTTTGCTCTCCAAAATCCAACTTTTTGAAGACAGTGGCTTTGAGTTGTAGGTCCCAAAACTTGTCTACATATTTGTGGATGGATTCATTGGGAGAGAGCTTTAAGCTTCGCCATTCGGTGAGTACTTTGTCTTTGGCATCAGTGGCCAAAAACTGCTTCATAATGGAAGCTCTTAAAGCCTTCCATGTTCGTGGAGCTTCACCGTTGGCTCGTAGGCTAGACCACCATTGTCTGGCGGACTTTTGAAAGTGCATAGCTACATGGTGTAGCTTAGAGGACTCCGTGAAGCCCTCATCTCCAAACGCCGCATCGAATTGCTGGATAAAGGCCAAAACTTTGTCTGTAGCACCGAAGGTGCCATCATAGGTAAGGAAAGAGATGCTCTTCCCTCCCTCTTTGAATTTCTTCAGCTTGGACGACCTCTTCCATGCGGAATAGGATTTCCTATGGCCTCTTCTTTTTGATGGTTCAAAAGTTCCACCATCACTTTCTTCAGAAGATGAAGAATTTGAAGAAGGTGGAGAAGAGGGTGACCTCTTTCTCGCCTTTTTCTTGTCTTGATCTTTGTCGTCTTCACCATAGCTTTCATAAGAGGAAGAGGATAAAGAAGATGGAGAAGAGGGTGTCCTCTTTCTCGCCTTTTTCTTCTCTTGCTTTTTATCATCCCTCTTTGAATTATGGCGTGGAGAAGAGTGTGATGGTCTTCTCCGCTTTGGTGGTGATGGAGAGCGTTTAGCCCGCCGTCTTCGTGGAGCCATCTCCGCCGAGGTGGTGGGAGACTCACTTCTTTCTCGTTCCTTCGGTGGAGGCTCTTGAGTTCTCCTTTGGGAAGGAGATGCATCATCAAGAAGTAAGTTCTTGAGCCCTTCATATGGATTCTCTTCTTCTTCCCGAATCGGAGAGAGACCTCTTTTGGTAGTCTCACAAGGAGGCTTCCTAGGTGTTCTCTCGTCATGGTGATGAGCTTGGAGAATCCCGTGAGCACGGAGATGCCGTTGCACTTCACTTTGGAGAGATGGATTGCCCATGGCTTGTTGAAGCCTAGAAACAAGATAATTAACAAGCATTGAAGCATCATTAGTCGCTTGCTCATGAGCAAAATCAAAGTTATCAACATTAATTTCACTCTCTTTAATATTGTCAGCCATTCTAACAACTTTTAGGTGTAAACTTTTTAGGTGTACTTTGGCACTTCAAGCCCTAGTTGCTACTCCTCTTTACCCCTTTAGAAAAAGCACTCAAGCTACTGTACCCGCGGCTCGAATACCATTAATTGCAAGGAATAGAAGAGAGGGTCTTTCGACACCAAAACAGCACCGGCTCCTGTCAAGCTTCTAATAGCTCAATAGTGGTTAAGCCGTAGGCAAGCCCCGTAGGACTCCACTATTAAGACCATAGCTCTCGACGGTGATGCCCCGTTAACTGCACAAAGGCAGGCGCACTGCAAGGCTGAAAAATCCCTATTCTACTTACTCACAGGCAATTAATAATACCAACCATTTGTAGCTAGCTTGAGGACCTCCCTTCTTGAGCAAGAAAAGAGAAACCTTGAGCTCTGATACCAATGTAACATTTAATGGCCTAAAATCTTATGTGTAGCGGAAATTAGCATGAACATAGTGGGCATTTCATTAGAATAGATTCCTAATGAGAATTACAAGAGTGCTTGGGTGGAGAGAGCAACAAAAAGCATAACACCTAGTTAGATAGCATCGACAATACTTTCAAAAGAGAGAGATATTAAGCTATTGACAACAGTTGAGGACCGGATTTGCATGGAGCCGGTCCCCCCTCCAAAAGGCTTTGTATTATGGTTTCTCCCATCAAGAGAGACATTGTACAATACAATTCTTTGTGTTCCTTCAAGACGAGCTAGTGCAATGAAGATGGAAGCTTCATACACCAAGCAAAACACTTAATCAAACACAACTTGAATTATCCCCGTTCTCAGACCCAAGACCTCACACACCTTCGAAGATGGTGAGAGCTAGTAGGGTATGAGAGTAGATTGAGAGGAAAAAGAAGTATCTTACGAGAAAGAAGTACATCTCCTCACATAATCACTCATATTAGCATAGCTTAGCTTAGTAATTAGCTTGGTAGAGAAGATGAGCATGCATTGAAGCTTGGCTCTTGGTTGGATTTGCATCCACATGCCAAGAGAGTGTTGATGTAGGCTTCTATCTCACAAGCTTGGAGTAGGTGATGAGCTCTCCATTAAAGCTTGGGAGGAGATAGAGTATTTTCCCTTCACACATGGTCAAGTGTGAGAGTGTGTGTGTCAATGCCAAGCAAAAATCAGCCCCCTCTCTCTCTTGGGCGAACCCTAGCTGCTAAATAAGTCTGGCCTTTGCCTCATTGGACCTCCCCAGGTCAAGCCAATAGGGATTAAGCAGCATAAGTGATAGCCTTTAGACATGTGTCCCCCTTTCCCCTTTTGTGAGAGCTTGAGGTAATTAAATAATTAAACTAAACTCTCATTGGACCCCTTTGCCTCCTGGCCAATAGGAATCAGGCAAGCCATGGGGCTCCTGAATGCTCATTGGACCCCTTGGGAGACTGCCCAATAGTCTTCTAGGACACTTAATTCTTATTGGTTTCTTTTATTAAATGTTTTTAAATTAATTAAACTAGATTTACTCTAGCCTAATTCTCATTGGTCCACTTCAAGGGCCTTCCAATAGGAATTGGGCATACCTTGTGGGCATCTGGCCTAGGGAGCTGACATGTGTCCCTCATTCCCTTTGTGTAAAGGGAGCCTGTGTGTGTGTGTGTGGCTTTCTCTCTCATCCCCTAGCTTTGGGGCTCGCCCCCTCCCATGTAGGGATGTAGAAAGACTTTTTGGGCACACACTAAGCATCCAATTTTCCCTAAGGTTGACCTTTGGACACAACCTTTGAATTTTGGAACCTTAGCATTTTGGAAGTCTTAATGGGCTGAACCTTAGGGTCTTTTTAGCCCGTTGTTTCACATGGCTCTTTTGCAGATGGCCCCCCCTTTGGATCCCTATTTTCCCTCCTTTGGATCCCTACTGTGGCCGGTCTGCTAACTTAACCAATATTCTAGCTTTTTCTCCCTTGGCACTTCCCCACATTAAATGATCAGTTTAATATGAGAAAATCATTTAGGAGAATTAGATATTGATTATTATGACAACAAAGATCAAGACAAGAAAAAGGCGAGAAAGAGGTCACCCTCTTCTCCACCTTCTTCAAATTCTTCATCTTCTGAAGAAAGTGATGGTGCAACTTTTGAACCATGAAAAAGAAGAGGCCATAGGAAATCCTATGCCGCATGGAAGAGGTCGTCCAAGCTGAAGAAATTCAAAGAGGGAGGGAAGAGCATCTCTTTCCTTACCTATGATGGCACCTTCGGTGCTACAGACAAAGTTTTGGCCTTTATCCAGCAATTCGATGCGGCGTTTGGAGATGAGGGCTTCACGGAGTCCTCTAAGCTACACCATGTAGCTATGCACTTTCAAAAGTCCGCCAGACAATGGTGGTCTAGCCTACGAGCCAATGGTGAAGCTCCACGAACATGGAAGGCTTTAAGAGCTTCCATTATGAAGCAGTTTTTGGCCACCGATGCCAAAGACAAAGTACTCACCGAATGGCGAAGCTTAAAGCTCTCTCCCAATGAATCCATCCACAAATATGTAGACAAGTTTTGGGACCTACAACTCAAAGCCACTGTCTTCAAAAAGTTGGATTTTGGAGAGCAAAAGCAACAATTTTGTGCGGGCTTAACCGAAGAAATGGCGGAGTATGTCAACTCCCAAAGGCCACGTACCATATCGGCGGTAATACACCATACTATGGTGGCCTCGCGAATCAATTTCCAAATGGGGGGTAAAAGAAATAATAAGCCCCCGGAAAACAAGGGTTCCAATGAGCCTAAGGGGAAGGACAATGTCCAAAAGTCTCCTAAGGGCAATTCCAACAAAGCTAAAGAGAAGGGAGTTTACAAAGGAAAGAATAAACTCTCTCCTGAAGAGCTTGAGCGTTATCGTAAAGATAACCGGTGTTTCAAGTGCGGCGAACAAGGGCATGCGTACCGCGCTTGTCCCCAAAAGAACAACCGCCAAGATCCTCCTAGAGCTTCTTTGGTTGAAATCCAAGAGGAGGAGATTCACCAAACTCACCACAAAGGATCTCCTCTATGCCATGCTTGGGGAAAGGTAAGAGAACATGATGCTTTTATTCTCTTTGACCCTGGTTCTACTCACAATTTTATATCTATGGAGTTAGCCACCAAGCTAGGCATACAATCCTACGAGATGGGAGATATCCTACCCGCAGACAGTGCCTTCAAGGGGCAAGAAGCTTCAGTCACTCCCTTAATTGGGAAATTGAGGCTTCATGTCCAAGGCTATGTGGACAAAGAGGACTTCTTTATCTCTCCTCTCAAGCATGAGGATGTAATCCTAGGGGCACCATGGTTTGACCGCCTGGCTGCCCATGTTAAATTTCCTGAAAGGAGAATCTCCTTTAAGTTCAGGGAAAAGGACATGTATATAGATGCTAGGGAGATGGGTAACACCATCCCCATTGTACATACACCAGCTTTCAACAAGTCAATAAAGAGCTCTATTTCCGTGTACATGATTTTTGTTAAAGATTCTCAAAATGAACCTAATGCTTTAACAAAAGAAAATAAAAGCAACCAAAAGGAATTAGAGTTATCCAATTTTCTCAAGGGGTTTCAAGATGTTTTTATTGACGACATCCCTTGTGAGCTACCTCCTAAACGAGGTAATGACGACCATGCAATTGAACTTCTTCTAGGAAGTTCACTGCCTAACAAACCTCCTTATAGAGTTTCTCAAGCTCAACAAGAGGAGATTATGCGGCAAGTGCATGACTTAGTTGAGAAGGGCATGGTTAGGCCTAGCTCATCTCCATTTTGCTCACCTGTGCTATTAGTGCAAAAGAAAGACGGCACATATCGTATGTGTGTCGACTATAGAGCACTAAATAGGATCACTATCAAGAATAGGTTTCCCGTTCCACGGGTAGAAGACCTATTTGATAAGCTACAAGGATCGACCTACTTCAGTAGGATTGACCTAAAAAGTGGCTACCATCAAATAAGGATAGTTGATCAAGACATTGTAAAGACCGCATTTCGTACTACATTTGGTCTTTACGAATACATTGTCATGCCTTTTGGCTTGACTAATGCACCAGCCACATTCAACCGCTTGATGGAGAAGCTGTTCAGGCCTCATCGAACCTTCACTGGAGTGTTCTTTGATGATATTATCATCTACTCTAATTCATTGGAGGAACACAAGCAACACCTCCAGGTAATATTTCAAGTTTTAAGAGAGAATAAACTTTATGTTAATCGAAAGAAAAGTGAATTTTTCTTGCAAGAGATTCAATATTTAGGTCACATTATCTCTCGAGATGGAATCCAAATGGATCCATCCAAGTTAGAGGTAATAAAAGGATGGCCTAAACCAAGGAATCTTCATGAACTAAGAAGCTTTATAGGTATGTGTGCATACTATAGACGCTTCATAGAAAAGTTCTCACAAATTGCGGGACCATTACATGACCTAACAAAGAAAAATGTTAGGTATACGTGGTCTGCTAAGGAGAACAATGCTTTCGAAAAGCTTAAAGAAAAGCTTATCTCTCAACCTGTGCTTACACTACCGGATCTCTCAAAACCATTTGAGGTCCAATGTGATGCTTGTGGTGATTGCCTTGGGGCTGTTTTGCTCCAAGAAGGGCACGCCATAGGCTATGAGAGTCGAAGGCTCGACCCTGTTGAGCAAGCTCTAGGCATATACGAAAAAGAATTCCTTGCAGTTCTACATGCCTTAGACTCATGGAAGCACTATTTATTGGGGACTCCTTTCATTCTGCGAACGGATCACCAAAGTCTTAAGTACTTCATGACGCAGACCAAGCTCTCCGACAAACAAATGAGGTGGGCAAATTTCCTTTCGCAATTTCATTTTCATATTGCTCACATTGCTGGCAAGCATAATCAAGTAGCCGATGCACTCTCAAGACGACCGAGAGTGAATGCGGTTTCCATAGCAACTCACAATGATCTATCTTTAATGATAGATGAGTATGCTATTGATCCCGATTTTAGAGATGTGATTTCAGTCCTTGCCTTAGGGAAGAAAGAAGAACCATTTACTTTACAAGATGGTTATCTTCTCTATGGCAATAGACTATGCATTACTAACTCACTACGTGAGAAAGTAATGTATGAATCTCATGCTCCCCCATATGCGGGGCATAGAGGGATTCAGTCTACCCTAAAGGGAATTGAAACATATTTCTATTGGCCTACCATGAAAGTGAACATACATGAGTATGTTTCCAAATGTGTGGTATGTCAAAAGACAAAATTTGATAGAGGGAAGCAACTTGGATTGCTTCAACCCTTGCCAATCCCTAATTCACCGTGGGAGAGCATATCCATGGATTTTATCTTTGGATTGCCTAAGTCTATCCATGGGAATACGGGAATATGGACGATAGTAGACAGGTTCAGTAAACAAGCTCATTTTATACCTGTCAAAAAGACTATCAAAGCCCATCAAATGGCAACCCTCTTCATTTCACAAATTTTCAAGTACCATGGCTTGCCAATGTCCATAGTGTCGGATAGAGATCCTAGAATGACCAGTAATTTCTGGAAGGGTCTCTTTGAGAATTTAGGAACAAGGCTAAACTTCTCTTCGGCCTATCATCCACAAACTGATGGCCAAAGTGAAATAGCTAACCTAACTATTCTCGATCTACTAAAAGCCTATGTAACGGAATTAGATCAAAGATCCCAATGGGAGAAGTACTTACCCTTAGTAGAGTATGCTTACAATAACACTGTACATACTTCTACAGGAAAAGCACCTTTCGAGGTAATTGAGGGAAGATCAAAAAGTCCCTTGCTACTTAAGGTACATGGGAAGATCTTCGCTGCAGATGAGTATAGCCGAGACCTACAAGAATCTTTCCAAAAGATTAAGGATGCTATCTCTATCTCACAGCAAAGGCAAAAGGCTGCTGCTGACAAGCACAGAAGAGCCCAAGCCTTTAAAGAAAACGATTGGGTCTTGTTAAAGTTTCCCAAGGCTCGATTAAGGCACACGACGGGCAAGAATCCTACGGGCCACCAAAAATACTATGCTAAACTAGCAAAAAGGTACTATGGTCCCTTCCAGATTCTTAGGCCAATCAATGAGATGGCCTATCAACTTAAGTTGCCCAATCATTGGCTCATACACAATGCTTTTCACGTGAGCCTCTTAAAGCCTTATAAAGGAGAGCCACCTCAAGAACCAACTATTGAAGACCCACCGGAGATCGAGGACCACGAGGAGGTGCTGCAGCCCGAGTCCATTCTCCGACATGAAGACAAGGTATTAAGAGGCGGTAAGACTATCAGACGATATCTTATTAAGTTTAAGAATTATCCTTTTGAAGATGCTAGATGGATGCAAGGCATACAATTAAAGGATAACCTAAACCTTGTCAATGCTTACAATGTTTCCCAAGAGTAAGCAAATGTACAAAATGATAAAAAAGAACAAAAATTTTTGTCTTATAAGACTCTCTTTTTCTTTATTTGTGCACAAAAATGAAGTAGTATGCATGCTTAGATCAAGTTTGTGGGGACGACGTCTCCCAAACACCAAAGTAGAACTTGTCACTCTACTATGGAAGACTGATAGGACTAATGTGCAGACATGCTTGCGACAGCCTCAGGCTCTCAAGCGCCAAATGGACTAGTCATCCATTATGGAATGATGTCGTAGGGTAACATAGGGATCCTCTACCCGCTAAGAAAAGGACTCCTGCATATGCTTTATCTTCTCTACACCATAGTCGAGGACGACTATGATTTCAAGAGAGAGGTAATGTCATAATAATCAATATCTAATTCTCCTAAATGATTTTCTCATATTAAACTGATCATTTAATGTGGGGAAGTGCCAAGGGAGAAAAAGCTAGAATATTGGTTAAGTTAGCAGACCAGCCACAGTAGGGATCCAAAGGAGGGAAAATAGGGATCCAAAGGGGGGGCCATCTGCAAAAGAGCCATGTGAAACAATGGGCCAAAAAGACCCTAAGGTTCAGCCCATTAAGACTTCCAAAATGCTAAGGTTCCAAAATTCAAAGGTTGTGTCCAAAGGTCAACCCTAGGGAAAATTGGATGCTTTGTGTGTGCCCTAAAAGTCTTTCTACATCCCTACATGGGAGGGGGCGAGCCCCAAAGCTAGGGGATGAGAGAGAAAGCCACACACACACACACAGGCTCCCTTTACACAAAGGGAATGAGGGACACATGTCAGCTCCCTAGGCCAGATGCCCACAAGGTGTGCCCAATTCCTATTGGAAGACCCTTGAAGTGGACCAATGAGAATTAAGCTAGAGTAAATCTAGTTTAATTAACTTAAAAACATTTAATAAAAGAAACCAATGAGAATTAAGTCTCCTAGAAGACTATTGGGCAGTCTCCCAAGGGGTCCAATGAGCATTCAGGAGCCCCATGGCTTGCCTGATTCCTATTGGCCAGGAGGCAAAGGGGTCCAATGAGAGTTTAGCTTAACTATTTAATTGCCTAAAGCTCTCACAAAAGGGGAAAGGGGGACACATGTCTAAAGGCTATCACTTATGCTGCTTAATTCCTATTGGCTTGACCTGGGGAGGTCCAATGAGGCAAAGGCCAGACTTATTTAGCAGCTAGGGCTCGCCCAAGAGAGAGGGGGGGCTGATTTTTGCTTGGCATTGACACATACACTCTCACACTTGACCATGTGTGAAGGGAAAATACTCTATCTCCTCCCAAGCTTTAATGGAGAGCTCATCACCTACTCCAATCTTGTGAGATAGAAGCCTACATCAACACTCTCTTGGCATGTGGATGCAAATCCAACCAAGAGCCAAGCTTCAATGCATGCTCATCTTCTCTACCAAGCTAATTACTAAGCTAAGCTATGCTAATATGAGTGATTATGTGAGGAGATGTACTTCTTTCTCGTAAGTTACTTCTTTTTCCTCTCAATCTACTCTCATACCCTGCTAGCTCTCACCATCTTCGAAGGTGTGTGAGGTCTTGGGTCTGAGAACGGGGATAATTCAAGTTGTGTTTGATTAAGTGTTTTGCTTGGTGTATGAAGCTTCCATCTTCATTGCACTAGCTAGTATTGAAGGAACACAAAGAATTGTATTGTACAATGTCTCTCTTGATGGGAGAAACCATAATACAAAGCCTTTTGGAGGGGGGACCGGCTCCATGCAAATCCGGTCCTCAACTGTTGTCAATAGCTTAATTGCTCTCTCTTTTGAAAGTATTGTTGATGCTATCTAACTAGGTGTTATGCTTTTTGTTGCTCTCTCCACCCAAGCACTCTTGTAATTCTCATTAGGAATCAACTCTAATGAAATGCTCACTATGTTCATGCTAATTTCCGCTACACATAAGATTTTAGGCCATTAAATGTTACAGTCATGAAAGAGAAGGTCAAATCTACCAGGTTCAACTAGCAACGATGTAGCAGAATATGACACACTACTTCATGGTTTGAAGATGTGCATTGACCAAGGTATATAGCGTCTCATGGTAAAGGGGGATGCACTTCTCATTGTGAAACAGATTTTAGGCATTTGGTCATGCAAGAATGAAAGCTTAAGGACAAAAGTTCATGCCATTCGTATTCGTAGGTTGTTTAATCAGTTTGAAGAAGTGCAACTATATCATATTCCTAGGAAACAAAATGAAGATGCCGATTTACTTGCACAACAGGCAGTTACATCTATTGAGAAAGTAGTGCAGGTCATCATGGTGGCAGCAGCTGTGAAGCAACCGAGATATCAGGGATTGGAGTCATTGTCTCCCATTATTGGTTACATTTTGGAGGGCGAGTTTCCACAAGACTTCATAAAAGCTCAAAAGAGGAGACTCATGAAGAAGGCAAGTTTCTATCTCTTTCTAGAAGGATCCCTCCACCAAAGAGGGAAGGATCAAGTGTGCAGAAGTGTACCAACTATCGAGAAAAATTCCAGCCATTCTAAAAGGTTTGCATGAAGAGGTATGTGGTGGTCATTTTGCCCAAGAATTGACCGTGAAGAAGATTTTGCTTGCGGGATATGTTTGGCCAAGCTTGCATGTGGATGTCCAACATTGGTGTAAAAGTTGTCACAACTGTCAAGTAAATGGAAATAGAAGGCTGGTGCATGGTCCAAGGCAATGGTCCAAGGCAAATAGTTCTTGCAAATGGACCCTTTGAAAAATGGGGCATTGATGCTATGGGTCCTCTGCCTAGAACAAAGAATGGTAAACTTTACATTCTAGTGGTTGTAGACTACATGACTAGGTGGGTAGAGGCTCAAAGTGTGGCAAGGGAAAATGGGAAAACAGTGAGCAGGTTTTTCTACACTAATATTTGTTGTAGATTTGACACACCTCTAGAGATTGTTTTGGATAATGGTCCGGGGTTCAAGAAAGGTTTACTCACAGAAGTTTGTGAAGAGCTTCACATTCTACATCGTCATAGCACACCATACTACCCACAGTCAAATGGTTTGGTGGAGAAGCCTAATGGTGTCATTGCAAGCATCATTAGAAAGATGGTGCAAAACAAAAAACATTTATGGGATGACTTCTTGGATGGTGCCTTGTGGGCATATTGAACCACATATAGGGAGGCAACAGAGTTCACGCCATTCCAGTTGGTTTATGGTCAAGAGGCTTTACAGCCTATCGAGCTCAACATTCCAACAATGCAGCTTCATGACAGAGGTGCACAAGATGATCAAGAGGTATAGATGGATTGACTTATTACATTGGTGGAGCTTGATTGGAAAGGAGAAGCAGTCTACGAGTGCTACAAGAGGAAAGCTACACAAGCGAAGGAGAAGCTTGACAAGAAACTAAAGGACAAAGGCATCAATGACGGAGATCTTGTGCTAAGGTATGACAATCGACTCGATAATTGTTTTGATGCCAAACTTGAAACTAGATGGCAAGGGCCATACATAGTCAAGAAGGCTTTCAACTCAAGTTACTATCAGCTTGCGGACTTGAATGGGAAAGAGCACTCCAGGAAGGTAAACGGGTATCGCCTGAAGCCCTATTTGAGTCGCCTTCTACCAAAGGATCTACCAAAGATCTGTCAAAAGGCAGCTATCTCACGTAAGTATTGTTCCATGAAGCATGAGTGTAACTCCAGCCAAAATGCTAAGGGGCCAAACAATGAAGATCTCGTCAAGGACTCTGAAGCACTCTCTTTGGAAAATTATGATGGTACATGAATATACCATTATCATGGGGGAGGGCTAATGATAGGCGTTTTTTGGCTCTTCGTAATTGCCATAGTGAGTTACCTCACCCTACCAAAATCACCTAAAGACTATGGCTATTCTTACCTTTTCATTGTACATAGGTGTGTGTGAGTTAGGGGGCTTTTCCCATATCTTCTTAAAATCCTCAGCTAGCTAGTCACTGGGCTAGTTGAACCAAAAAAATAAAATAAATAAATAAATAAATAAAAAATTTGGTCCATTTGTGTGTATATATTTCATTGTACATAGGGCCTAAATATAGATAATTTTCATAATTGTTTTGGTATTTATTTAAATATTTCTACCTAGGTGTGCGTTATTTTCCTATATATGCTATGTACATTTACTCACCATTACCATGATATTTTTACCTATGTATTCTGTAAAAAATCATTCCATACAAGCTTCTCTCATTTTTGGGCGAGAATCCACTCCAAGAAAAACTTCAAAAATACCTTTCACCATCAGTCATTGCCTTTTACTAAATTCCTATTTCTTAGAGGTATTTTTTCTTATCTCTTGTAAATAAATATACTTCAATAAAAACAAATGAGGGTCCCCTCATTTGATTCCTTATATTTTCATATATCTCTTTTTTTAATTTTATGTTTTTATATAACTGACACTATTTTAGATTCCATATATTGTTTATATATACTAACCTGTTTTTTCCCATCTTATCCATGTATTATATTTTGCATAATCCACAACCATGCTTATTTTCAAACCCCTAAGAACCAATAAGGTCATGCTCTCATGCAAGGAGGGGCTCACCTTTGGAGCCATATGAAAATTCAACAAAAGGGGGGCCACTGAAGACTTTTTTGTGAAGAAAAACAGGTATTTTGTGGGATTTTTTATATCCATTTCCACTCCGAATTTGAAGCAGTGGTAAAAAGAGAAAATGTGGACCAAGAGCTGAATAATCACCTCAAACATTTTGGTGATTTTTGGAGCAACCACCGGTGAGCTAGGATTTTTTGAGTGGACCCCAATCTGCCCACTTTTCTCATAAGTAGCCCATAGTCTTCTCTCACCTCTTTCCACACTTCTACACACACACACACTCATTCCTCTCAATCCCTCACTCAAACAGGCACCTTTCATGGTTTCTCTCACCTTCTTCACCATTAACCTCCACTCTTACTTCCATAGCTCTCATATGAGCTCTACATGTACATACACCATCTCTATGCTTCTCTCTATTACTTTCAAAGTACAATTCGATCTTACCCCTTCTCTATATACATAAAATTTAGCATGTAAACCATGCTTAACCTCTGCAAATTGAGGTATCTCATCCATGGAGTTTCCATTTTCATTGCGATAATCAACCTTGGAGGCGGTGGCGTAAAGAAGAGAAGACGAAGAAGAGGATAGATAGTCATTTTGGGAACCTACACAAGTAGGTCCAAGAATTCTTCAAGATTTACCATCACAAGGATTTCCTCACTTCATTCAACCATCTTACTTCAACCATCCACCTAATTCTACCCATTGTAAATATATCATTAACTTTCTAGTGATTACTAACACTAACCACTAACATACTAACACAAAATAGCCATTGACCTAACCATAAAAGACACCTCACCTCAAGACATGTGCATAGTAACTCTCTCTCTCTCTCTCTCTCTCTCTCTCTCTCTCTCTCCTTCCTTAAAACTCTACTTTCACCTTTTCTACCATCAATAATGCTCTCTTTTGAGCCCACATCCATGACTCAGTAGACAAAGAAGGCCCACAATGTTCTGATATTAAAAAAAAATTCATAATCCTAATTTGTTAGCTTGTAAATTAGTATTTCCAATAATCTTAATTAGGGTTCTCCAACCTATAAATAGGCCCCTCTCCTTCTTGTAAAACAACCTCCAATATCTCACATAGCACCCCAACACTCTATGCGTGAGGAGAGACTTAGGTGTAGCAACCCCTTTGTGAGCTTCACTTTTGGTGTGAGAGAAGTTTTCAAACTACACATTGCAAGTGAGAGAGCGTGAGTTCAAAATCTCAAAACCACTATTGTATATGTTTCTCCATCATCTATAAACTGAGGTTTGGTGCATCAAAGGCGTGATTCAACATTCAAATCTTCGTCCTTCCACTTGTGCGATATGGTTTAGTGAATTCAAGGTGACTTGTGTATTTTGAGTTTCTATCATTTGATCTTGTTTTAGAAAGTGTTTTAGTGTTTTAGTGTCCATTGTAAGAGGGTATTGTGGTGAGAGGTCTCCCACACCCTAAGACAGCGTGTGTGTGTGTTGGTAATTTTTAGCATTCACTAAGCATTGAGTGAGTTTTGTACAAGCTCTATGATAGCATCATCAAGTCACAAATAAGGTATTTACGCAAGATCCATTCCTCTCTCTCTCCCCTTTGCTCTAGCTCTCTCTAGTACATTTTGTGTGTGTCTTGGTGTGAGGTTGCTTGTGTATGTTTTGTGGTGCATCTTCTTGGTTTGTGACAAAATCTCTCTTGTGTCCTAGGTCGTATACCATAACTAGGTGGTGCCCCTATCTTGTTTGGGTTTGGCTATGGGTTTTTTTGTTTTGATGTGCTTGTGGTTACCCTAGCCCCAATTGAGAAGCACGGGAGCCTTGAGGGGTGTTTAGAGGTCGCCTCTCTTGTTGCCCGCCCCGGACCGCCCCACCAGGATAGAGTAAACCTAAATGAATCCAAGATAAGCCCAGATTCACCTTTGAAAGAAAGTGCAAGGTATAGACCCAAAGTAGTCACCCAAAAGACAATATAACCATTAACTCCCATCATGCATACTATTGTTTGCAGAATAAAGATACAAAACTGACAAAAGTAATTGGACAAAAGTAAATCAATGAAAATTATACACATAATAGGAAAAATCACTTGTTTGTTAAGCTTTGCAAATGTAATAGTTACAACACAATTGTCATTATTGAGAAAATACACGGTTTTCCAATAGTTACAACAAGACGTATACACGTCATCTTAGCATACATGCTATGACAAACGGAAACTATTGCTATCTAGCTATGCCTAGATTGACGTCGTCTAATAAGACATCTCATCATGTCCAAGCGGCATATCTGTCGAATTTTGCAGAAACAAACAATAAGACTTTCTGTTAGTATAAACATATAATTACAAAACAATCTATTTTCTTAGCTTATCACATTAAAATACAACAAATATAAAAGAGTAAAGTGAAATAATAACCATGTCGCCGTGAGAACTTAGAATGTCCATCAGAGCGTTTAAGACCTTTCTGCTTGCGTAATCGTGCTCGTACGGTGTGGGTCACGTCCTGTCATCGACCACTGTTCAAAACATATAAAGGATCCATTATGTTAGAATTTAAAAGTACAAATAGACGTAACTACCAAACCTAAAGAGCAATGCAAAAACACTTACAAAATCGACCTCAAATGATGCCCATCCACCGCTCCGTGGTGTGAGCTCCCTGCCTCTACTCGTGCTTTGGATGCCTCCTTTTCTTGCTTCCACTTGTCAGGATTCTCTCGCGTTGCTCGCTTTGCATTCTTCCAATCTTCTTTGGCCAGCCAATCTGGTCTGTTCCACCCATGCTTTATTTCTTTTTGTACTTCAGAATGCTTGTGCTTGTAGTATTTACGCATTCGAACCTTCATCAGGTCTTCATTGAAGCGCTCATCCTGACTTGACACGGGAAACTCGTCATGCATCATGCTGATGACTCTCTCTTTTAATTAATTTGGCACTTCATCCAGGTGTTAAGTATGTTGTTTGTAAATGCATGAGAGCAAAGAACGTGCATGCGCAAGATCACCTTCTTGCCTTCGTCATCCAAGATGATGCCGATGCTGATGTCGATCGAGTACGGCAAGCCCTCTCGCCTGTGACGCTTGAACCTGGGTGTCTCAACAGGGGTTTCTAGCGGAGTCTCAATGGGGGTACGGATGTCAAGTGTCTCCACTGGAGTTTGGCCTCAAAGGGAGGAGTGTTAACTGGGGTGACTCTCGGAGGAGTAGCTAGTGGTGTAGCCACGAATGGCCGATAGCCGCGCAAAACCTGGCGTAGATGGTGATACCATGGCTGGTGTGGGGGTGGGCAAAGAATGGGAAGGTAAGGAGCCTTGTTGAACACAAGACAGTGTCGAGGCATCAGCGGTGGTATCCCCACAGTATTCGCCACCGTCACCACACTAGAGCGTCGGTGCCTAGACGAGTGAAAGATCATCTCGTCGACACCGAAGCTTCAGGGCACGTTTAAATGCTCCAAAACGGAGAGACATTGAAGGAGTGGAACAACATGATGGTGCTCCAGAGCGATGACGCTCGTTGTATCACCTCCTCTGTTGGGGTGACAAAGAAGAAAGAAACTCATCATCATCCATACCTGTATTAAACACAAGAAAATTTAATTCTAATATTGAATGGAGAAGAAAACATGGACAAGTTATAATCTATACTATAGATAATAGGGAGAGGTTCATGTGTAGAGAGAGAGAGAGAGAGAGAGAGAGAGAGAGAGGACTCATGAAGGGGGAGGGATTCTTGTGTAGAGAGATTCCTGTGAAGTTCTTGTGAATTTGTCTCCCGTGTGCATTCTACGTATCTTGTAAAAGCTATGTCTTGGACAACATGCCTTTTATATGTAGCTCTGACAGGAAATTCTGGTCATAAATTAAATTTCTTTTCGATTTTCCATAGTTTTCTCGATTACTTGCAATAGATCTTTCTCTATCACAAGAGATAGAGAGGTATGTCTAATCTATTTTGTATATGCAGGTTTCTATATTCTTGGGCAGTTGCAGATTCTCGGACTCCATCAGTATGAGTGATCATGGCAGCAGCAGTGCTCATCCTAGCAAGACGGACATGAGAGGGAGGAGACGGAAGGAGCATACCTAGAGTGGAAGCAATGATGATTAAACACAATTTAAATTTCTCAAGTATAGCATATAGACAAGAATGGACAAAAAGCCACATGAATACAATATATATTATAAAACGAAGAAAAATTGTTCAAATACAATGTTTATGGATTTAAGAGGTCTCTTTCTCATCCTTGCATAGCTTAGCATAACTCCCTATGTCTATATAGAGCTCTCTGTTTAGGCAGATGTCCTCTGTTTCATTTTGTAGATCCTTTGCATACACCCCATAGAGAGTAGCAGCTTGATGCTCGTTTGGCACCACCTCAGCGGCTTCTGATTGAGCATCTTCTCCGATCTTCATTGATGCCGTTGTGATTGGCACATGGTAGCCCTCATACATTCGTGTACTACGAGGGGCTATCTATATGACGTACCACCAGTTTGATGCAGACTTTGTAGGATGAAATATCACCTCTCAGAGCCACATAACTTACATGAGAGCTTCCAAGCCCATAACTTCTAAAACTCGATGTTAAATATTTACAGAATTACTTGTTCACAATGCTCGGGTAGTACGAAAGTGTCTCTTAGGTCAGTTTTTAGTTGAATCCACCTCAATGAAACCAGACTCTCCTCTGCGCACAGTAGCGTTGCAACCCTCCATGTTTATCTTGAACCATTGCACGTCGAATAAGTCGACAGAAAATCCTCTATAATCAATCCTCAAAATATCTTGTAGCGTGCCGAAGTAAGTGAGGTCTGCCACCACAAGATTTGCATCAGAGGACCATCGTTGACTAGAATGTTCAAAAATTTCCATGATTCCACAATCTTGTGTAAAACACTTTTTGTCGATCCGTTTCACCCTAAAATGTCGACCTTTACACCATGCTGTTGTGTATGACTTATACTACAACCAACAAAGATTATGAGTGGTCGTTCAAACATCTAGAAAGTCGCTAGTCGTACATTGCAAACTTACCTTGGTCGTGCAACCCTGACAGTACTCCAACTCCTCCTTAGTCACTTCTTCACCGCACTGTTGTGCGCTTTTCAACTGGTTGTGCAACCACCATCTTAAGCTCATGAATGTTGGTAAGCTCTCCAAACCTGCCGGATAATGCATTGGCGGTCGTCTTCCCTGTCTTCACTAGATTCGTGTCCTTTGTCGCTCTTGCTTTGCATCCTCATAATGTGAAATCCACTTTTGCATCACTGGATTGTGAAGCATGCAAAATCGGTTGATTTTAGCCTCTAGATCTTTTGTCATCTTCCTCTCAACACCGAGATTGCACATGACAATCCCAAATATGCAGTCATCATCTATGGTTCGCCATAGCGTGTCTCGAGCTTTATCAAATCCGTCTAGCCACTCTCCAATGTAAACTAGGGACTCTGATACCGGCCAACCTTCTGCCATGCTACCCTCCGGACATGCCTTCTGACATACATATCCCTTGAGAATTTTCATAAAACGTTCTAAAAAGAACATCAATCTGGAATGTACTATGCCAGCTACTTCCACCTCATCAACTATGTGAACAAGAAGATGCACCTGAATGGTTAGCATGGTAGTAGGAAAGTGTTTCTCAAACATGCACACAACCTCCACAATGTTTAGTTTGGTGAATGGTATGGAGTCTACATTGATCTCCTTTTGTGAGATCCATTGCACCAACTTTGTAAGTTTCCTCTAGGAAATAGTTTGATAATTGATCATAGATCTGACACCACAATTCACTCGGCCCCATTGCAATATTGTTACACGTGTAAAGCGGACACTGATGTTGGGGAAGATTCTCCTTATATGGATGTACTACCTGGGATGACTGAGTCGGACAATGTGGATTGGGTCCACCTAGAAGCAACCATAGACACTTAGGGAAATAGGGGGACGACCTGGGTAACACCTGAGGGGGATGAAATGCCACCACTCGTACACTTAAATATGCTAGAAGCAATGGATATAGCTTCTGATGACCTACAAGGTGTAGCATCTCACAAGAAAATAGTCCACAAGATTTGGGGTAAAAATCATCAATTGAAATTGACTCTGAGGATGAAGAATCTGAGTTAAATCTTAGTGCAAATGTGGGGACAAACCATTCAGGGCCCAGTGGTACCTGTAGATTGTGTTACGGACATCAGGAGACAAACATCCCTCAATGGCCACCGGTAAAATAAACTGCAAAACACAGCTAGCAATGATATCAAAGTCCACACACAAATTTTTTACATAATTTCCACTATGATATATTCCACTTCAAACATACCTGACACATTTTATGCCATTCGTGTGACTTCAAACCGGTAAGCTTCCCTTCTTTAGTGAAACACGTTTGGAGCGAGTGCATTATGCCAGTGGGGGTTTGCATAGATTGAATAGTCTCTTTTACTTTGCATTCTTGGGCTCATGTCAAAATCCATGGCGCTTTAGGGAGTTTTATCAATCCATCAGGTGCTGTTTGCGGCCAATATTGCTCCATACGATCCACATTTCTAAGGTCAACCCTGACTCCCAAAGTATCTTTCTTACTGGTCAGATGGTCCCACAATAGATTACCCACATTATTGAATATGTGCATTGGATTGAGCAAGTGATTGATCATGAGTCTAGGCCAATATGGTAACTCGTACCATAGAGAGAGTCTCTTCATCCCTGGGGGCAAACCGTCATCACACATCTGCTTCTGCTCTAACCATGCTTGTACAAACATCCTCGGTGGCTCTCTTCCCAAAAAGCCATCGCGTAACTCATGATTCTTTGGAAGATACACTTGATGACCTTCGTAGATTTTCTTCTTTAGTGACGGCGCTCGACGTGCATTAAGTCTAGGTCCACATGTAACACATGCTCTGTATCTGCTTGTTTGAAGCCCTGCATGTATACACATGACAATAGATAATCTTGAGAAAAACCAAGATTTATAGTGTTTGAGTTTGAGTGTAAATCACCTGAGCATTCTGCTAGTCCGGGATAGTCATGCATGGTTCACATTAGAATGCCTCCTCTGATCAAAGCATTCCGTCGACCTGTGTGTCTACTCATATCCAACACTTCTATGCCAATCCACAATTGTTGTAGCTCTTCCAATAGTGGACAAAGATACACATCCATATTCTTCACTTTATACTGCCCTGGCACAATCAAGCTTAGAAACAGGTACCCCTTCTTGGTAGTCAACCACGCGGGAATGTTGTAGTTGACAATGACAACGGGCCATAGACTGTAAGATGTTGATCTATGACCAAATGGATTTAAGCCATCCATAGCCAAGCCTATGTGCAAATTTCGAGCTTCCCTAGCAAAATACGGCCATGTATCGTCTATACTTTTCCAGGTTGCGCAATCTGCAGGAATCCATAGCACACCATCTGAAGATCTATTCTCCTCGTGCCATGATGCTAGGGCGGCCATGGACTTACATTCGAAGAAATGATTCAGGCGAGGAAGCAGAGGAAAATGTCACAAAGCCTTTTGTGGAATTTTTTGTCAGTGGAGATCTACTTGATACCTCTCAGAATCACATTTCGGACACTTCTCCATGTGTATGTATTCCCCTCTGAAAAGAATTCAATCGTTAGGACAAGCGTGAATCAAATTGTAACCCATCCCCAAGGTTTGCAAGATCTTTCTTGCTTCCTCTCTGGAATCTGGCATCACACTACCAGCTGACAGTATGTGTTCTTTGAGCAATCTACATAGCCAAAAAAATGCGGTACACTTGTGTAAGTAATCTATCAGATCATTATATATCTAGTAATTTTTAATTGAAGTAAACACATTGTAATAGATCACCTGAAAAGCGCTATGACGCTAGTGTCACTCCATCCAAACTTTGTATGCATGTTGGGAAGAACCAGGAGTGCCTTCAATCTAGATACACATGCTCCATCATACGATGGCGTATTGGCTTCACTTTTCATATCATCGTTGATAAGCCTTTCTGAATCCATGATCCTCTTGATCATTTCTTTGATCTCAGGTTCAAAAATTGCCTCATTGGGAATGTGGTATGCATGATCATCATCCGAGCTGTCAGAGGCTACATCTTGTGGCCTCACATATGCTGCTTGACCAAAGCGCCTGCGAACACGTCTATTGGGTTGCAAGATTGTTGCCTGTTGGCCAGCGTTAGAGTCCGACGAGTTATAATTGGCAACAACTCGATCTATAATAGATGGATCAAACTCGCCAAATTTGCAAACATGCTGCAAAGAAACGCGTCTTGTCTGTTGCACAGCATGCTTGCATTGATTACAAGGACATAAGATCCTCATTGAGAGATAGGTGTTTCGGTTGGACGGCCCCATCCTTGTCACTACTCATAATGAATGCAAAAACCTTATAACCTGGACATAAATTTAATCTTCTATTGGCATCCTCTGTCTTCTGTGTGTGTGTGTGTGTGTGTGTGTGTGTGTGTTCACACTGTAAACTACCTCACATTCTCTAGTCATGTCCGATCCTTGCACACCTCGGTCTAGAGGTGCATGGAGATCGAACCATCGGGTTATAATCTCTCTCTCTCTCTCTCTCTCTCTCTCTGTGTGTGTGTGTGTGTGTGTGTGTGTGTGTGTGTGTTTGTGTGTGTGTGTGTGTGTGTGTGTGTATGTGTGTGTGTGTTCACACTGTAAACTACCTCACATTCTCTAGTCATGTTCGATCCCCGCACACCTCGGTCTAGAGGTGCATGGATATCAGAACCACTGGGTTATAATCTTGTCTTTATTGGTCAATGCCTATATTTGTGGGTACAAGAAATCTACACACCCATGTCTACATGAAAGTGCACGTAGTGGACAAAACCCCTTTGCCTCTTCTCTAGCTGTAGCAATTCACTGCATCTTAACATCTCTTCACAACAGATCCTTGTTTGAGGGATTACTTAGCACATTACATGTTGGCCTCCAATGTGAGTATCATGCCGTTGAAAGTTTTCCAAATTAAGGTCGCATCTGTAGAGAGGAAGAGAGGGATCACCGTTCGCCTAACTCTAATTTTTTTTCGTATCCCGAAGGTAGACTTTAATATAAAAACGAAATCCAAAATCAAATCTTAAATCTAACCTAATTGAACATAAGGTGATTCTGAGCTAATTGAACATGGTTAGTGGGTGAGTTAATAGGTGTCAGATTCTGATGGGAATATACATATTGTTGTGTACCTAACATTTTCTCTTGGGGCAAAGCCTTCATTGACATGCCCTAAAATCTAACGTAAATCTAATCTTAAATCTAACATAAATGTAGATCTAAAGTAATATTAAAATTTAACATAAACCTAAATATGATCTAATCTTAAATCTAACGTAAACCTAAATGTAATCTAACTTAAATCTAAATCTAATCTAATCTTAAAGTCAACATAAACCTAAATCTAATCTAAACTTAAATCCTAAACTTAAATGTAATCTAACTTAAATCTAACCTAGCTAATCTTAAATCTTGCCCTAATTTTAAATCTAACCTAACCTTAAACTCATCATAAACTTAAATCTAACCTAAACCTAAATGTAATCTAACCTAATCTTAAATCTAATTTAAATCTTAACCTAATCTTAAGTCTAACCTAATTTTAAATTTAGCATAAATTTTAAGTATAAGTTAAATTAAATCTAACTTAATCTTAGATCTTAATCTAACCTAATCTTAAATGTAATTTTAAATCTAACCTAACCCTAAATCTTAATATAACATTTCATTTCATATTTTCTCTACTTTCTCTCTCTCTCTCTCTCTCTCTCTCTCTCTCTCTTTGTTTTCTCCCCTTACCTCTCTCTTTTTGTCTTCTCTGCCGCTCTCTCTCTCTCTCTCTCTCTCCCCCTGTTTGTTTTCTCCTCTCTCTGTCTCTCTCTCTCTCTCTCTCTCTCTCTCTCTCTCTCTCTCTCAATGTGTGTGTGTGTATGCATTCTTTGTTTATGCATGTGTATGTGTGTATGCGTTTTTTGTTTATGCATGTGTGTACTCTCTCTCTCTCTCTCTCTCTCTCTCTCTCTCTCTCTCTCTCTCAAAGACACTGTGTGTGTGTGTGTGTGTGTGTGTGAGAGAGACAGAGAGAGAGAGAGAGAGAGAGAGAGAGAGAAAGAGGGGAAGGGAACGTGAGAAAGAGGAGAGGGAAGGAGCATACCTGGCTCTCCTTCCTCTCCGTGTGTGTGTGTGTGTGTGTGTGTGTGTGTGAGAGAGAGAGAGAGAGAGAGAGAGAGAGGGAGAGCACGGGTTTACCTATTTCTCTAGAGCGCCAAAACTTAGATCTGAGATCTGAGTTTTTGGCGCTCTCAATTTATTTTTTACCCCTGTCAGAGTCGCTATGCAACAAAGAAAATAGCAATGCCCATAGTGATGCCGTGGATTTTCACTTTTAAGCGTTGCATTGCGAGCGTCGCTAATGTGAAGTACCTCTTGTAGTGACACTAGTTCAAACAAAGCATATACTGACTTAAAGACTTCAAAAAATTATGCAAGATTATATCACTTCAGGTTGATAATCATTTTGACTTTAAAATGGTATATTTACTTGTGTAAAATGCAATAAAAATAAGTAACTCCTAATAAATTTGTTCAGATCTAAGAGAACATGTTAAAAACCCAAAACAATTCATTTTTTTTTATAGAATATAATACTTGAGTTTATATTTTGCACTTTATCACGATTAAAAGAAAAGACTCTTAGAAGATACATTTTAAAACATTGAAAGTATACAAACCAATCATAAATTGCAAAGAATGTCTTGCTCTTCAAAATGATAAAAAATAATTGTGTGCATATACTTTTTTCCATAGAATTTATGTAAATGTAGCATTTAAAATAGCGATGATGATTGATGAATAAAGCATTCTTTTGAATATAATTAGCTAGTATATATTTTCATAAGAACACTTAAAAACAACAATATCAAACAATTCAAACGTTTGTATATGAAAGACTTTTCACGGCCGTGTTACCTACCAAGTATTTCATATACTTAATACTAAAAAAAATGAACTGCACATGCACGTACAAGTTATATGGTGTTTGTACGACCGGGTTAATGACTTGAATGCCATATTCATGTAAATACAGATGCTTCTAACATCTGTGTTATCGAGGATCGAGTGCCACCCGAATCTAAAGAGAAATACTGGCCTGCATATGAGCATCATATAGCCGCGTTATCGATCGATGTCCATATGTTTTTTTGGAAAGGGTAAGGGGAGTTGACTCACCATAAGGATACTCGAATCACCGCGTTATTGACGTAGTACCCAGATAGTGAGCCAATACTTACCACAAGGACACCATATTGCCCGCATCACCAAGGTGATGCCCCGGTGGTAAGCACTGTTCCATAGAACAGCTTACGCACACACTCACATTGTGTGGTAAGGTACCTTATGATTGCCTTGCAATATGACAAAAGACACGCTACCACACAATACATACACACATACATAACACATACCCGGGTCGTGTGGTCAGGTACTCCGCTAATGCCGCGCACTGCAACGAAGAGCACGCCCCCACAGGACCCCCTCTCTCCCTCTCTCCTCTTGACGAATCCACGAAAATGGTCATCTCTCTCTCTCTCTCTCTCTCTCTCTCTCTCTCACACACACACACACACACACACACACACACACACACACACACACACACACACGTACACACACAAGATGGATCAAAGAATAACACCCAGTGGCAGACCCGATCAGGGCCCTATATATATTATTTTGCGGCCCCGTTGGGCTACTGGGTTTTCCCTCGCAGGGAAAAATGAATAGCACGATGAGCTTTTTGTGGGTTTCCAGGTTGCTCTTAACTGGCTTGTTTGTGATCATGTTAAGTGTGATTAAGAAAATGTGTCGATAAGACCTTGTGATCACACAATTTTTTTTGCTAATTATCTATATATTAAATCCCTGAGGATGGCTCTTGAAGTATCCAGCATACCTTGTATGTCTGGTTGAGGTACCAAAATGAGTAAGAGATGATGTCTCCTTCTACCCTGTGCCGAAAGTTAGAACCAAGAAAGATCATTCCAAATTGCTAGAGAAATATCCCAATTGTCTAAATTACCCTAAGCTTCCACCACCCAAGGAAGGAGAGAGAATAAGTGAAATATGGTGAAAACCCTCATAGACACCATTAATCTTTTCAATGGCTTCCCTGACTTGACTTGTGTAATGCTTAGGAAGATATGTAAAACATTGCTAGCTTGCATCGATGTGTCCGCACCGCATAAAGCCACAGACTTAAGTCTATTGTCAATGAGCGACTCCATTTCCAAAATGACCTATGATCTATCAAACCAGCCATCCCGGAGGTGCTACATTTGTTCTATCAAAGACTAATGTTCTTGCCAAGCTACCATATGCATGCTTTTGAAGAAACATTTTACACCGGATTCTTTACTTGCGCCAACAAGATTTTTGACCCAACGGTGAGCATCAGCAACATAAGATATGAGTCACATCTAAAGCTAATAAAGCCACCAGGATTCCATTAAGCAAGCACTCACCCTGAAGACCCAACAAAGACGAAGACCCGTCATGATAGGGACGACATGGACGTGGAGGGGGGGGGGGAGTGTTGACAATTGAACACGGGAAAGCTACACCATTTTTGTATTATTTAATTTGACAAACTCAATTGTAATTACTTTTAGAGACTCAATCAAGTTTCTAGATTGTAACTTATTGAATATGCGGATCAATTGAACCCATGTAGAAAGTAGGAGGTCATTTTGATGAGTTAGTACCTCTTAGGATGAGGTATATAAGACAATTTTTGTAACCCTCAGGACAACTTTTGAATTAATCATCTTTTTTAGCTCAACTAAGCGCATGCCAAAACCTCTCTAATAGAGGGGCCAAACGGCTTGAGTTTGGCTCCACTATTAGAGGGGTTTTGGCATGCCTAATTGCATGCAATGGGCAGCCCAAACCTCTCTAATAGAGGGGCCAAACTCATGCCTTAAATTGGTCAAGTTAAAGGCTCATGTGAGCCTATGGATTGTCCCCCATGCTCATGTTTTTTTGACCCTATTTTTCCCACCCCCTTCAATGTCCAAAACCCATAGTCTGGCCCCTCTATTAGAGGGGTTTTGGGAGGCCTATTTGCATGCAATGGTGGGAAGCCTGTTTGGGTTTCCCATTACATGCAAATAGGCATGACCAAACCCCTCTAATAGAGGGGAAAACTAGGTTGCCCAAAATCCCTATTTTATGGTATTTTATGGAATGGCTATAGCCCCTCTATTATAAAGGTTTTGGCATGCCTATTTTCATGCAATGGGTTGCCCGTTGGGTAGCCCATTGCTTGCATGCAAATAGGCATGCCAAAAACCCGTCAATAGAGGGGACAAAAAGGTAGCTCAAAACCCCTCTAATAATGTGACCAAACTCATCCCAAAACCCTTAGTTTTGGGTGTGAGTTTGGCCCCTCTATTAGAGGGGTTTTGGCATGCCTTTTTGAATGCAATGGGCTCCCCAATCAGACAGCCCATTGCATGCAAATAGGCATGCCAAAACCTCTCTAATAGAGGGGCCAAACGGTAGCATAGAACCCCTCTAGGGTGAAAGCATGAATAGGTGGAAAGCTATATATGTGATATAATTAAATAGCATAGCATGACATTGGGGGTGTGGTCACTGGTGCCATATTTCAGACGTCCAAATTTATATTCTAAAAAATGTTATACTAAAAAATTCAGCCTTCACACACCCACTTTGTTTCATGAGTAGTTGGCAATTTCAAACACCATGCCCCCTGACCCCCCCCCGCCTCTCTCTCTCTCTCTCTCTCTCTCTCTCTCTCTCTCTCTCTCTCTCTCTCTCTCTCTCTCTCTCTCTCTCTCTCTCTCTCTCTCTCTCTCTCCTGTGCGTGCTCAAGGTCTACTATGCTTAGAGCTTCTACTGTGCAAGCTTGGCTGCTTCAAGGATGATTGCAGTAACCACCCTTTTCTCTTCGATGTATGTCTCTCCCATTGAACATGTACACTCTCTACTGCTTGAGCACGTGCCCCCCACCTGGGATCATTTAGCTACATTAAGCTGCATTTGGAGCTGCATGAGTGCCACACCTTGATCATTTGCAACAAGAGGCGAGCTCCCGAGGTAATTTACTAGTCCACAAGCTGCATGCAATCTTGGGGAAAATCCCATAACACATCACCTTGAATGCCCTGCTTACAAGAGCAGGCCCATGAAGTTCTTGTTTCTTTTTAGCAGGGATGATAAGCGAGGGCACACCACATCTCATGAGTCCATTGGATGATGTGCAGGTATATCACTAGAGACTGCATCATGGCACCTTTCTCAAAGCATCCGATTCAAGCAAGCAGCAGTCTAGCTAGGAACATTGAACCACATCTGCATATGAAGTTTTGTCGTCTTGCCGAGGAATTTCATATGGAGCGTGGATTGCCATTGGAGGGAGTTGATCCGCGTAGCTTGACAGGAAACAATGACATATCTGAGGAGGACTGGGAAGCTGTCTTTATATGCCCAAAGCCTGTTCTGGGTAGCCAGAAGAAAGTGAAGGCATACCATGCTCGGTCGGAGTTCTTACAAAATCTTGTGTGGAGACACTGGGATGTCTACCAGGAGGGTCCCTTCATGTATGAAGTAGGGACTCAATTTGCAAAGCCTTTGCATTGGAAAACTGCAGTGAATCTGGCAAACATCAAATTTCTTGGGCTATCTTTGCAGAGAGGGCAATGAGAGCCTCAGAAGAAAGACACAACTTGCAAAACAAGATCAAGAGGTGGGAAGAGCAGATGAGTGGTAGAGGGAGAGGTTCCAAAACCACTGCTGCCTCTACCAGATCATCATTGAAAATACAAGGTACGTTTGTACCATTGTCAAGCGTGCCTACAGGAGGATGCCTGGTACAATTGGCAGAGGAGGATAGTAGGGCACTTGCAGAAATGAAGAATATTGTAGAGGGCAGATTGCAAGACTATAAGTCAAGACTTGAGGGTGCAAAGAAGAAGGTAGAGGATCAAGTCAGAGAATTGCATAGGACTGAGGGTGCTCAAAGCTCAAACACTTTGGCCATAAAGTTGCAAATGGAGATTGATTGTGTGCAAGACCCTGTAGCTCGACAACGCCTAATTGATTTGATTGGACAGTTCTGGAGTACTACTAGAGAGAACGTTGCTGAATTAGAAGCCAATGTGGCTAAACCAAAGGTGCATACCCTCCTACATGTGCTTCACTTTTTTTTGGAGTATGTGGTTCACTTCCATGTGGTTATGTGGTTAGAGTGTTATGGATTGTATGGTTATGTACTGTATGAGCATATTCTATTTCTGCTATGTGCTATATAGCAAAAAATATTTGCTATATGGCCACAACATAGCCATCATCTTCATGGAGTGGGTGGCTATATGCTATGTGCTATGTGCTATATGGTCACAACATAGCCATCATCTTCATGGAGTGGGTGGTTATATGCTATGTGTGGTTATGTGCTATGTGCTTTATAGTTCAATCTAGGTGCATCATGTTCACAATAGTACCCTCATCTATTTGGAATGTGTGTGATTCTATGCTACGTGCTTTGTGTGGTTATGTGCTATGTGATACATAGCACAATGGACATGTGTAATATGTGCTATATAGCATACCTGTATGCTATATGCTCACAGTATAGCCATGAAGTGTGTGTTAAATATTGATATGTGCTACATAGCACAATCTTTTTATGTGCTATATGCTAAATAGCACATTTTGTGTGTTATATGTTCACAATATAGCCCTGGAGTGTGTGGAATAGTGAATTGTGCTATATAGCACAATCTCTATTTTTGCTATATGCTACATAGCACATCTTTAATTGTGATATGTGCTACATAGCACAATATGTGTGCTATATGCTATGTGCTATGTCTCATATAGCCCACTGCATATCATATACCCAACAATCTTGTGCTATATAGCATATAGAGAAAATGTTTGGGCTATATCTGGTATTTTAAAAAGTCTCTCTGCTATGATCTACAATGCATACTCTATGTAGCACTTATAGCACATTATACTTGGACTGTGCTATGTGCTATATAGCACAATGCATATCATATACCACATCAAGCTTGTGTTTATAGCATATAGAGTAAGTGCTTGTCTTATATGTGGTATTGCAAATAAGGGATAAGATTCACGCTGCATATTCTTTTCAGCAATCTGCTTTTGTTGGGTTATTGAGACTTAAATTAGATGTGTTGTCTTCTTTGTTTCACAGGCACTACTTGTAGAAGTAGAGACCAACATAGCACAGGAATCAGAGCACTTTAAATTTTGTGTTACCATGGAGAGGACTTCACATAACGTGGGAGCTAGTTTGATGAAGCCTTTTCCTCCTGTGGATTTTAAGCAGAGCATTAGCGAGGTGGAACTTAATGGGTTCTACCATTGTGTAGGATGTGGATTCCCGTTCGATGCCAGAATCTTGGATGTATTCTCCCTGCCTTGCACCCATGTGTACCATATGCTATGCTTCGCGCATGTATGTAGGGACTATGGCTATTGTGTTGCACTAGATTGAAACATGTCTATTCCCCCTAGAGCTAAGCATATGATTGGTCTGAAGGTGAAGAGTGAGATGAAAGAATCAAGTGCAGGTAGTCACTGTGTCAATTATTTACTACTACTATTACAGGACCACTTTCCATTGGTAGTTTAAACTCTTGCATTTAATTAAATCATTTGCATGTACAGACATTGCAGCAAAGACCTGTATACAAGAATCATTGAGGAAAAAAATAGAGAGAGTCTCTATGCAGGCCATTGGTAGGTACCAAAATCAGTATTTATGTGTGTATTTTGGGATACTCCAAGTGAGACTTTGTAAATAGCTTGCTTTGTAGAACAATCATCGCATGCTTGCTCCAACAAGACGATGCATTCCACAAGGAAGAATGGCCTGATTACCCCAGGGATGCAGCCAGGCCTTGAAGCGGAGTCTACGCGCGGGATGCAGCCAGCCCTTGAAGCGGAGTCTGCCATAGGGGATGCAGTACGTGGAGTAGTTGAAGACATCTTGATGGAAAAGTCTTCTGCAGTCAAATCACCTAGGCGTTCTCCGTTGAGTGCCAAAGCATCACCAAGTGTGGACACTAGAGATGATGCATCAGATGAGGCAGTTGCAGATGCGGTGAAAGCAACATCCCCTCCAGCGGGGAAGAATCCAACACCAAAGCGCAAGAAATCGACTCCCAAGAACTTATGTGGAAGTCCCACAATGGATATACCTCTTGATTCATTTAGGAAGAGAAAGAAACCAAATGCAAAGCAATGAGTGTGTTTTTTTGTAACTTCATGCAATTAGAAGATGTCTTTAGAAGGCATGTGCAATCCATTGCACCCCTATTGTATCCATGCTCATTGATGAATCAAGTGTTGGAATTTGTTAGTGACATGTCTCTTAATTCTTTGCATCGAGTAGTTTCAAACTATTTGATTTATTTTTGTACATGTTTAGTAATATGTTTCTACTTTCTCTTGTCGTAGATAATCAAGAAGCTGAAAAAAGAGGAACTTGCATGAGACGCACTTGCACTTCAGGGTTTCTAGATGAGGGGTCTATAGGTTCACTGGCTCATCCTATGAAGAATCCAAGAAGGGGTGCTACAGCTTCCAGGGGGGTTACACGCAAAAAAAAAGTGTCTTTTGATACAGTTGAGGGGTCTGTAGGTTCACTGGCTTAGTCTTATCCTGTGAAGAATCCAAGAGGGGATGCTACAGCTTCTAGGGGGGTTACAGGCAAAAAAAAAGAGTCTTTTGATACAGTTGATCCATGCACACCTACTAGTACTGCTGAATTTGTTCCAAATGTGCCTAATGCAGTTGATATGCGGGTTGTGCATGATGATGTGCATACAGATGTTGAATGTGCTAAACTTGGAAAGGGTACATTACCCACCCCCACCAGAGTTGAATCTAGCACAGATGCCATTGATGATGCTATGGTAGTTGATACCTGCACAGATGCCATTGCTGATGCTACGCTAGTTGAGGCCTGCACAAATGACATTGTGGATGCTATGGAAGTTGATGCTCGCAAAGATTCTGCTGTCGATGGCAATGTTAATGATGGTGGAACAGAAAGTGTTGTTCATGCTGTCATAGATGCCCTTCTTGATGCAGTTGTGGCTATGGGTATAGATGCCACTGTTGAATCTGGTACAGATGCCATTGATGATGCTACCACAATTGATGCCTGCACTAATGCCATTGTTGATGCTACGGTAGTTGATGCCTTCACAAATGACATTGTGGATGCTATGGAAGTTGATGCTCGCACAGATGCTGCTACTGATGGCAATGTTAATGATGCTGGAACAGAAAGTATTGTTCATGTTGTCATAGATGCCCTTCTTGATGCAGTTGTGGCTATGGGTACAGATGCCACTGTTGAATCTGGCACAGATGCCATTGATGATGCTACCACAGTTGATGCCTGCACAGATGCCATTGCTGATGCTACGGTAGTTGATGCCTGCAAAAATGACATTGTGGATGCTATGGAAGTTGATGCTAGCACAGATGTTGCTGCTGCTGCTAATGGCAATGTTAATGATGGTGGAACAGAAAGTATTTTTTATGTTGTCATGGATGCCCTTCTTGATGCAGTTATGCCTACGGGTACAGATGCCACTATTGAGGATACCAGAGGCATGGGTGAGGAGGTCCTCATTTAGAGAGAAGATGGAACACGTGAGGCAATGGGTGCAAGTGATGTCACAACTCAAGCCCAGTTGGTATGTCCAAGTGATGCAGCTGATGACATTGTTGATGCAGAGGAGGCAAAGGGTACAGATGCCGCTGTTGAAGATATGGGAGGCTTGGGTGAGGAGGACCTCACTAAGAGAGTACCTAAAATAGGCTCAGCAGTGGGTAACGGTGATGTCACGGCTTCTGCCGACACAGCTGAGGCATACGACAGAGCAGTTCAATCGGGAGAGGCAATGGGAGAAGTTCTCGTGGCTGCTATGGACATGAAAGAGGCAAATACACATAATACAACTGAGGCATGTATAGAGCAAAACAATGAGGCAGGGAAAGGCGCAGAGGTGCCCACTGACAGAGAAGCTCAATCGGGAGAGGCAATGGGAGAACATTTCATGGCTGCTGTGGACACGAAAGAGGCAGTTGCACATGATACAACTGAGTCTTGTACAGATCCCACTGTTGGGAGTACCAAAGGTAAAAGTCCAGAGGTCCCTATGGGTCGAGCGGCTGCTACAGATACAAATGAGGCAGGTACAAAGAATTATGATAAAGAGGCCAAAAATGGACATGAATTTGAGAGGCAAGAGAGGCCGTGTCTTGTGGTAATGCCAGTACAGATTGTTTCACTGCCTCCTTCGTCTTTTGAGGACAAGAAGAGAAGGGACAATTTATGCATCATACTGGATATGAATGGGCTTCTCATAAGGAGGTATAAGGTCTCCTTCTACAAAGGAATAGCGAGAAGCAGTATTCCTGATTGGGAAAGATCAAGGTATCAGGTAGTCACTGCGCCAAATGCTACAGGAAAGATGCAATTTGAATATGTGGTCAGGCCCATGCATCAATCTTTTTGCATGCACTGCTGCAAAGAGCACAAGTTGCACTATGGAGATGCATGACCCAGGACAATCTAGCACTTGCTTTGAGTGCATGCTTTCCTAGGCTGAATAAACAGCATTTCCTCGATATTATCGATCAAGAGGGGTGTAGAGAGGCGAGCTTCAATCTAAATGAAGTTCCTGGGATCCCTCCATGTAGAGATAACGCAAAGCCCATATTTTTCAAGTGTTTGAAAGACTTTTGGAAGCACCATCCTAAGTTCAACTCTGATAATACACTGGTGGTGGATGACACACTCTAGAAGTGTCTGCTCAACCCTCCCGGGACTTGTGTCTGTCCTACTTCATTTGAACCAGCAGATATTTGTCAGTCCCCAATTTACCTGGTTAGCACATTGTTCCCTTGGTTATTCAAGGGGACAGTCTCACCCAGCCCTAATGCTTATGCAAAGATGAACCAGTTTGAAAATTCTTCGGACAGTGTGTCTGCTCGTGTCATCAGCCACTATAGAAGTCAACGAGAAGTATGTAAGGAAGGTTGATTGTGTTTATGGAATCATGTATACAACATTTTGTGCACTAAATGTACTTGCGATTACTATACAAAAAACTGACCTGTTCAAAGTTCTCTAAACTTAATGATTGAATGATGTAATTTTATTTTGGTGATATGATGTAATTTTATTTTGCTGATATGATTTTGTCATACTCTGATAGAGTCCTGCTACATGGCACACATAATAGCATAGACAGGACCATCGGGCTATTATTACACATAGTTATGCTATATAGCACTCATACTGCAAGAAATACTATGACATAATAGCATAGATAGGGAGATTGGCCTCTTATTACACACACTTACGCTATATGGCACACATAGTGCTCTCAATATGTAATATAGCTCTTTCACATACCACACATCATATCATAGACAGGAACATTGTGCTATGTGATACACACACTTTTACTGTATAGCACACATGTTGCTATCTTACTACAATAGAGTCCTTTTATAGCATAGACAAGGACATTGGGCTATTATTACACACACTTGTACAATATAGCACACATAATAGCCTAGGTAGAGACAATGGACTATCTTGACACATTACTTGGCTAAATATCACATATAGTAGCATGTACACAACTCCATAACACCCAATGGGTAGCTATTCATAAAAGTGAGATGATTGTAAGAATGAGACATGTTTACCTGAGATTCATCAAGAAAGTGAATGGGATGCTCTTGATAATGTTTTCTTCCCAATCGTTTCCGACAAATATCTTGGCTAAATTTTTTCAAGGTGCAACATGTTCACAATAGTAACTTCATTATCTGAAATGTGTGTGATTCTATGCTATGTGCTCTGTGTGGTTGTGTGCTATGTGATACATAGCACAATGGACATGTGTAAGGAGGTACTGAATGGTGAAGGCTATATAGAACATAATATAAGCCTGTTAAATAGGTATCATGCTGCTTCATAGGGCTGGCATTGTAAATGGTTTCATGTAGTTCCGGAGATAAATAATATGTCTTTGAGGTAGCATCTACCAAAGGAATGCCAAACTTGATTGCCCAAACAAGGTGAGAGTACAGGTTAGTAACTCCTCTATCATCAAGTAGAGTGTAGTGATTTGGGTCCCCCTCTTGCTGTTGATAATAACACCCTGTGACAACATAAGTGTTTTGTTCACATTTGCTTTTCCACTTATCTCTTAAGATGCAATCTGTCATCCATTTTCTCTTTGTACATCTCAAAAGAAAGAACTCTACACCTTCTACATTGCCAGCGTCTGCATTGACTGCAAAGTTATGACCTTCAATGAGATACTCACTCAGCATATCCTGGGATCCCTCAAGCATTGCAGCTTCATCTTCTGGTACCTCAGTCTCTTCTGATACCTCAGAGAGTGGTTTCAATGCCTTATGTGTCCACTTTCCTGCATATGATTTGTTGGAACAAGTCCTCCAATGGCCTTCATGCAAGCATCACAAAAACAAGAAAGCCGCCTGGTCCTTAATTGAGTAGGATCATGATGACAAAAGCCTGAAATGCAATGGAGTGATCGAGATCCTGGTACTCTCCCACAACCCCATAGATTAGACCTGTCCACTTCTGTCTCTTTTACTAGCCAAAATTTCCTGTTTATAGTAGGACCTCCTTTAGTGGATTGTGCATAAGAGCTACATGTAGCATTGGACATTGTTCTCATAAAAAATGCAACCACGTCTACAGCTTTCCTAAGAACAACTCCATTACTCTTGAGTTGTCATGTGTAAGGGCTCTCTTTATCACAGCGCCAACACCATCATGCTCCCCCTTGCGATGGCCAAAGCCAAAAAAATTCCATGTCATCTCTGTACCTGTTAGTTAGTAATATCTAGCAACAAAGTAAAATGGCCTTGCAGCCTTGAATTGCAAGGCTGCACCATCTGACCACACCCAGTGCTTCTTGAAATTCAGCCCCTGGTCTTTAAGCCACTAATCACAAAGAAGCAAACAATGCTGAACAAATAGTGTATCATGTTGCCTATCATTGGAGATGTAGAAATGCATATTCTTGATAATATTGTCATCTTCGTTGTCAAGCATGTACGCTATGTGAACAACGATGGTGCATTGATCCGTATGCCAATGCATGGATTGTACTTCATTTTGCTCTTTGAACGAGCAATTTTTAGCAAAGTCTACTGCAGATATAATGGTATCTGAAGGAAACACCTTCAAACATTCTCTGTATTGATGTGCCTACCATCTGTAAGTGAAATTATGCTCAATGAAGATTTTGATGTCATCTTTTATCCTCCCTGTCAGCTCACTTAAAGCCACCTGTTTGAGTGACAACATATTTCTCTTACTTAGACCATGCTTAGTTTGAACTTTAATGTCCTCAAAGACTTGTAGTGGAACTGTCTTTGTCATCTCTGCAAGTTCTCGTGGACAAAGGCTGAGCTTTTCCACACCACAGTTTTTTCATTGGCCCATCAAGCAGGTGTGTTTATGGAACATATCCCCCTCAGCCTTTGTACATACGCATGATTCCCACAGCTTCGTGATCCCTGAAAACGAGTGCTCAACGGCAAGACATTCTGTATTCACCCCATCTGATTTGCAAACATTGCATTTACATGTACATGACCTCCCATGAAAACCAAAAGCAGATGAGTGCATAACATTAAATGCATCTTTGAGATACATTAGTTTGATATGATAAACACAACAGCAAGTATTTCGATCTTTCAACTTTCGCACTAACCAAGGCTTCAGCTTGTCAAAGGACCTTTGCATAATTGTCACATGTGGGTGGCTATCTTTAAACTTCAAGAAATACTCTGTCTGCTTGAAAAGAAAATGAATTAGAATTACATTTTTCTATATATCACACATAATAGCATAGCTACAGATGCATTGGTATAAATACACATAGCTATGCTACATAGCACAGATAATAGCATAGATAGATAACTCAGCTTTCATTATATGCGCAATTTTGTTATATAGCACATAATAGCATAGATAGGGATTTTTAGTTGTTATTACACACACATCACACATGTCTGCTATATAGCACACATAGTGCTCTCATATTATTACACAGTTCTTCTACATAACACACAAAAGAGAATAGATAGGGATATTGTGCTATTATTACACATATCACACTCTGCATAGCACACATAATAGCATAGACATGGATACCGTGCTACTATTACACTAACATCTGCTATGTAGCACACATAATGCTCTCATAATATTATAAAATCTGATATCACACATAATACCATAGATAGGTATATTGTGCTATTGCTATATAGCAGACATGATGTTGTCATACTCTGATAGAGTCCTGCTACATGGCACACATAATAGCATAGACAGGATAATTGGGCTATTATTACACATAGCTATGCTATATAGCACTCATACTGTAAGAAATACTATGACATAATAGCATAGATAGGGACATTGGCCTCTTATTACACACACTAATGCTATATGGAACACATAGTGCTCTCAATATGTAATATAGCTCTTTCACATACCACACATCATATCATAGACAAGAACATTGTGCTATTCTTACACACACTTTTACTGTATAGCACACATGTTGCTATCTTACTACAATAGAGTCCTTTTACATGGCACACTTATAGCATAGACAGGGACATTGGGCTACACTTGTGGAATATAACACACATAATAGCATAGGTAGAGACAATGGACTATCTTGACAAATTACTTGGCTACATATCACATATAGTAGGATGTACACAACTCCATAACACGCAATGGGTAGCTATTCATAAGAGTGAGATGTTTCACTTGAGAGTTATTCATTGTAAGAATGAGACATGTTTACCTAAGATTCATCAAGTAAGTGTATGGGATGCTCTTGATAATGTTTTCTGCCCAATCGTTTCCGACAAATATCTTTCTTGTTTGGAGACAACCTACTGTGCTCTATCCAAAATGTAATAATTGTTTTCTTCAATTCCTCCTATAAGGACCCAGCATTTCCAGACTTCCTTTTGCATAAGTCGAACCTCAGCGTACTTGACATAGGATCACTGTCAAGTCTACCCAAAGCTGAATATAAATTCCTTGGATGAACATTTAATAGCTTTGCCACTTTATGTAGAGTAACACCTCTACCTTGGCTCCCATTATCATGAAGTAATCCATTCACCAGCATGCTGAATGTGCTTCGTTTTAAAAACATCAATTCAGCTGATTTTGGAATCTTTAATTCCTGTAAGGAGACCTTGAGTGCATAAATAAGGCCATTTGTAGGAAGATACAAATCTTCACAGAATGGCAAGATTCTATCATCATTGAAAACACCTTGAAGAATTGCATTCTTATCTTCTTTCCCGTAACTATGCAACTGTCTCACAATGTGTTGAACAATATTCTGAATACTATGTTGCTTCTTGTCTTCCTTTGTGTGTACATCGACGTCCTCCCTATGACAATCTTCCCTATGAAAATATTCCGCTCCAATGTTGACGCTTGGCTATACTTGCTTTCTTGCACGACATCACTTTCTGTACTCACGTTTAGCCTGTGCTTCATACTTCCTCATTGCAATAATTTCATCCTCATTTAGACAAGCCTTTCTCTTGGAGTGCACCTGCGTATGAATGGTGTCTATTCCATGTGCCTCATCATAAAATCCGTCGTCCACCATCCTGGAACAGTCTGCAGTAGTTTGAAATGAATGAAGTCGTACAAAACTTCCTGATTGTAATAGTGAAATGAAATCCAGTTGTGCTGCATTGTTGAGTTCAAGAAGCTCCATTGCTGCTTGTGAGGAGGTATGAGCTGGAACCAAAGCAAGAGGAAGGGAGTCTCCATCATCCATATTCTGAACAGGAGAGTAGGAGAGAGAGAGAGAGATGGAGATGGGCATTGGAGGCCATCTGAGAGAGAGAGAGAGAAAGGGAGAGAGAGGGAGAGGTCCACGCGTGCTAACCGCTCCATGTATTTCAGTCCGAGTAGTGGAGTCCTGAAGTTAGTTATCTTACCTATATTCTTTTAAAAATTATTGACTTAAAATCCCATGTATGGTTCCATCCATAGCATCATACTTGGTGTCCATGGACACCAAGTATTTAGACACCATTCTATGCTTTCACTCTCTATCTAATAGAGAGGAAAAACTCATCCTAAAACCCTTAGTTTGGGTATGAGTTTGACCCTTTATTAGAGGGGTTTTGGCATGTCTATTTGCATGCAATGGGCTCCACAAACAGGCATCCCATTGCATACAAATAGGCATGCCAAAACCTCTCTAATATAGGGGCCAAATGGCATGAGTTTGGCTCCACTTTAAGAGGGGTTTTTTGCATGCATAATCGCATGAAATGGGAAGCCCAAACCCCTCTATTAGAGGGGTCAAACTCATGCCTTAAATTGGTCGAGTTAAAGGCTCATGTGAGCTCATGGGTTGTCTCCCATGCTCATGCTTTTTTTTCCCTATTCTGCCCACCCCCTTCATTGGCCAAACCCCATAGTTTGGCCCCTCTATTAGAGGGGTTTTGGCATGCCTATTTGCATGCAATGGTGGGAAGCCCGTTTGGGTTTCCCATAGCATGCAAATAGGCATGCCAAAACCCCTCTAATAGAGGGGCCAAATGGGCTTTCCATTGCATGCAAATAGGCATGCCGAAACCCCTCCAATAGAGGGGAGAAACGGTAGCCCAAAACCCCTCTAATAGAGGGTCCAAACTCATCCCAAAACCCCTAGTTTTGGGTATGAGTTTTGCCCCTCTATTAGAGGGGTTTTGGCATGCTTATTTGCATGTAGTGGGCTCCCCAAACGGGCATCCCATTGCATGCAAATAGGCATGCCAAAAACTCTCTAATAAAGGGGCCAAACGGTAGCCCAAAACAACCCCTCTAATAGAGCGGCCAAACTCATCCCAAAACCCCTAGTTTTGGGCATGAGTTTGGCCCCTCTAGTAGAGGTGTTTTGGCATGTCTATTTGCATGCAATGGGCTCCTCAAGTGGGCAATCCATTACATGCAAATAAGCATGCCAAAACATCTTTTATAGAGGGGCTAAGTGGTATCCCAAAACCCCTCTAATAGAGGGCCCAAACTCATCCCAAAACCCCTAGTTTTGGGTATGAGTTTGGCACCTCCATTAGAGGTGTTTTGGCATGTCTATTTGCATGAAATGGGCTCCTCAAACGAGTGTATGTGAGTGTGCATATATATATGTATATATATATATATATATATACATGCAAATTTTTATGCATGTTTAGGTTGTATTTGAGTTCTCTTTTCTCTCTTTTTTAGTTGTGACATGGCCCAGCAAGACGAAGACTACTTTTGCTCTTTTAGGACAACCGTGGGTTCCTCTTCTAGGAATCCTTCCAGGGGACTCCAGTCCCTATGACCACTCCCGTCCTTGTCCTCCTCCTCATTTGGTTCCTATGGATCCCCAGATAGCCTCATTCTTGTGCATGCAGCAAGAGTATGAGCAAGCTTCGCAAGGGATCTTCTCTTCATATACGCCACATCAGTTGTCCCAGTATGGGATTTCCCTCTCAACCTCGCCCATGCGCTTGCAGGTCCTCACTACCTTTCCTTTACCATTTCCCTCGACGGCCCCCCACTACATTCTCTTCACGTTGTTGCGTCGCTATAAGCGATGGTTCTATAACGCCGTTGGTTGCGATGCAATTTTGGTTGCTTAAGCGATGTAAAAAGGTGTCCCTAGTGCCAAAGCCTGCTAGTAGTGTCTTGGCTTCACACTTAGGAGCGAGTGACAGAGGCTGCACACATACATGTACGAGAGTCCTACACCTTGGGGGGGGGGGGGGGGGGGGGGGGGGGGGGGGGGGGGGGGGGGGTCATTATGTATAAATTGTGTGCGTTCAAGGATTATTTCTAAAACTCCTTATATGTGAATTTTTAATAAATAAAATACACCCTTTTCCTATTCAATCACTATTTTTTTTTTCAATTCCATTTTATGGTACCCTTCTGTATCTAAAAATGTGAGAAAAAAATGAGATTTACTAACCCCTTCTGTTGCAATCACTTTGATAGTCACACAAATATTAGTGACCCCCCTCCCCCCCCCCCCCCCCCCCCCCCCCCCCCCCCCCCCCCCCCCCCGAGTCATACACAAAGGTAACCAAATGCGTATCATGGGCTATCGCAATTTTTGATTTTTCAACTAGAGAGTCTTAGGAGTTGGAAGCAGCAACTACTAGGAGTCTCGAAATCCAAGCAGCAACACTGTTGCAATCACTAGACAACCATGAAGGTGCAAGGCCTTGGCTTCACTCTCAAGAACATGTAACCGAGGCTATAGTTGCCTACATACATGTAGAGCAATGGTACACAAAGGTAACCAAGGGCGTATTGTGGGCTCTTTAAATTTTCCATTTCTTGGATTATTTCTAAAACTCCTTATCTGTAAATTTTTAATAAATAAAATACACCTTTTTCCTATTCAATCACTATTTTTTTTTCAATTCCATTTTATGGTACCCTTCTGCATGTAAAACTGCGAGAAAAAAATGAGATTTACTAACCCCTTCTGTTGCAATCACTTGATAGTCACACAAATATTAAGTGAACCCCCCCCCACCCCCCCCCCCCCCCCCCCCCCCCCCCCCCCCCCCCCCCCAGTGATACACAAAGGTAACCAAAGGCGTATCATGGGCTATCGCAATTTTTGATTTTTCAACTAGAGAGTCTTAGGAGTTGGAAGCAGCAACTACTAGGAGTCTCGAAATCTAAGCAGCAACACTGTTGCAATCACTAGACCACTATGAAGGTGCAAGGCCTTGGCTTCACTCTCAAGAACATGTAACCGAGCCTACATTTGCCCACATACATGTAGAGCAATGGCACACAAAGGTAACCAAGAGCGTATCGTGGGCTCTTACAATTTTCCATTTCTTGGCTAGTCCACAAAGAAGAATCATATAGGACATGTTTTGCCAGAGATAGACCACCCAAGGGTAGGCTTAATGGAGAAGGGAGGAACTTGCTCTTTCTTGTCACAAAGCTAGTGACCGTGAGGTTTTTGCAACATGAATCATAGGACATGGATAAGAGGAGTCCACTTGCGATCGCAACAAGTAGCTAATAACATATAGGATGTTGTATAATCTTTTTCTTGGACCAAGTGTACAAAGAAGGCGGCCGGGAAAAACCTCATGACTTCTTGTGGAAGTGTGGCACACGAACATGGATTTCTTCTTGTGAAGAGATCACCCGAAGTGCGCTTTGTGTGGAGATGGGAAAAGAAGGTGGAGCATGTGATGATGTAAAGCCATTTTTTGTAGACGAAGAGGCATGGAAAAAAGGAAGGAAGACCGATGAACAAGGATTTTCTCTATGACAAGTTCTCATCCAAGTTAACGATCCCATATTGAATTACGGACAAGCTCACTGGCTTCTACCTCATCACTATATCACACGGGGTCTTCAATGAAGATCGAGCGGTTTCCCATGATGTTCCTGATCTATCTAGTGGGTCTGAGTTTACTTTTTATGACCGAGTTTATATTTGTCTGTGCTGATTTACTTTATACATATCATTGAAATGGCCATGGGATCAATGAAACTCACACGGGAAAATGGTAGGGCTCTCATGGCGTAGGTGATCGATTCGAAACCAAGCGACGAGAGGTTGGAAGTCCATGTCTTTGACTTTTTTGCCACCCTCCAACAGCCTTCAAATTCGGACGGGAGACTCTTGGAAATCATTCAAGCATATCTCACAGTTCATTATCTCTACAACATTCTTTCTTTAGAAGAATCCTAAAGATCGAGGAAGATTTTTTGAGAAAAACCTGTAAATCAAAGGGAAGAGGTTATATAGCCTTGAACTCTTATGATAATTTGTTAGCGCACAATATAGCCCTAAAATTTCTTAGATTTTTACTACAACATTTGTCTCTCTCTTTTCTCTCTCTCTCTCATATATATATATATATATATATATATATATACATATATACATACATACATACATACTAGTGAAACGGTGCCGCCTTCGATGAACTCTCTCTCTCTCTCTATGTGTGTGTGTGTGTGTGTACCTGTGTGCTATCCGCTTGTGTCACCAGCTTTCAGGGAACATGATTGGATCAAACTGCTCGTGACACCCCTTGTCCATGCCATTTTATTGCCTTCAAGATGCAAGCAAATGTGATTGCATCCGGCATCCCTCCCCCTTGCTCCACATCTGTCAAAAATAGCACAAAGCTTCTTGGCCTTGCCCAGTTGGGCATATCCCGCGATTAGTGCATTCCAAGAGACGACATCCCGATTAGATGGCTCCTTGCACACTTTTTGTGCTTTATGTGGTGCACCACACTTATTGATACATGTGGACCAAGACGTTGCTAAGCACGACTTTTTCTTTGAAGAACCCAAGTCTAATAATATCATCATGAATACATATGTAATGCGAAATGCCTCCAAGGTGCAAGTGTACGTGATTGTGCCCTCTCTCTACATCTGCTCAAACAAAGCCTGGAGCTTCGTGACCCTAACCCCCCCCCCCCCCCCCCCCCCCCCCCCCCCCCCCCCCCCCCCCCCCCCCCCCCCCCCCCCCCCCCCCCCCTCACCTTGTCATGATTTCCTTTAAGATTCCAACGAATGTGATTGCATCTGGAGAGACACCCTCGCTTGGCATCTGCCAAAAATAGCACAGAGCTTGGACATATCCTGAAATTAGTGCTCTATGAAGTACACTACATTTGGGATACATGTCAACCAAGGCAGTGCTAAGCACGACCTCTTCTTACAACAACCTCAGTCTAACAATAGCATCCTGAATTCTTTTACCCGTATTAGCATCTTGTGTAATGCCACATGCCTTCAAGGTGCACATGTCTGTGATTGCATTTAGAGAGATGCATTCTATCTTCATGTATTGAAAATAGCTCAGAGCTTCACGACCTTGACACTTGCCTTTCTTCCCGTATTATAGAGCCCAAGCTACAGACGTCTCGTCGTAGATCTCCCCCTTCTCTATGCCATGTTTGCCTTCAAGATAAAAGCAAATGTGATTGCATCTGGAGAGACACCCTCGCTTCACATCTATGTCAAAAATAGCACATAGCTTCTTGGCCGTGCCCTTGTTGGAAATATCCCGCAATTAGTGCATTCCAAGAGACGACATCCCGGTCAGGAGGCTCCTCATACACTTTTTGTGCTTTATGAAGTGCACCACATTTATTGATACATGTCAACCAAGTCGGTGCTAAGCACGACGTTTTCTCTCAAAAACCTTGGTCTAAGAGCCCCATCCCACCACGTGGTTATGGGGGTTCAATGTCCTCCTTGCACTGAACAGTTGATGTCCCACAGAGTGGCTGCAGCGCTTAGCGAGTTTTGTACGGCACTTATAGTGCATTCCTTGACAATGCCCTACAACCCCTCTAACAACCGTGCGAGACGCAGCTCTAACAATATCATGGTGAATTCTGTTGCCCACATGAGCATGTTGTGGATTTCTGAGAAGAGGCACCTCTCTCTCTCTCTCTCTCTCTCTCTCTCTCTCTCTCTCTCTCTCTCTCTCTCTCTCTCTCTCTCTCTCTCTCTCTGACGCGTGTTGACGGTTGTTGTTGCTGCTCTCAATCGACCACCATCTCATCAGTCGATCAGGTGGTGTGCTGCTTTTACATATAGTATGCAACATCACCAATAGACTCGTGCAAGTGCTGACACAGATGCAATCCTGGTACACTAGGGACCAGACCCAACACCTCTCTCTCTCTCTCTCTCTCTCTCTCTCTCTCTCACACACACACACACACACACACACACTCACTGTGTGTCCATTGCTCTTGCGTGACGCCTGTCACCTTGCACAGAGCAATGGTCCAAAGTCTGTCGAATGAGGCTCACATGTGTAAACACCATTTTAAAGACAAAGAGAGGGACTCGCTTGTTATCCACTTGTTTTGGGGAGTATGTTGTTTGATTAAATGCTTTTGACAAAAATGTCTACCTATTATCTACTCCAAACACATTTCTATGCTTTGGGTACAGGTACCCAAAAACCACTAATTATCAAGAAATCAATATACTTTACATTTTGGAAAGAGATAGACCCCATCTTCTCTCTTATAATCATTCAAGCATATCCCACAGTTCATTATCTCTACAACATTCTTTCTTTAGAAGAATCCTAAAGATCGAGTGATTTGTTGAGAAAAACCTATAAATAAAAGGGAAGAGGTTATGTAGCCTTGAACTCTTATGATAATTTGTTAGCACACAATATAGCCCTAAAGTTTCTTAGAGTTTTACTACAACATTCTCTCTCTCTCTCTCTCTCTCTCTCTCTCTATCTCTCTCTCTCTCTCTCTCTCTCTCTCTCTCTATATATATATATATATATATACATATATACATACATATATGTATATATATGTGTGTGTGTGTGCATGCACGTACACACACACACACACACATGAGTTTCACATTTATCATGAATTAAATGCCTTGGAGTATGGCTCTTCATCAAAATTTGTTTCAAAGAACTCTTCACAAGAACCTCTCTCTCTCTCTCTCTCTCTCTCTCTCTCTCTCTCTCTCTCTCTCTCTCTTTCTTTGTGTGTGTGAAGCTGGTAGTATGCCATGGCAACCATCCGAACATGGATTCCAAGAAATAATAGTTGTATAGGCTATCGTTGCAGTGAAAGAAGTGCTTGCGATGATTGCTGCAAAGCTATTGTAAATTAACTATCTTAATCTGCAAAGATATTATAAACTATCTCAATATTCTGTAAGTGAAAAGAGAAATCAACCTACTAATTTTGCTAGACACTCTTGCTGTTTTGCTAATGCTCTCTCTCTCTCTCTCTCTCTCTCTAAAAAGATAATAGAAAAATTATCTTTTACCTTTTTTTTAATAGTTGTGAATTCCCATTATCAAACTCCCCACAGATTTAGCAATCAACACCCAAATTTAGCCACCTACCACAAATGTAGCTACCCCCCATGATTTGGGCAGTGATTGTTCATCTACACTCTATGATATATATAGGCTATTCAGCCTCACGTATCCCATTCTCATTCTTCGATTGAGCACATCCAATTATCTTGTATCACTCTTGGTGTCGTTAGTGTTTCAATTTCCTTCTCTCTCTCTCTCTCTCTCTCTCTCTCTCTCTCTCTCTCTCTCTCTCTCACACACACACACACACACACACACACACACACACACACACACACACACACACACACACACGCACGCATGCACGCACGCACGCATGCACACGCACACACGTACACACACACATTAGTTATTGCTATTATCAAGTTAATCAATTGTATTTTAGTGCTCGTATTATTAAGTTTTCACATGGTATTAGAGCATTGAAGCTTTAATCTCTTGAAATTACCTTTCTATTTAGTGCCTATCCTTAAGTCATCTTCAAGGAATCCGGAACCTTGTAAGATGGCCAAGCTTGCTTCTACATTTGCTACTATAGCTTCCTACAAAACCAGCTATATCATTGAGAAGCTCAATGGCACTAATTACCAAGTATGGAAGATTAGAATGGAGCTCTATCTCCAACAACTCCAACTTTGGGACATAATGTCAAGAGAAGAGGTGCAACTGGACCAATCTAAGGAGAAGGCATTCATTAGCTCCGTTGATGCCTATAATGCCTAGCAAACCAAACATACCAATGCAAAGATGGAGTTGATTTTGCATTGCCAAGATCAACAGGTGAAATGCGCGTGCGAGAGCATGTGTGTGTGTGCAACAATGGAGAAGAGAGGAGAAGAGATGAGACACATGTTTGGGTGGACTCCAAATACAATAGTATTAGGGCTATGAGTCCTTATTCTTTTATGTAGAATGAATGGTCAATGTTAGTTCCTAGTAGTCTCCGGCCGCCCAATACTCAGGCATGGCACATTGGGCTTTACCACCCCAAATGTGCCTTTAAGCTGGGGTGGCAATGTATATAGACATACAATACAGGTAGACAAATGACCATGATCATCTACCCAATGCCCATGAGTGCACGACAATGTGCAAACCGCTCTAAAGGTAAGCCCTTTGTTAGAAGATCAGCATGATTCTTAGTGGTGTGAATTGGCAAGCTGCAATCGCTTGTCCTCAAGACCTCACGAATGAAGTGATACTTCACATCCACATGCTTTTTCTTGGCATGAAACACTAGATTCTTTGCCAACAATTGTATAGCACTTTGGCTATCACAATGTAGCACAAGCATCTCAACATTGATTCCCAAGTCTCTCACTAGCCGACCAAGCCATATAGCTTCCTTGCAAGCTTCTGAAGCTGCAACATATTCAGCCTCTATAGCAGACACGGTAACACAATCTTGCAAACAAGATTGCCATGAAATTGCACCTCCAGTGAATTACATAGCCTGAAGTGGACCTTCTCTTTTCCAAGTCTCCCGCATAATCTACATCCGTGTAGCCCATTACACATGTTCCCTTTCTTCCAAAGCAAATGCACATGTCTTTTGTACCATTCAAATATCGCATAACCCCTTCACTACCTCCCAATGTTTCTTGCCTGGATTTGACATATATCTCCTAACAACTCCCACTGCAAAAGCAATATCAGGACGTGTAGCAATCATAGCATACATCAAACTCCCAACTGCAGATGAATAAGGCACTTGTGCCATTTTAGCCTTTTCCTCTTCAGACTTAGGGAAATCATTTTAAGAAAGTTTTACACATGGAGGCAATGGAGTACTTAATGCCTTCCCCTTCTCCATATTGAAATGCTTGAGCATTTAGCAATGTACTCAGATTGAGACAAATAGACCAATTTCTTGCATCTATCTCGCTTAATGCGCATGCCAAGGATATGGTTTGCTTCACTCATGTCTTTCATTTCAAATTTTGTATCTAAATCTGACTTCGAGGCCAAAATCTCATCCCTACATTTCTCAGCAATTAACATATCATCTACATAAAGGACCAAAATCAGCAAACTACCATCTTTAGCTCGCTTAGTGTAGAGGCAATGGTCCATATCACTACGTTTGTAGCCTTGAGAGAGCATGAACGAGTAGAATTTATGATACCACTCCCTTGATGATTGTTTTAGACTGTAAAGAGTTTTTCTAACTGACACACCAAGTCTTCATTGCCCTTCTCAACAAAACCTTCTGGATTTTGAATATAAAATTCTTCTTGAAGATCATCATGCAAGAACACCGTCTTGACATACATCTGGTCAATGTTGTCTTTAGCAATCAATGCAAGTACACACCGCAGAGTAGTCATATTGACAACCGGAGAAAAGATCTCATCAAAGTCAATACCCTACTGCTGCTGCTTAAATCCTTTAGCAACAAGTCGTGCCTTGTACTTGGGGTTTATCATGAGGTGTAATTTGTTGGTTGTACACCCATTTTCATGCTAATTCCTTTTTACCTTTTGACAACCGAACCAACTTCCAAGTTTGATTCTTATGCAATGAGTCCATTTCTGATTGCATAGCTTTCTCCCACTTTGCCTTGTCATCCATTGACATGGCTTCCTTATAGCACGAAGGATCTCTGCAATCTGTCAACATACTGTAGTCCAGTGAGGGAGTAAATCTATCAGGAGGCCTTGAAACTCTTGTAGACCTTCTAATAACTGCTTGAGCCGATTGTCCCTCAGCAACATCTTGTACTGCAGGAGGAATATGTATTTGTTGTCTTACATTAGGCACTTCATCCCTATTGTGGAAACTTACATCTTCTTGGAAGATACCTCTCCTGACCTCCACTGTATGCACAGGCTTCTTATGCATCTTTTCTTCATTGAAGTATACATCTGCTGCGAACTATCTTTTTAGCTTCACGATCCCATAACCAAAATCCCATCTCGCCAGGATTGCCATATCCAAGAAATAGGCATTTCTTTGACTTAGGAGCCAACTTGCTTCGAAACTTCTTTGGAACATGGCAATACGCTTCACAGCCAAAGACTCTAAGATTCTTGTAACAAGGTGGCTTCCTAGACCAAAGCTCTTCAGGTACCTTATTATCTAAAGCCTTGTTAGGAGATCTATTAATAATATGGACAGCAATTGCTAACGCTTCCGCCCAAAATCCATTAGGCAACTCTGCATTAGACAACATGCTATGTAACTTCTCTTGTATGGTACGGTGCATCCTCTCAACAACACCATTTTGTGGAGGATTATATGGAGCAGTCAACTCTCTTTTGATGCCTTTGGAATCAAATTTTTTTTGAAAGGCTTTAGTGACATACTCACCACCATTGTTTGACCTTAAGCACTTGTTTTCTTGCTAGATTGATTCTCCACTAATGCCACAAAATTCTAAAATTTCAAAAGAACTTCATCCTTCTTCCTGAGAGGATAAACCCACAGTTTCCTTGAGAAGTCATCAATGAATGTAACAAAGTACAATGAATGTCCCATGGATACGTTAGGCATAGGTCCACACACATCACTATGCACTAACTCTAATGGCTCACTTTTTGGAGTGCTTCCCCTTTTGTGTGGTGACTATGTTTGTTTACCATAAAGACAATGCTCACAAACTGAAAAGTCTAAGAAATTGAAGCCAGGCACATAACCAAAATGAGACAAGATTTTCATTCCCTTTTGAGACATATGTCCTAACCAACGATGCCATAAAGAAACACTTGGATGCTCAATTACACAAATTACATGGTTTTTAACATTGGATACACTCTGTAGCATGTACTAAGTCCCAGACTTTGAACCATGTGCTACCACTAAAGAACCTTTGGTGATCTTCCACGAACTATCACCAAATGTGCAATAATATCCTGCATCATCCAATTGTCCTGTACTAATCAAGCTTTTGGTAAGCTTCGACACATGTCTCACATACTTGAGCATGAATAAAGAACCATTCTAAGATTTTAGCTGCACATCACCGACACCAATTATGTCGCAAGCAAAATCATTGCCAAGACGAACATGACCTTTATGGGCTGCATCATATGTTGTGAACCACTCTCTGTGAGGAGTCACATGAAACGATGCACCTGAGTCAATAACCCAATCCTGTAAAGCATAGTCATCAATGGCGACCAAAAATGTTGAATCCATGGCAGATGTGAGATAAATGTCTCCATCAAAATCTTCAACAAAAACATTGTTGATCTCTTCAATCTTTATACTGCTTTCCTTAGTCTTGCCTCCTTCCGATTTCTTGTTTTTACCTTTCTCTTGTTTCCACTTTCGACAATCTTTCTTCATATGATGCTTTTTGTGACAATGATAGCACTCAATGTCTTTTTGGCCACGTGATTTTCTACGAGATTTTCCTCTGTGATTCTGCTTGCCTTTTTCTTGTGATCGACCACGAAAAACGAGAGCATTGCTAGTACCACGAGAAGAAGAAGACAAAAGCTTGGGTCAACAAGAAAATTTAGTATAAAGTGTTTTCTATGAATGATTTGGGTAATGTAATATTATTCCAGGTTGGGTCCACATCATGATCCTTTTAAAATAGTTTAAGGTTTGGGTTAGGGAACATTCATATTGAAAGATATGTACGAGACACTTGTGGATAAACCTATTAATGGATTTATATTGAAGAAGTTTTTGGGAAAACCTCCAATTCCTGATATTGTGCCATTTTGATAAGTGGTGGGTAGTTTCCAAAATCCTCATGCACAACCCTCGCAGAAGGATAAGCCATGACATGATAATAGTTAAGTATCAAAAATGACTATCTTAAAAAATGGACGAAACTGTCATACTTGCCAAGATGGATCCACAAATGCGTACAAAGGTAGTATCTACAACAAATGTACATATGATAATCTCTACAATAAGCAGTGTATGCACTCTAATAAGCACAAATTAGAGTGCAAGAAATAAATGCAACCTCCCACCAAAAATTCAATCTAGGTGTAGACTAAAAACTAGCTAATACCTGCTACCTGCAATCACTAATAGAGCTTAACAAAGTGTTATAGATACCAAACACATATGGAATATCACAAATAGAACTCAAGGAAATGCTTTCTAGAACCTTACCTATATCCAACTACCGTAGAGGGAAAGTAGTACTTGTACCTATAACCTTTTGTGTCGTAGTCAATGACCACACCACTCTTACACAAAGCATATATTACCCACTTAAGCATACATTGAGTAAATGCTCAAAACACATGTGTTGTGTTTCAGTTTGTGTGTGGAGAGGTTGATGTCATGTAGCAAAAAGTTTTGTTCAAAATTAGGTCAAATGGGCAACCCCATTGCATTTTTAACATGCCCAAACCCCCAAAAACACTTATGGGTTATGTAGATTTGAGTCCGTATGAGGGAGTTATGACCAAAAAATTTGTTTTTTGGGCCGTAAAATGCATCTACAAAAACGTGTTTCTGTCAATCTTCCACATTGTGGGCTGAATAATCGTAGCAAAATATCCCAAATTTTAGAAAAATTAGCTCATAAATGAGCTAAACACAAGCTAAAGATCTCAAATCCACAATCCCATACATGGTTGTTGCAAATTTCCTACTTTAAGCACACCTCAATGCACTCCAATGTGTGTGCAGTCAAAGGATAACACTTCAACTAAATACTCTCCTCCATAAGCACTCAAGAACGGTAGTAAATCAGCTCCAAATAGTGCAAGAAGAACTTATAACAATCAAACCCTCTCTCCGAAAACCAATCGGTTTCGATACTAGAATGAAGGGAAGTGGAAGATTGGAGTCAGATATCTGCAAGCCAGAGGGGGGATAGAGAGAGAGAGAGAGAGAGAGAGAGAGAGAGAGAGAGAGAGAGAGAGAGAGAGAGAGAGAGAGAGTATGACACATAGATATGGTGAGGGAGAGCTAGCCCTTTTCTTCACAGTAGCACATGATAGCGTATTAGTCTATGTGTGGCTCATAAATTGTATATCTATATAGTTAGAGGAATGGGTGGCACGTCCCCAGCCTACATCGTTAGCAACCCAACAACTACCACATCTATGGTAGAAAATCCTCCTTGGGAGTGATGCAGTGAATGAGAGCTCGCACATAGTGTATAACAAAGTGTCATGCCTTAAGAACATGATCAATCCACAAAAGGAAGCAAGCCCAAATCTTTGTCAAAAGCTTCAAACTTCTCACAAGGCAATGCCTTTGTGAAAAGACCTGAAAGGTTGTCCCGTGTTGGCACATAATCCAAGTTGATCTCCCTTGGTGAGAGTCTCTCCCTGACATAGTGATAATGCACCTCAATGTGCTTTGTCTGAGCATGAAAAATTGGGTCGCTCGCAATTGCCAATGCGCTCTAACTATCAATGTTGATGATGTAGTACCCAAATCAGCCATAAGAGTTATGGTCCATACACGCTCAATTGTGATTGCTATCATGTACTCAACTTCACATCTAGAATTGGCCACCATAGGTTTCTTCTGGCTTAGCCATCATATGCATGAGCTTTCAAGTAATGTCATAACAACCAATCCACCAGGAAAGCATGCAAATTTGACAGCAATGTCTCCCCGTTGGGATAAAACAACCCAAGATGTAAAGTTCCACTCAAGTAGCAAAAGATCCTTTTAATCTACCAATGATTAGACCCTAGGCTATGCATAATTTTTCTGATCCGTGAGACTGCAAATTGGATATCTGGCCTCTTTTTACATACATAAATAAGGCATCCTGATAAAGATTGACATTAGCAAGTTCTCCAACATCATGAGGCTCAATTTCAAATCTGTTTCCCTTGGAGTAGCAATAGGTTTGCAGTCCTCAAGTCCAAACTTTCATAGTAATGTCTCTATGTATCTTGCTTGTTGACACAAAGCAATCCCTCCATCACATTGCTTAAAGTATATGCCCAATTAATTATGCAAGAACCCTAACCCTTTCACCTTGCCAAGTGGAATTCAATTTAACCTTGAATTCAACAATGTGTATCTCATTTGGACCAGTAATCAATAACTTTTCCACATACAAAACACTGATAAGAAATACATCACCCTCACATTTGACATACAAAGTGCTTTTAGTTGGACTGTTACAAAAGTCTTCTTCAACCAATGATGTAAGCTTTCTTATACCAAGCATGAGGAGACTGCTTCAACCCAAAAAAGATTTCTTACATGTGCACACTTTCTTTTCTTGTCCTTTCTCGACCAAATCATGAAAATGTTCTAGATATACTTCCTCAAATATATCACCATTCAAGAAAGCAGTCATACAATGTAGGAGCAAAAGTGTCTTCATAGTCAATGCCTTTCTATTGTGAATAACCTTTTGCAACAAGTCTAGTCTGCAACGGTCAATTTCACCATCCACCTTACGTTTCAAATTGTAAACCCACTTCGTACCAATGACCTTTTTTCCTAGAGCCAAATTACATAAAGTCCATGTCTCATTCTCTATAAGTGCATCATATCCTTATTGCATAACAACCATCCAAATTTTTGAATTCTATGTTCATCAAAAGAAAGAGGCTTCCCTTCATCACACATACTAGAAATAACCAAAGCATAAGAATTTGATGCATGGCAAGAACTTGTGTGAGTATGATTAGACATAGGTGCATCCAATTTATTGTCACGCAAAGTATACACCAGCCAATTTGGCATACCCCTAGCCTCTTCATTCCCATTCCTTCCCACATCATGTACATTTGCATCAGTAATAGGCTGATTTGTAAGATTTTTAGAAACCTTGATAGGCTATACATTTGCCTCATTGGAACTTACATTCAAGTTTCCACCATTAAAAGGAAGCAACAAAGTGTCATAAATGTCCCATGAGCTTAGATTATTGTTTATGGTACATGATAACAAAGGCTAAATAGAATCTTTCACAAATAAAACATCTCATAAAATCAAGATACATTTTGTTTATGGATGGTATAAGTTGTAACCTTTGCTTTCAGGACTATAACCAACAAAAATGCATATGATATCCTCATCATTGAATTTTCTACGTTGCGTTTGTGGCAAAGCATAAGCTACACAACCAAAAATGTGTATGCAATCAATAGATAGATTTCTATAATGCCATGCTTAATAAGGAGGCATAGAATGCAAGGCTTTGGTGGGACATCTGTCAAGTACATAAGTAGCACACAAGATAGCCTCAAGATGAAACGAATGTGGTAAAGAACTCTCAACCACACATTGTGCCATCTCCATAACTGACATGCTCTCTTTTTTTTTAGTAACACCATTTTGTTGAGGTGTATATGGCACTGTACATTGGTCTTTTATCCCACAACTAGCTAGAAATGCATTAGATTCATGAGACATGTACCCCCCCCCCCCCCCCCCCCCCCCCCCCCCGCCCCAATCTAGATAGAGGGTGACATAGTACATTTAGAGACATTTTCAGCCATGATTAGAACTTGTTTGAAACACATGAATGCTTTGTACTTAGATTTAAGTGGATAAATCCATGCATGCCTTGAGTTATCATCAATGAAAGTCACGAATTATAGGTAATTACCCAAGGATGGAGTTTGCATAGGCCCACAAACATCACTATGCACAAATTGTAACCTGCATGTAGCCATGAATGAACCATCCTCTAGAAACTTTGAAGGATGCATCTTACCCATAATACACCCTTCCTAAATATTCTTACAAGGTTCTTTGAGAGGTGATAAAGAATAAACCATATCACATTTTTGTAAATGTAGCAAACTGGTAAAATTCATATGCCCAAACTGTGCATGCCAAAGTTTGGCATATGAAAGAACCTTTGAATCCACAAGTTCATTTGCAAAAAAGTTCCTACACTTGTCATACAAAGTGAGCTTATACAACCCATGACACAATATGCTAAATACAACAATTACATCATCAAAATTAAAATCATGCGCTATACATCTATCATCCACAAATTTGAGAATAAGACCAAGCCTTTCAAGTGCAGATATGGACAAAAGGTTCTTTTTTATCCCCAGTGCATAAAGTGCATCAATAAGTGTGAATAAAATACCATTCCAATCAGTTTGCACAATATTTCCAACTCCTTTGATCAAATAAGAGGCATTATTAACCCAAGTGACTGTATTCTCATGAGGGATATCCTTCGAAGAGGCAAAAAAATCACAATGTGAATTAATGTGCTTTGTAGCACCACTATCCAAGTACCAGACATGTGACTCTATAGTAACTATCATACATGCATCATGGACAAAAGGATCATAAGTACACTCTTCACTAAATGCCCACCTCTAAATCTACATCAACAACAGAATATCCATTTGCAAAATATTCTACTATAGCTGCACTGGTAGTAGATCTAGTCTATTTCTTTTTGGCCACTTTTTCCTTTAACTTAGGAAATATCTTTATCAAATGATCATTAGCCTTAAAATAATGGTAGTGCATCTTTTTCTTTCCAATTTCATTGAAATTCCCAAATGAATTACCGCAAGAAAAAGCATTACTCACATGTGATCTACTACTCACAAAAGAATCATGAGAAGTGGTTGCATTGCTATTTCCACCTCTTCTTGAAGCAACAAAAAAATCTTGTTCAACTACACATCATGTAGCCCTATTATTTCTTGAAAGTGACTCCTATAATAGCAATGTGCATAATGCATCCAATTTGATAGCTTGAGGCTTTCCTTGGGTCGTAAGTCTCCAAGTACTAGCAAAAATCTAGTAAGATTTTGGTAGAAAATTCAGTTAACTTCACTTGTAGAAATGAGTTTCTCATTGATGTCCTTGATAATAGCAAGGAAAGTGTCCATGCCATGTTCTTCTTGCATAATCTTTGACTCCATCTCTTTACACGATCATGCAATTTTAGCTCTTTGCAACTTGCATAAAGAACAACTAGAGTATCCCAAAACTATTTTGCTAATTTTGTTGAGAAAAATGAGAAGTAATAGTGCACTTCATAGATAATGCAATAAATGCATGAGCATGTGCATCTCTTTCATTCCAATTAGATTGCTCAGACGTAGGTAAAAAAATCTAGTAGCAACAAACCTGCTAGAACTTGCAACATCCTCAACACAGTCTGTATCCACAAAAGGTGGGCATACATCAATGTCCTACACAACATTCAAGATGCCCTTTAATTCAAGAACATTTGTCATCATGTAAGCCCACATCGGGTAGTTATCCCCATCCAATTTTTCCTTAGTAGAGTAACTAAACCTGATGTGAAAATTGCTCCAAAAGACAAAAAACAAAGTAGGACTAGCACGTGTTATATAGCACAAACCAAAAAGGACTGTAAGGGACCTATTTTGCAAAAAATGCACTCACCAAAATTCTACACAAAAGGGAAAAAGTGCTTCCACATAGTTTTTTGTAGTAGAAATGAAGGTCAAAATGAGCTCGCCCAAAATGAGCTTACCAAAGCTCACTCGATTCAAAGAAAGTGAGAAAGGGGGTGCTGGCGATTGTGCTTAGAAGGATGCAACCTAATCTGACACTGATTATTGGAATTAGGGTTGTAGGGATGCACACATGACTTGGAGAAGATAAAGAAGCTCAAGGAACACAAGAGGGAGTATATTGCTTAGTGCATAATTAGAAAGATAACATGGGGGAAAAACATCCTAGTGAGGGAAAAGCTACCCTAGCAGTCTAAGTGTGTTCACTCACATCACTACCACATATATGGTGACCTCCATAGCTTTGACCATCACTTGGGCCCCTTTCACATCATCACCATCTGGAAAATATCTGCATGCACTCCATCTTCAACTTGCAATCACTTAACAACCACAAATTTGTTTGATGAGTGATCAAGATTGGGTAGAAGAGCACAATGAATGACACCAAATCCAATGAGAATCTAGCATTTTGGCCAGATTTGAGCACTCTATCCACATAGCACTAAAATTGTGCACTTTTTCCTATAAACCCACATTAAGCATAAATTTCTTAATCATCTATTGGCATTCCCTTGCATTTGCAACTACCCAAGCACAATGGCATACAATTGTGAGCATCCATAGCCACATCCCACAATCATTTGGTTGTACCATCATTGCCCAACCCCTTGCCGAACATTCGTGTTCAACCAAAAGCATGATTATTGAAAAACATAGTGTCAAACTAGAAAAACGACCTACAAAAAGAATATCCATATGTACAATAGTCTTATTCATAATCATCATTGAATCTTGTAGCTAGGTGGATTGTCCATCCCTTTGCATCACTTGCAAATATCAACTTGGATGAAATGGCTAGCTATTTGTAGCACACTTTAAGCACCAAGACTCACAATCTGTATGAAATGCAAATAGTCCTACTTTCCAAAAAAAAAAAGATAGGCCTCCTCCTAGATCAAACAAGTAGCTCTGACCATATCCATATACATTTGCAACATCATCATGTGCTACCTTGCACCCAACCATGCAGGGAAGCAATCTACATGCAAGAAGTCTTCTAAAAAGTTTCTTATAGATTGTACAAATAACACCCTTCACCAACTACTTTTAAACCATAATATCTAGCAATTTTTTACCCAAGAGAACTTACATTGGTATTTGTTGAAGCTTAGAAATATACCCCCAAACACCAAAAAAAATAAAAAATGCATAGAATAATCCCTGCCATAAGACTTTCCATAGCACCTCCTTGCACATAACCAAGACCATTGAGAGTAGGCAAAGTAAGCCTCTCATCCATAACAAGAGCTTTACTTGTATCCATGGCATCATGAAAACAAACCATATGTATTTGTGCCTACTCAACTACTAGCACATCATGAGAACAAAAAGGTTGTACAACCTCTTGGGGAATGGTCTCATCTTCTACTTCATCTATAGATGTTGAGCAATACTAAAGAGCCATTATCCCCCACATGTTAGCTACATCATTGCTCTTGATGCACATAGCCTACCACAAAATCATCAAACATATAAGGAAGAGATGTGTCACATTCTCGTTCGTCACATAGCAAAGGACCATCAGTATTTGTTTGGTCATTTGTGGATGTGGCCTCATCTACCAAACTACCATTAGTGTGCAACTCCCAAAATCTTGAATTTGTGTCCTCCTCACCATAAGACGATTTTGTACCTACATCTTCATCTTCATGTTGCTCTAGGTAGGCTTTCCCAACCCTTCATATTGCACATAACCTTCTTCTCCTTGAAAGTCCGTAGCTTTCATCCTTTTTACAATTTTCTATTTTGGCATGCATGAAATCCATAGGAACAAGCTCTTCTACTACTTTATAAGGGCTTTCTAGCTTCTTGTATGCTCCTTCAATAGCCTCTAACAATTGCATGACTACCTTGGTCTCATCTCTTGCATAATGGATTTTACAATCCATTAGCACCTTGGAACCCACAACATATGCTAACTTCTTCACATGCATGACCTCTTTGATAAAGTATTCATCTTTGTTGATGAAATCATCACCATAATTCCAACAATTGGTATCATACCAAGTTGCATCCTCTTGTGCATAGCCACCAACACCGTCAATAGCCCCCCACTTTCCCTAATTTGGGTGAGCTTTGGTGAGCATTAGTAGGTTGAGTAATTTCTTGTAATACTAATCTATGGCGAGTGAAACTTGATTATGACAAGTGAGTCAAGCAAAAATAGATAGGAGGCAAGGGGAAAAAAAGGGGGGGGGGGGGGGGGGGGGGGGGTGTTGGGGAAGGGGGAGAGAGGAAACAACTCATATGTTTACACCAAACACATTTTGCTATATTAGCTCATCAGTGGTGCAAACAAAAAGGGACGGAGGAAAGGGTATAAGTAGGGAGTCATGGTTCAAAAAACTGTACAAAGTACCATAGTTAGGGAGGAGAGGCTAGTTTGGAAGGGGAGTAATTCCTCTTTAAATGTGGGGGGTACATGGAAAAAAGGTGGGAAAAGATTTTTGGGTGGGAAGTATAAGAAGGGAGTACAAGTACTTAGGGGCTATTTAAAGTTATTGAGGGCCTTGAAAGAGAGGCTAGTCAACAAAGTTAAATGAGCCTAAAATGAGAAAAGATTTGGAAGAGGTTATAAGAGGGGAAAATAAGGGGTGGAGGAGTTATGGAGGAGAGGATAGCATGGTTAGGTAGGGTCGGGTTTGGTAGGGTTATAAGAGGGGAAAAATAAGAGGTGGAGGAGTTTATGGAGGAGAGGATAGCATGGTTAGGTAGGGTCGAGTTTGGTAGGGTTGGGTTTAAGGGAGAGGAGGGTGCCAAGGTTTGGAGCATTGAGCCAACATACAATAGGTTTCCGAAGGTGTGCGAGCTCGGGATCATTTTTGAGAAGCTGAGTGAGTGGTTTATTGATGGTGCGGGAGAGGTTTAGAGTGCGGGCAAGGGGAGAGAAGGGAATTTTTACAATGGTTGGTGAAAGCTTGGCTTTATGTAATTTACGAAGTAGAGATGTTCTAGCTTCATAAGAAACATAGAGGAATCAAGCTTCCAAAAGGGAGGGGGGATAGCCTTTATCTCTAATCCTTGCATAAAAAAGGTTGCGAATAGTGATAAAGCCCGAAAGAGAGCTTTCCCGGATAATGTATCTTTTGAGTTCTGAAAGGATGAAAGTAATTTTTTGGTGCGTAGGATGCCAAGATATGTAGTTGTACGTGTTGAGGCCTTTTTGGTGACAATGTGAATCCAGTAAACCAAATGTGGCAAATGAGGATTCTTTGAAGAAGTGGATATCCAAGATAAAAGCTTCTTGAGAGGAGATGGAAGAGGAGATTTTGATATGTTCTTGGGGAGATGTCCATAGCTTTGAAGAAGTTTTTTTAAACTGGAAGCAGGACCATCCCAAATGCCAAAGGCATCGTCGATGAATCTTTTGAAATAAAGAAGGGAAGGGGAGGTGAGTAGCTTCATGCCATCTTCCAGGGAACAAAAAAGAAGGCAAGCGTATACTACTGCAAAATTTGATCCCATTGTTGTGCCTTTGGTTTGATGCCAAACTTCTCCTTTGAAAGAGAGATAGTGATGATTGAGGATGAGAGAGGCTAGGGACATAATGAAGTGCACTTTTGGAGAGGGAAAGAAATCCTGGATGGAATTTTTGAGAGCTAAGAGTCCCTCTATAATGGGGATGCTAGGATAGAGGGACTCTACATCAAAGGAGAAGAGGACAACATGGGGAGGAAAGGGGGTGGAGATGTGGTCTGAGATAAGGGAGTGGGAATCTTTAAGGTGTTTTTTTTTGGATAAGAGGATAGGGTAGAGTTGTGCGTGGAGCCATTTGGAGGAATTTTCTAATACATATCCCTTGTAGGAACAAATGGGGCGGCCTACAAGGAAGGGTTTTATGATTTTGGGTAGGAGAGAAAAGGGGCAAGGTTTAGGTTTAACTAGAGAAGAGGAGAGGATGAATCCCTCTCATTGCTAGAGAGAAATGGGTAGCCCAAAATCATAGAGGTGAGGAGGGAGGCAACAAAGGCTAGAGGAGGGGAAGAAACCTTGGAGTAGGTAAAGGGGTCCATGAGGTGGCGAAGGGCTTCTTTATCATACCAATCTTTGGAGAGGACAATGGGTCCAAGGTTTTTATCTGCGGGTTTGATAACAATGTTTTGGTTATTTTTTAAGGAAGAAAGGGCATTAATGAAAGAAGGTTTGGTACAGAAAGGAGGAATAAATGAGACAAGATAATTGAGGAGAGTGAACACATGTTTGAAGGCAAAGTTAAGAGAAGAGGAAGGCGAAGGTAGATTCCAAGTGGGATTGGGACTAGATAGAGAGAGGTTAGAGGGAGGGGAAGAGTTTTTAAAGAACATTTTAAGATGGAGGTTTCTTTGTAAATTAGAGTAGGCTTTAAGTATGGAAATAGGAGGGGGTGGAGGAGAAGGAGTGATATAATTGAGCCCAAGACCTAAGAGTTTATGCTCGGAGGAAGAGAGAGGGTGACTAGAGAGGTTGTGGAGAGGTATGTAATCTTGTTTTCAAGAGTGAAGGTAGAAAGATTGCTTAGAACCAAAATTTTATAGAGGTGAGGATTAGTTAGAGGAAGCCAACATTTATGACACTTTTTTCCCGAGTGGGAGGGATGGGGGAGGAGAGGGAAAGTACATGGAGGAGGGGTCCAAAGGTGAGGGAAAAGGGGGGGTTTAGGAAAGAGCAAGTGGACCCAAGAGGTAGGGTGATCTAACCCTAGTTCATTCTCCTCCATTGCAAGTTTTTTGAGCCTTTGGGTAGGCTAAAATTGGGATGTAGAGGCTTGGTATGGGGTAAGTGGGAGGGTTTAGGAGAAGGAGAAATGAGTGGGTAGTTGGGAGTTTGGAGGAGAGAGGGTAAGTGAGAAGGGCTGCTAGAGGTGGGAGAGGGATTCTTTGGAGTGTTTAAAATGGGGAGATTACAAGGGGGGAGGGAGTGGCGGGGGTAAAAGGTAGGAGGGGAGGTTTTAGGTTTCTTAAATGGTTGTCGAGTGAATTCTTCATGGGAGTTTCTAGCCAAGGGAAGGTTTGGTTTGAAAGGTTTGGCTTGGAAGGAGGAAGGCTTTGGGTGGGTAGTGTGGTGAGAGCGCTTGGGGAAAGAAGGTTTGAGAGGAGGTGAGAGGAGTTTTTTCATTTGGGCAGTGACCTCGTGTTGCACCAATACACCCACCGTTTCCTCTTTAGGTATGGATTCCACCTCTTCTAGGAGAGAGATTTGTGATCTCTTCCTAGAACCATGAGCCGCCATGCTCAAGAAAGAGGCCAAGTGAGTTTGAAGAATTTCATTTTTTAGGAGTGCATCAAACTCATTGAGGGAAGTTTGTTTCCAAGCAAGGAGTTGGTTGTGCCAAGTCGAAGGTAGCACTCTAGGGAAGGAGATGGGTGCAAGCTTTTTAGTGAGCTCTAGAAGCCTCTCTTCCACAATATCGTGGTAGTCATCAAAGCTTTTTTGAAGATTCTTAATGAGAAAAGTTTGTGCTTGGATGTATGCTTTAGTGCAATCTAGTTGAAATTGTATGTTTAGTGCCTATAGTTTAGCGCTTAAAAGTGCTTGTGCATGAATGTCTTCTAAGGCAAGACGAGGTGTTTTCATACAAAGACTATGAGGGGCCTTTTGGTTAGCGTGAAGGTTTTGAAGGTGTGTGAGATGGGATTTGGCTTTTTTAAGCTTGAGGTGAAGGGCTTTAAATTCTTCCAATGAAAGGGATACAATTTTGTTAAACTCCAAGGGTTTCTCTATGGCGGGTAGGATGGGGAGGGATGGTGGGTAGGGAGAAAGATTTGAAGAGTTAGCGGAGAGAGACCCGAAGCCTAGAGGGAAAGTAAGGGAAGGATTAGTGAGGATGCCACTTTGAGAAAAATTGGCAAAAATACCGCCTTGGTTTGGATAGGGAGACTCGTAAAGCCATGCTTGGAAGAGCTAGCCAAACCGGGATGAGTAAAAAGAGAGGGATTTTTCTTGCTGTGGTTGTTGGTAGAAGGAATAGAGAGTTGGTCGAGATCCTTGATTGATAGGTTAGCGGTGAGTCCCAAGATTTCCTCCGGGGTAAATTTTTATTTAGTCTCATTTTGACCTCCATTCTCACTGTAAGGTTTCCAGTTTCTGAAACCTTAAAAATTGTACAAAGCTTGTAAAATTAACTTGAAAGCCACTCTTGAATGATTCAATCATGGTTGATATTGGTATTTTTGGAATCATAACCAAAGCTTTACTATGGTTAGTAATTTTCAGAATCAGATTCTGATAAAATCTGGAAAAGTTACGGGCCCTGAAAGGTTACACTAGGAATTCAATTAGATAAATAAAAAATTGTATGGTTTCATTAATTATTATTAACAAAGAATTTCTTATCCTAAGGTTCTAGAATTTACATATTCCAATTTTCATCATTAAAAATCAGTAAAATCAGTCAAAATCGATTCTGGAAGCTGAGGGGACAGTTTGGAGCTGTGGGGAACCTGCCCGGGACAGATATAGCACCAGGTGGGGTTACCTAGAAGCTGGGGCCTTGCTTGAGGTGCCGGAACCTGCTAGGAATAGCTCGGGACCCAGAAAAACTATAAAAAGACCCCCTTTCCTTCATAAAAATTTAGACTCGGAGCCTTGGCATGTTCTCTCTCATCTAGAGAGACCTCTATGCAGAAATCACTAGAGATTAAACTCTAGTTGGTTAATTAAACATTAATTAACCCTAATATTTGTTAATTAGTAAAGCTAAGTTAACAATTTACCTAATTATCTTAGCAGAATTACCCTATTTTTAGTACAAATTAAAAGGGAGAAAATAGAAAATTGATTAAAAATGATTTGAGATATTTATTAGAGGTTAATCACATCTTAGGGAACCCGTGATAATTATGTTAACCTCAGATAGATAGTTTACCAAATTATCTTAGCAAAATTACACTGTTTTTAGTACAAATTAAAAGAGGAAAAATAGCAAATTGATTCAAAATGCTTTGAGATATTTATCAGATGTACATAACATTTTAGGACACCCGTGATAATTATGTCAACCTCAGATAATTAGTTTACCTAATTATCTCAGTAGAATTACATTATTTTTAGGAGAAAATAAAAAGGGAAAAATAGTAAATTAATCCAAAAACATTTGAAATAATTTTTAGAGGTAGAATACACCTTGAGGAACCTGTGATAAATATCCTAACCACAGATAATTAGTTTAAATACTTATCTTCATTAAAAGTAACCGATTTTGTGTATAAAATAGAGAAAGAAAATTAGTAAATGAATTTATATAATTACTAAATAAATACCTGAGGTCCAAAATCACTATTGAAGGTTGGAAAAACTACCTTAGCATAAATGATTGGTATAACAAATTACTATCATTAAAATTTACCTTAATTATACCATAAGTATAGGATGGAAAAGTTATAAATCAATTTTATGAAAATTCCTAAAGATAGAACATAACAAATGACATTTAGGGTGAGTAATCCATTAGCAGATAAGAATTATAATTTACTAAGGTTAAATGTAAAATATTGATGGAATATAGACTAAGGAGAAAACCAGTTGAATAGTTTCCCTAATTAAATGGTACTTATGGGAAGTTACTAATAGTACAAGGAAGTTACAGGAGAAATATCTCATCCAATTAACTATCAAGGATACCTACTTACTCCAAAAATTCTTATTTTTGGGTAAAAAAGAAGAAAAGAGATTATTCCATTAAACCTCTAATCGATTAAGTCTTTTTATAAGGCTGTCAATATGGCTCCAAAGAGAACTAGAGGAAATCCTCTTACCGAGGAAGAGGATATTATCAACAAAAGAAATAAATCCACTTACGATCATGAGGATGGGCCTAGCCATAGGCTGATGGAGGAAAGGCTGCAGGCTCCAGTGCAGCAGCACATGGACGATCAGTCCCAGGTGACTGATTGACCTAGGAAAGAAATGTTTGACCATTCTTAAGACAGCTTTGTCTCAAGACACCTCCGATTCTTTGGAATATTTTAATCCAGGTAATGAGTAATGATGGCGATTCCGTTATGGATGAGTTGGTTTCCTTAGCACGTGTGGAGTCTTTACCCCATGCTTGCGTGTATTTGTGGATATTACTTAATATATCAAGCTTATCCTAGAGCAACCGCCCGGTTGTATGGGCAACCGGTTGGCGTATGGGCGCTTGAACTTTGGGTGATGGCCTTTTCCACCCCGGTTTTTATAAATAAGAAATGGGTGCCGTTTTTTCACCCCTGTATAGGTAGTCTTGAGACAAGCCAGTACTGGTCAGAGATACTTCAAAATGACAGTACCTTGTCTTAAGTCTAAAGATGTTTGTTTGCTGAAAGCAATGTTTTCAATACTGTTTTCAAGGGATGTCTTAATGAAATTCAGTTGTGAAAGCTAAAGGAATCATTGTTTTAATTGTGAAAAGAATGTGGTAGTAATTAAACAACACAAAAATCATGTGTGAGTGCGGGGTGGTAAGTGGGGATTGACTAAGGTTGTCAATCATGGACGGGTGGACCTGATTAGTCAGGTAACTATCCATTCTCGCGTACTAAAACGTTTAGAAACTTTTTTACTTAGAAGAGGAATCCATCAATGGCTGTGCCCTCACATATGTTAAGGGAAAAAAAGCGTTGACTACGGAAACTTTAATCTGAATGATGGAGGTTATAAGGCCGGAATAGTTTTTTTCAGTGGTCCCGTTTCCACTACGAGATAGGACTAGGTCTCCTTCTAAGGCTATAAACCTAAACCATTGTCAATGGTAAGGGTGAATTCCTTGGAATTCTTCTTGTTTAAGGACTTTGACTTAGTAGGCCTAGAGACTTGTCAATGGTCCCATTCCGCTTTTGGTGTTGGCGGGTTTGGGGACCTTACAAGTGGTATCAGAGCATGGTAAGGTCCTAACCTTAGGAGGGAAAAAGTTGAAAAAATAGGCACAAGTTATATTGCATTTTTAATTATGGTATATTGTGAAATGAGAATTTCCCTATCAATACAGGAAAATATCCACCAAGCTTACCAAAATTTTGTGATTTTCAATATCATGTTTGAGGCTGCTTGCAAATCCAATAAATTTTTATTTCGCAAGAGCATCATGCAATTATTATATGTAATGTTTTCCCCTCCTCCTACATGGGAAATCAGCTGGTCACAATTTGGTGGAATTTTCTTGATTGATACAGGACAGATAGAAGATTTGGCACTCAATTTGAAAAGACTCAAGTGGACAGAAACACTTCGGACCATCAAAGTTTTCTTTTTCAGTGGGACTGAAGATCTAGATCATACCATTACTATAGATGGGGTAGAAGTGTCACAAAATGATTGGGTATATGATCAAGTAGCCAAAGTAATATACCCAGGTAGGATCAGACCCATGAGGGTAGACCCAAAATTTAGGGGACCAAAAGATGTCATATTTTTTGATCCCCTGTCAGACCCACCAATGGTGAAGAGGATTTTGGTATAGAGAGTTACACATTGTATATAGCATGAGTCTATCTTGTATATAGTATGAGTCCATCTTGTATATAGCATGAGTCCATCTTATACATAGTATGAGTCCATCTTGTACATAGTATGAGTCAGTGTTGTATTAACTCTTGTATATACCATGGTTTTATGACATGCTTTGTATAGTTTAATTGAGATGATTATAGTGATTGTCGGATTTCTGTTTTCATTCAAAATTTCAAAAGTATATAAAGTAGAAAACTTGCATGACAGAACTAAATTAGTGTTATCACTAAAAGATTTTCATTAATTAAAAATCCAGGGTAATGCAAAAAGCCTCTACACTGCCACCCAACAAAAGAAACTACTGTTAAAACAAGTTCAAATCCCAACTTTCAAGGGAGAGGGAACCAACTTAGAACGTGATGTCGAAGCCTGGCTCGACGCCATGGATGATTATTTCTTGGCAACAGGATTTGCTTCGGAAAACCAAGCAATGTTAGGAATGTTTGACTCACTTGAGATGCAAAACTCTGGTGGAAACAATAATGTAGAGATAACCCTTCCATTAGTCCCTCCTAGGAAAGAATGAAGCAGGCAGTCAAAGAAAGATATCTTCCTCCAGCTCACCAAGCTAGTAAAATGAATGAATTCTTCGCCCTCAAACAATTAGGGATTACCTTGGAAGAGTACTACACCAAATATATGTCTTTACGACGTTTTGCACCCCCAATGACAATGGAACAACATATCGCTCGTTTCTGCCAGGGTCTAAACAAACCTTTAAGTCCGCTTAGAAGCTATAAGACCCATATCTATCCAAGATGCTCTTCTAAGAGCTAAACCACTTGCATCTGAAGGAAACCCCCCTGCAAGGAGCTATTACAACTACAATAACTTTAGAGGAAGACCAAGGGGAAATTACAACCAAGGAAATCAACGAAGGGCAGTGATAGCTGTAGCCACTATAGAGCAGACTTTTCCAAACATCAGATGTTATGGATTCAACAGAATGGGGCACTACAGGAGCCAATGCCCACAGGGGAAAATCCCCGAGTTGCTACCGGAACCACTCTCAGACTCAGATAGGACAAGGAAATAATCAAAGAGGTAGAGGAAATAGAGGACGAGGCAGAGGAAGAGGTAGAGGAGCTAGAGATTATGCTGCAGTAGGAGAGCCAATCTTGTTGGATGAGGAAGACGAAAGAGCTACTCTTTTTTCCGACATTGATAACCCTGGAGCTCGGCAACAATATGCTGTCATCCAAACCACTGCAAATAGAGAAGGTGAAAAATTTGAATTACTTATAGATTGTGGCAACAAACACTCTTTTCTCTCCCCTAAATGTTTTAAGGAAACTTAAATTGAACCAATATCCCACCGAGAAATTAGTGGTAGAACTAGCAAATGAGAAAGAGGTTCTATCTCAATTTACAGCTGGGGAAGTTGAGTTTGAACTAGGAGGAACCCTTACTTCATCTTACTTTCGGACTCTACCAGTAGGAATCTATGATGGTATTCTAGGAATGGATTGGTTAATAAAAAATCAAGCCCATATTCACTGTGCTCAAGGGAACCTATCCTGCAAAAATCACTTAGGCGAAGAAACGTTAGTACAAGGATCAAATGGGAAGCCTAAGGCTCATTTAGTTAAGGCTAGTCGACTTTTGAAGGGGTTACGCAAGGGAAAACAGATCTTTGTAGTAAAACTTAATAAGGCAGATGATTCAAGGGACAACACAACTCCATAATTGCTTAAGGAATTTTCGGATATATTTCCGGAAGACCTCTCAAATTTACCTCCTCCAAGAGACATAGACCACGAAATAGAAACCTTTCCAGGTAGTGAACCAATTTCAAAAAGGCCCTACAAAATGTCCCTCCCTGAAGCTATTGAATTAAAATAACAGCTTTGTCAGCTTATTGAACAAGGATTCATAAGACCAAGCATTTCACCTTAGGGAGCGCCTGTTCCATTCCAAAAGAAGAAGGATGGATCTTTACGTCTCTGCATCGATTATAGGGGACTTAACCAGGTATCAGTAGAGAAGAAGTATCCTATTCCTCGCATCGACGAATTGCTTGATAGATTACATGGGGCCAAGTTATTCACAAAAATTGACATTGATCAGGTTACCATCAAATCCGGATTAAGGAGGCAGATATTTACAAAACTGCATTCAACACCCGGTATGGGCATTATGAGTTCATCGTGATGCCTTTTGGTCTACGAATGCTCCGACTACTTTTAACCGTCTCAGGTAGGATATATTCAGAGAATATCTGGATAATTTTGTGTTGGTGTTTTTCGACGATATCCTCGTATATTCCAAAGATGAAAAAGAGCATGAAGGCCATGTACGTAAAGTACTTCATCTTCTACGCCAACATCAGTTATATGCCAAGATGAGTAAATGTGTGTTTTTCACGCCCGAAGTTAGTTATCTTGGTTTTATAATAAACCCTGAAGGAATTTTAGTAGACCCTGCAAAGATTAAGGATATAATATACTAGCCACAACCCAAAACAGTCAGTGAGATTTGAGGATTTTTGGGCATTACAGGATGGTATAGAATCTTCGTCAAAGATTAAGCAGTCATCGCCGCACCCTTGACGCAACTACTTAAAAAGACAGCCAAACTTACATGGGAAAAAGAACAGGAGGATTGTTTCCTCAAACTAAAACAAAATTTCACATCAGCCCCTGTACTCAAACTTCCTAACTTCACTCAAGAGTTTGAAGTAGTAACAGATGCCAGCGGTCTTGCTATAGGAGGAGTCTTAAACCAAGAAGGCAGACCAGTCGCCTTTACTTCTCAAAAATTAAGAATCCATGAGCTGAATTATCCAACTAATGATCTAGAACTCCTAGATTTCATTCATGCTCTAAAACTCTGGAGGCACTATCTTCTAGGAGGAAAGTTCGAGTTAATCATTGATCATCAGAGTTTAAAATGGATTTTTTCACAAGCAACACTCAACATGAAGCAGAGAAGATGGATACAACTCTTACAGGAATATGATTTTGAAATAAAATATAAACCGGGGAAAGAGAATGTCTGACGCTCTTAGCCGTAAGGTTTTTCTTGGGGCTATTTCCTTAGTTGACAATCCAATCCTAAACAAGGTTAAGCAAGCTTCCCTGGAAGATGAGGATTATCAAAAACTTCTACAAGTTATTAATCAATAGGACCTAAAGGAGAAAGAGAAAGACAGAATCAAGGATTATTCACTTGAGGATGGGCTTCTCTATTATAAGTATCAGCTTTATATTCCTAAGAATCCAACATTAAAGGAGTTAATCCTTTATGAAGGACAGAACGCCCTAGTTGCCGGCCATCTTGCCTATGCAAAGACCCTCAAGGCCATAAGGAAAAGCTATTTTTGGCCAGGAATGAAAGGAGATATACTTCGCTACATCAAACAATGTCTTTCTTGTCAAAGGAGTAAGGCTGAACGAGTAATGATGCCAGGAAAACTTCAACCTCTGGACATTCCTCAAATGAAGTGGGAACTCATTAGCATGGACTTTGTAACTGGCCTTCCCACTGTTCAAGGGGGTTACGACTCCATTATGGTGGTAGTAGATATGCTGACTAAAGTATCCCATTTGATGCCTGTAAAAACAACTTACACTACATCAGACATAAGCCGTTTATTTATCAAAGAGATCTTCAGATTACACGGACTTCCTAAGAGAATAGTCAGTGACAGAGATGCAAAATTTACTTCAAAATTTTGGAAAGCTTTATTTGAATCCTTAGGTACCCAGCTATGTTTCAGTAAATCCTATCACCCTTAGAAGGACGACCAGACGGAAAGAGTGAATCAAGTTATTGAAGACATCCTTAGAGCCTACTATAGTAGAGAACCCCGGGAATGGATACAATTTCTTCCTCTGATGGAATTCGCCTATAATTCATCATTTCATAAAAGCATTGGGATGTCACCATTTAATGCTCTTTATGGGCATGAATGTATATCACCCCTAAACTTTTCTGACCCTACTACAAGAGTAGAAGCTTCAAAGCAAATGTTGGAGGAGATGGATGACCAAACCAAAGCTATACGATAGGATATTCAGGCAGCTAAGGACCGCCAAAAACATTATGCTGATAAAAAGCGGTCTGATCGGTTCTTCAAACAAGGGGATAAAGTATTCCTTAGGGTACGACCAAAAAGAAGCACTTTATCCCTGGGAAAATACAAAAAACTAAGCCCCAAATATTGTGGACCTTATGAAGTGATTAAAGTAATCAGTGATCAAGCTTACAACTTAAAACTACCTGAGCACCTCAAGGTCCATAATGTATTCCATATCAGTCTTCTAAAACCCTACATCACAAATGCCAATCACACTCTAGATGATGAACAGATAGTGATGCAGAAGCAGGTAATTCTTGAACTCCAACCAGATTGTATTCTCGATACTAGAGAAAGGAGTCTACGAAACAGAGTTATCAGAGAGTATTTAGTACAATGGAAGGACTACCCCACTGAAGACGCCACCTGGGAGGATGAAGTATCACTTCGCAAAGATTTTCCCAATTTTGGTTGAGATGAGGATATCTCAATTCCTTAAGTTGGGGTGATTGTAAGGTTTCCAGTTTCTAAAACCTTAAAAATTATACAAAGCTTGTAAAATTAACTTGAAAACCACTGTTGAATGATTAAATCACGGCTGATATTCGTATTTTGGAATCATAACTAGAGCTTTACTATGGTTAGTAATTTTCAGAATCAGATTCCAATAAAATCTGAAAAAGTTATGGGCCCTGAAAGCTTACACTAGGAATTCAATTAGATAAATAAAATTGGATCGTTTTAGTAATTATTACTAACAAAGACTTTCTTATCCTAAGGTTCTAGAATTTATTGATATTCCAATTTTCATTAATAAAAATCAGTAAAATTAGTCAAAATAAATTTTGGAAGCTGAGGGGGAAGTGTGGAGCTGTGGGGAACCTGCTTGGGACAGATATAGCAGCAGGTGGTGCTACCTAGAAGCTGGGGCCTTGCTTGAGGTGACAGAACCTGCTAGGAACAGCCTGGGGCCCAGAAAAACTATAAAAAGATCCCCTTTCCTTCATAAAAATTTAGACTCGGAGCCTTGGCACGTTCTCTCTCATCTAGAGAGACCTCTACGTAGAAATCACTAGAGATCAAGCTCTAGTTGGTTAATTAAACTGTGATTAGTCCTAATCTTTCTTAATTAGCAAAGCTAGGTTAACCTATTTACAATTATCTTAATTAATTGAAGATTAATCCTATGTATACTAAAAAATCCTCTCTTAATTAAAAATTCCCTACTGATTATTTTAATCAAGCTTAGGGATATTAAGCTAATTAATTATTATACCATATTAGAACTAAAATTATATATTTTTACCATAAATTAATGGGAATTATACTAATTAAGTTTATATTAAAATGAGATAATTATCAGAATTGTGTTAGACTATCATTATGCTATGAAAATTATCTTATAGTTTTTTGAGTAATTTTCATGACTAATTAAGAAAAATTACACTATTTTTGAGAGAAAAATAAAGGGAGAAATGATCATATTATTTCAAAATGCTTTGAGATATTTATCAGAGGTTAATCACATCTTAGGAAACTCGTGATAATTATTTTAATCTCAGATAATTAGTTTACCTAATTATCTTTGCAGAATTACACTATTTTTAAGAAAAATTAAAAGGGGAAAAATAGTAAATTGATTCAAAATGCTTTGAGATATTTATTAGAGGTTAACCACATTTAAAAAAACCTGTGATAATTATGTTAACCTCAGATAATTAGTTTACTTAATTATTTTAGCAGAATTACATTGTTTTTAGGATAAATTAAATAGGGAAAAATAGCAAATTGATTCAAAATGCTTTGAGATATTTATGAGAGGTTAATCACATCTTAAAATACTCATTAGTATATTAACGTCATATAATTAGTTTACCTAATTATCTTAACAGAATTACATTATTTTTAGGACAAATTAAAGGGGGGAAAATAGCAAATTGATTCAAAATGCTTTGAGATATTTATCAGAGGTTAATCACATCTTAGGAACCCATGAGAATTATGTTAAACTTAGATAATTAGTTTACCTGATTATTTTAGCAGAATGACACTGTTTTTAGGACAAATTAAAAGGGGGCAAATAGCAAATTGATTCAAAGTGCTTTGAGATATTTATCAGAGGTTAATCACATCTTAGGGAACCCATGATAATTATGTTAACCTCACATAATTAGTCTACCTAATTATTTCTGTAGAATTACATTATTTTTAGGAGAAAATAATCAATTAATCCAAAAACCTTTGAGATAATTATCAGAGGTAGAACACACCTTGAGGAACCCGTGACAAATATCCTAACCTCAGATAATTAGTTTAAATACTTATCTTCATTAAAATTAACCAATTTTGTGTATAAAATAGAGAAAGGAAATTAGTAAATGAATTTACATAATTACCAAATAAATACCTGAGGTCCAAAATCACTATTGAAGGTTGATAAAACTACCTTAGCATAAATGATTGGTATAACAAATTACTATCGGCAAAATTTACCTAAATTATACCATAAGTATAGGAGGAAAAAGTTATAAATCAAATTTATGAAAATTAAAGTTAGAACATATCAAATGACATTTAGGGTGAGTAATCCATTAGAAGATAAGAAATATAATTTACTAAGGTTAAATATAAAATATTCATGGAATATAGACTAAGGAGAAAACCAGTTAAATAGCTTTCCTAATTAAATGGTAATTATGGAAAATTACTAATAGTACAAGGAAGTTACAGGAGAAATATCTCATCCAATTAACTATCAAGGATACCTACTTACTTCAAAAATCCTTATTTTTGGGTAAAAAGGAAGAAAAGAGATTATTCAATTAAACCTCTAATCGATTAAGTCTTTTTATAAGGCTGCTGATATGGCTCCAAAGAGAACCAGAGAAAATCCTCTTACTGAGGAAGAGGATATTAGCAACAAAAGAAATAAAGCTACTTATGACCATGAGGCTGGGCTCCAGCGCAGCAGCACATGGACGGACGGAGGAAAGTCTGCAAGCTCCAACGTAGCAGCACATGGACGACCAGTCCCGGGTGGATTTCTATTTTGTTCGCTTAAATCTTTTAAAGTTCATTTTTAAGTGATCATTGCATTCGTAAGGGTTAGGAAGGATAAACTGGCTGTAAATGGAAGGTAGCTTCCAAAAAACCAACGAGCAATGATTGTAAATAGGAAAGAAATGATTGGCCGGTATATAACTGATTGACCTAGGAAAGAAATGTTTGACCATCCTTAAGAGAGCTTGTCTCAAGACACCTCTGATTCCTTGGGATATTTTACTCCAGGTAATGAGTAATGATGGAGATTCCGTTATGGATGAGTCGGTTTCCTAAGCGCGCATGGAGCCTTTACCCTGTGCTTGTTTGTGTTTGTGGATATTACTTAAGATATCAAGTTTATCCTAGAGGAACCGCCTCGTTGTATGGGCAACCGGTTGGCGTATGGGTGCCCAAACTTTGGGTGATGGCTTTTTCCACCCCGGTTTTTATAAATAAGGAATGGGTGCTGTTTTTTCACCCCTGTATAGGTGGTCTTGAGACAATCCAGTACTGGTCAGAGATACTTCAGAATGACAGTACCATGTCTTGAGTCTAAAGATGTTTGTTTGCTGAAAGCAATGTTTTCAATATTGTTTTCAAGGGATGTCTTAATGAAATTCAATTGTGTGAAAGTTAAAGGAATCATTGTTTTAATTGTGAAAAGAATGTGGAATGTATGGGCAACCGGTTGGCGTATGGGCGCCCGGACTTTGGGTGATGGCTTTTTCCACCCCGGTTTTTATAAATAAGGAATGGGTGCTGTTTTTTCACCCCTGTATAGGTGGTCTTGAGACAAGCCAGTACTGGTCAGAGATACTTCAAAATGACAGTACCTTGTCTTAAGTCTAAAGATGTTTGTTTGCTGAAAGCAATGTTTTCAATACTGTTTTCAAGGGATGTCTTAATGAAATTCAGTTGTGTGAAAGTTAAAGAAATCATTGTTTTAATTGTGAAAAGAATGTGGTAGTAATTTAAACAATACAAAAAACATGTGTGAGTGTTGGGTGGTAAGTGGGGATTGACTAAGGCTGTCAATCATGGACGGGTGGACCTGATTAGTCAGGTAACTATCCATTCCTGTGCACTAAAACGTTTAGAAACTTCTTCACTTAGAAGAGGAATCCACCAATGGCTGTGCCCTCACATATGTTAGGGGGGGAAAAGCGTTGGCTAAGGAAACCTTCATCTGAATGATGGAAGTTATAAGGCGAGAATAGTTTTTTTTAGTGGTCCCGTTTCCACTGCGAGACAGGACTAGGTCTCCTTCTAGGGCTATAACATTATGACATTTGGGGCACATTACCGCTCAGATAGACGAACAAAAAAAAAGGAAAAATTCAAGTCATAAAATCTTGGAGGCGGTAATGCTGGAGTCAATGGTCGTGGTAATGGTCCTTCAACAATGCACGTGGTAATCAGCCCGGCTATATTTTCGCGTTTATTTCCGCGGGCGTTATAGCAAGAATTACCACAAGCATTACCGCGCACGCGAGTATTTAAAAAAAAAGCAGATGACCATTTGGATGGTCCTTGGTAGGACCCATCCAAATGGTCATTTGCCTTTTTTTTCCTATAACTTTAATAAATAAAAACAACAATTTCATTGCACAAAAACTTTGGGCCAAAATCAAATGTTTAATTATATTGGAGAAATTGTTCATTACAAAATTGCCCAAATAGGCGATGCATGGCGGCTATACAACTGTGGCCAAAAGAAGACTTTGGACCAAAATAAAGTGTTTAATTATATTGGATATTACAAAATTTCCCAAATAGGCGATACATGGGGGCTATACAATTGTGGCCAAAAGAAGACAGGCCCAAAAACACTCGGAGGATTGAGCTACTCGGATCCTGGGACCTCTTGAGGGACTCCTTGACTCTGGAAAAGAAAAAAACAACAAAACCTTTAATTAATACAAATGGATACATAATTCTGCATGCACTTATTTTTAGAAAAAGTTCACACTTACAGGCTGTAGTGTACGACATGCATTTTCAAATTCTTCGCGATTGATTTTGTTGTTTTCATACAGCCTGCACCATGTCTGATATTCAGAGTGGCTCTCTCTGTATCTCTAGATCTCTCGGCTTGGGCGGGTCATAGTAATATTTTGCTATATATCAATTAAAAAATATCACAAACCTGACCTTATTACCACAAATTAAATCAATTCAAATGAAAATACGCGCACTCACAAATTTATCTTTCCATGCTGCTTTTCCGCATGAGCCGTAATGCGTGGACGTTTGCTGCGCCCTCGCCTCCACCTGCCGAGTGTGCGCCCTAGCACCTGCCGCTCTCTCGTCCTCCAGCTCGCCCTGGGATTTCTCCCACTCCTCGTTGTGAACATTTCCAGGGCGATAGTTGTGACCCTCAAATTCAAATGTTCACTTTGCCGCCCTTTGCACAGTGGACTTCTTATTTTTCAAGAAATTCTTGACGTACTCCTCGAGCCACTGCCTGGAGAACTCTTCCACTTCCGGATTAGGGAATCGCATGAGCAATGTAGTGTGAATGTACGTCAAGTCGGCTGGGTCCTGATCTTTGAAAGATTAAAAGAAATCTTGGTATGTCGAGTGGATCAGCTGGTTAAGGTACCCTCGAAATGTCCTCTCCAAAGAGGAACCTAGATTCACCTCCCCCCCTTGATGTATATATAATAGTAGTAGCCACGAGCGTTCGGGGCGGGCGCATCGCGGTCCTCATCCTCATGTGGAGCTCCAAGGGGTGAGCGAGGAGGTCGGGGTGTAAGAGGAGGTGAATCTGTAGCACTGCCCCCTCCACCACCAAAGTAGCACGAGCCACTACCTCGACGAGAGCGTGAGCCACCACTACGGAAAGAGCGCTGGCCACCCGAAGAGCGGTGGCCCGAGCCGGAACCGCTGGGTGGTGTAGGTGACGGATAACTCGACGGTGCGGGCGTGGATCGCTACGAATGCAAGGTGGAGGGAGGTGCGGGTGATGGGAAAGTCGAGGGTAAGGTGGAGGGAGGCGCTGTGGGAGGCACACTCTGCACGATCGAAGTGCCGGCACCCGGTGTCGCAAGCAGTGAGAGCCCATAGGCAGCCAACTGTGCGGGTGTGTACCTCCCTAGAAGACTTTGCTATGAGGATAGCTACTCTGCCTGGGCACGGTATACCCTCTCGAGGTCGGGGTCATGTACTGCATCTCGGAACCATCGAAAGCCGAAGGTGGATTGTGGATGGTGGGAGGAAGATTGCGAGTAGTAAGCATCACAAGCGTCCTCGTAAGAGAGGCCCTCGGCGAGAAAGTCCTCTATTGATCGATAGCCGAGCGTGGAAGAGGATGCCATATCCTACAGTTCCACAAAAAAAAGGGACCCTAATTAACATTGGATTCTAGTCAAAGTGAGATTCTTTATTGCATAGGATTCCTTTTTTCTCCTATTTAAGAAATGGTTTGTGTGCTCTCTTTTTTTGCATCCATTTAGAGTGTGTGTGTGTGCTTCTAATTAATCTATTGTGTGTGTGCATTAGTGTGTGGCAAAGAAATTAATCTAGTGTGTGTGTGTTGGACCTGAATCTACCGTTGGGCTTCTCGGTGACCATTGGGGTCTCAATCAACATCATCGCACACCCACATGGAGGTATGTTTTGGTATGCTTGTAACATATGCACACTAATGCAAGCGTTAGTGTGTGCTTGTAACGCATGCACACACTAATGCTTGCATTAGTGTGTGCTTATGCACAAATTAGTGTGTGAAAACACACCAATGCATGCACACACACACACTAATGCTTGAATTAGTGTGTGCTTATGCACAAATTAGTGTGTGAAAACACACCAATGCATGCACACACACACTAATGCAAGCATTAGTGTGTGCTTGTAGCGCATGCACACACTAATGCTCGCATTAGTGTGTGTGTGCATGCATTAGTGTGTTTTCACACACTAATTAGTGCACAAACACACACTAATGCTTGCATTAGTGTGTGCAATTTTTTCACTCACCAATGCTCACAATAGTGTGTGCTTGTGCATGCATTAGTGTGTAGACACACTAATTTGTGCACAAGCACATACTAATGCAAGCATTAGTGTGTGCTAGAGAGGTATGCATACAATAACACTTGCATTAGTGTGTGCTTGGGCATAAATTAGAGTGTGGAAGCACACTAATGAATCCACACACTAATGCATCCACACACTAATGCTTGCATTAGTGTGTGTGTGTGTATAATGCATGCATACACTAATGCTTCATTAGTGTGTGCTTATAACACATGCACACACTAATGCTTGCATTAGTGTCTGTGTATAATGCATGCACACACTAATGCTTGCATTAGTGTGTGCTTGTGCATGCATTAGTGTGTGCACAATCACACACTAATCCAAGCATTAGTGTGTGCTTGTAACACATGCACACACTAATGCTTACATTAAATTTGTGTGTGAAAACACATTAATTTGTGCACAATCACACACTAATGCCCGCATTAGTGCGTGCATGCGTTACAAGCACACACTAATGCTTGCATTAGGGTGTGCTTATGCATGCATTGGTGTGTTTAATGCATGCATTGGTGTGTTTAATGCCATGCATTAAACACACCAATGCATGCATAAGCACACCCTAATGCAAGCATTAGTGTGTGCTTGTAACGCATGCACATACTAATGCGGGCATTAGTGTGTGATTGTGCACAAAATAATGTGTGAAAACACACTAATTTGTGCACAATCACACACTAATGCAAGCATTAGTGTGTGTATAATGCATGCACACACTAATGCTTGCATTAGTGTGTGTTTGGGCACAAATTAGTGTGGAAACACACTAATGCATGCACACACTAATTCTTGCATTAGTGTGTGATTGTGCACAAATTAGTGTGTGAAAACACATTAAATTTTGCACAATCACACACTAATGCAAGCATTAGTGTGTGCATGCACTATACACACACTAATGCTTGCATTAGTGTGTGATTGTGCACAAATTAGTGTGTTTTCACACACTATTTTGTCCACAATCACACACTAATGTGAGCATTAGTGTGTGATTGTGGACAAAATAGTGTGTGAAAACACACTAATTTGTGCACAATCACACACTAATGCAAGCATTAGTGTGTGTATAGTGCATGCACACACTAATGCTTACATTAGTGTGTGATTGTGCACAAAATAGTGTGTGCATGTGTGCATGTGTGTACAATGTGTGTGTGCATGTTAGTGCATGTGTGCGTATGCATTGTGTGTGTGTGTGTGCAATGTGTATGCATTGTGTGTGTGTGCATGTGTGTGTGTGTGTATGTGTTTGTGTGTGTGTGTGTGTAGAAGAACGAGAAGAAAGAGAGAGAGTTTGAGCACTTATAGTCGTGACCTCGATCGCTTGGATATGGTGGGGATGGAGATGAAGAGAGTAATAGAGCTTGGAGATGGAGAGGGAGAAGGAGAGCGCTTGGAGATGGAGAGGGAAACAGGCCCGCGCAGAGAAGGAGCTCGTTTTTGAATTTTTGGCATTCAATTTCGTAGGGGCACGTAGGTGCCCCCTTTATATAAAAATTTTTTCTGTAAATTTTACCGCGTCTACGACCGCCTCTTTTCTCACGCGTATTACCGTGAAAATCTCTGATAAGACATTAAGGTTACGCTAACTGGATGACCTCTTGTACCCACCTCTTTACCTTACAGTCCCCTCTATCTTTAATGAGTGTCAGTCATGTCAATACCAACATTCTTGATTCTTCTTTTTCTTATTTAGTGTGTGGTCGTGTGTGCAGGTCGATTGGGATGACGTGGGTCCACCGGTTGGCGCGGAACGAACTCGATGGTTGAGCGAGCGACTACCATGTCCATCTATGCGATGTAAGCGTGCGATTGCATGGCTTTGGTGTATATGCTTGGCTCACGTGGATGATTATGGACTATGGGACGATCCGAGAAAACGTGCTCGAATGGAAACTAGGGATCCGAGGGTTTTGGCATCCATTGATATCGCTCCCCATTGGAGTGTGATCGGGGGCAGAGGTGGGAGGAGGACGGAAGAGCGATTGTGCCAGGAAGCAGTCATAGGAGGGGGGTCACACCCACCGTCTGATGTGGGTGGCTCCACACGAGCGCATGCGCATCCTACATCCACCACATATGGGGATCTCCCAACCACCCCGCCCCACATGGAGGTGGAGGAAGATCATTTGCACAATATGGTTGAGGATCTTCTTGCACGTGAGGCGGCGAATGAGTGTGAGCCTGAGTGTGCATGTGAAGAATCCGCCCAAAAAACCAAAGATTCATTGCTAGAGGCAGTACACACCGCTCTTTACGAGGGATTCTCCTACTCCATATTACGAGCGTCTCTTGAGACTTCAATATTCAAGCAATGTTTAGATGGAGCAATGCAGGGGTCGATGCACTATTGAGGTATGTTTAACACTAGGTTGGTAATGGGACACTTTTATGTCCTGTGAAGTGACCATTTTGCTTGAATTATGTCAAGAGTTTCAAAATGTATTTTGAGGTGCTATCTATCTAGAAAGTTGTCTCATGAGCTAAAAAAAACTCGACATTTTTTTGGAATATCAATTCCATCTTTAACATTGTCCTTGCACAACATTTCACAACCTAAACTGTGTGAAAAAACGGGTCCTGTTTTTGGCTTTTTTCAACTTTTTGCAACTATACCACTCTAGAATTCATGTTTGTGAGGTCTATAATGCTAGAGAACTATCTTTAGTAGTCCTCAACATGTCCTGATGCTTCTAGGGAGAAATAAACATTAAGGTTGTAAGTTATAACCAAATTACAAACATTGTCAAATCCTGTTTTTTAGCCAATTTTAGCTCTTCTATGATTTTTTTGGTGGACTTCATGATATCCAAATTCATTTTTGATTTTCTATGTCGCATATTGTAACATAAAGCTAACATCCCTTGAGTTTTGGGGCACCTAATACCCTATTTTGCATAGTACACAACGATGGTTGATTTTTTCAATTATGGAAGAAAACGAAACATTCTAGTATATCAAGTATAGCTTTTTCAATATTGTTAGTTTCTTGTGACAACTACATGAATTTTGTAGGTAGTAACCATATCTAGTCATAAGGATCAAATTTGGCTAGATATTGAATAGTTTCTATGGGATTCTACAACTCATAATGTTCAACCCAGTTTTTTCATGTTTGTTGTATTTAACACTTCATCTTTGTCCCCAAGATTCCCCTTGGTAAGAGATGTATTATTCTTTTGACCTGCTCCATGGCTCCTTATGAACATAAAGGACAATAGGGAACTAAGAAAACATGCATATATTATTTGTATTGAGCGTGGCTATAGAAACTTTGATGATAGGTTTGCAGAATGGTAAAAATTCAACTTTTTTGTACCTATTTATTTTGGCAAAACAAAAAATAGTGAGTGAGAAGCAATCATATGTTCTGATCACCAACCCATTGAAGTTAAGTAGGGAATTTATCTCAAGTCCTACAAAAATCCCTAATCTTATTTTTATGCAACAAAACGTAAGAAATGACTGTTTTGATGAAAATTCAATGGTCCATCAACTTTGGAGGCTTGGTGTGACCAAAAGATGAGAAATTTTACAATTTTCTTATTTTTTCCATGTTTAGTAGGCCTTGAACTATAACCTCATGAAAGGATTTTACAAAATGAGTGGATCTACTATGGTTTTGGAGGTTTTTTTCAAAACCTTGAAAGGACACTTTTATGTCCTCTTGGGTTACCAACCTAGTGTTAAGTGTAATAAGTGTTAGTTGTGAGTTTTGTTTGTGGTTATATGCAATAACGAGTGTTCTTTAATTATGTGATAGGCTATTAGGCAAGATGATGCCTAAAGGCAATCATTTTCTAGAAAGTCAAAGGAAGGCACGACAGGTGGTGAGACAGGGCTTGGGATGGACTATGATCGCATACATGCATGTGTCAATGATTGCGTCCTATTCCGCAATGAACATGCAGGGCTTGATGATTGCCCCGAGTGTGTAGAATGAAGGTACAAAGAGGGAATGCAAGGAACCACAATACCTCCCAAGGTTCTTCGTCATTTCCCCCTCATTCCCCGCATCAAGCACATGTTCAACACCAAAGGAACAAGCGAGCTTCTTACATGTCATATGACAAATCGCTCCACCGATGGGGTTATGAGAATGCCAGCTGACTCGCCGGCATGGCAACACATCGAGTAGACATGGCCGGAGTTTAGAGAAGAGCCTCGTCACTTGAGGCTTGGTCTGGCTAGTGATGGGGTAAACCCATTTGGGCCAGTGGTTGTTGTGAACTACAACATTCCACCATGGGAGTCAACCAAGAAGGGGAACATTTTTCTCTCTCTTCTAGTCCCAGGAAAACACAAGGTGAAGAATATGGATGTATATTTAGCACCTTTGATTGAAGAGCTTCAAGAGCTATGGAACGGCATAGATGTTTTTGATGTATGAAGACCACTTCGTGATCGGCGCACAATGATCAAGTGCATTCTCATGTGGGCCATGCATGATTACCCCGGGCTTGGTGAGATTTTTGGTAAGCTTATAGTTTTTGACGCTCTTTAATGTTTTTGCATTGGTCACTTATATGTGGTTATGTCTTTTGTTTTTGTAGGACTATCGACATCTGGACATAGAGCATGCCCAACTTGTGGACCCTCACTCATGACAGAGAGACCCACTCTACTTGGTAAGGTGATCTACCCCAATAACCATCGCTTCTTGCCGCCCGCACATCGATCTTATGCTCCACCGTGCAATGGGATGGAGCCACTCCATTGGACCATGGCCGATTGGGCAAGACATTGGAACGAGCATCACAACACATTGCCTCCTCCCAATGATCCACTTAGGGGTATGTCTAGGTACTCCATTTTCTTATCAACACCTATTGGATCCAATGCATGTGTTCAAAAATGTTGGGCAAGCTATATGGGATCACATAGTAGGCAAGAAAGATTCATTGGGGGCTAGAGAGGACGTGAGGGCCATAAGGAGGCTCCCTCCTTCGGCCACACCTCGCATGGGTCCTCGGGGGGAGATGGTTCTTCCAAAGGCACCTTGGATTCTATCAAGGGTGAATCAAGAGTGGATGAAACAAGTCATTGCATCCATCCGTACTCCAACAGGTTATATGCGTTCGCTCAAGGGTGCCTTCACTAAAACTAAGAAAGGAGAATCCACACAACTGTATGGGCTCAAATCCCATGATTGGCACAAGATTCTTCAGGTAATGTGTGTGTGTGTGTGTGTGTGTGTATGTGAGTGTGTGTATGTGTGTATATGTGTGTATGTGTGTGTGTGTGTGTGTATGTGAGTGTGTGTATGTGTGTATGTGTGTGTATGTGTGTGTGTATGTGTGTATATGTGTGTGTATGTGAGTGTGTGTGTATGTGATTTAGGGTTCTGGATACTAATAAGTCTTTTTGTATGTGCAATAGTTTGTGCTTCCAATTAGCATTAGTGGATTTGCGGACACGAAGGTAAAGGCTACAATATTCAAGGTGGGAGAAGTTGTTAGGTATAGCACATTTGATCCTCCCTCCTAAACTTTACTTTGAGGACTAACTTTACTATGAAGATTATGAAGGGTTTTTTGGTTACAGGTTTGTGAGTTCCAAAGAAATCGAAGTTTTAGCCATTCCAACAGCTCGACTTCTAGCGATTGAAGCAACCTGTTCTATCCTTGTTAGCCAAGTTCACCTATTGCTCCATCTTGTTGAGGAGATAGCCATTTGTGGTGTGGTTCACTCCAGGTGGATGTTCTTTCTTGAGAGGTTCCTAAAGACCTTGAAAGACTTTGTAAGGCTACGATCACAACCAGAGGTATTCATCGATCTTAAGCCTTAAACCTTATTAGGATTGGATTTTATTTACAACGCTTTTTATTGGTTACTTTAATCACTAATGGTTTCATGTGTTCAGGCAAGCATGGCAGAGGGTTGGATTGTACAAGAGGTTTTTGTGTATGTCTCTCAATATCTTTTCACAATAGACCCATCATTGCCTCATTTAAAGATGGAGGAAGAGGATCCAAAAAAACACGCAAACATTCCAAGTGGGAAAGGTTCTCTCTTGATTTTGGATAGGGAATTTCAAGCCATAATCAACAACCATTGTCTACTCAATGCTCCCATCATGGGCAAATGGGTGGATATGTATGCGGAGGTGCGTACAACGAGAGAAAGAGAGAGGGAAGCATGGAAGAGGTCGCATGGCGGTAGGCGAGCACCTCCCTTTCCTAAAGAGCTTGCCAATTACCCTGATATAATTCCAGTTGGGTGGATACACAATGCCATGACCAAGGCCAAGGCACAAGGAGAACAAATAAGCCCTAAAGAATGGGAGTACGCGCGAGGATGTCTACCAAGGATAATATACTCAATGTGTTTTGTGTGTGTGTGTGTGTGGGTGTGTGTGTGTGTATGTGTGTCATCTATGTCTCTCTCTCATCTATCCTGATTGGTTTTTGCAGGCCTTCACATTCAACTCTATGTGGTCCGAAGGACATCATTTTTGAACCCGCAAGATAGATGAGCGTCGAACCACTCACGATAGTGGAGTTATGGGAAACTTTGACACGACAACACAAGAGGTGAGGGAATGTGGAACATAGAGAGGATAATCAAAGTGGATTTCAGAACATTTCACAAATATCTCTTTGACTGCCGATGGTTTGCGGGTGAGGTTAAGAGACATGAGAATGGGCTCTATATGGTAGACTCTGGGCAATTTCATCGCGGGAAGACCGACAACTTGGTGCAACCTAGTAGTTGTGAGCAGGCAAATTCCATGTGCAACTCGCTAAAACATTATATGATACATATAAAACTACATTCATGTTGTTGTTGCTCTATGACCTTCACGTGTTTTATGTGCCTTGTATGTATCGAAGACGACTTTGTATGTTATTCCAGTCACACCACAGAGCAGATCTATCTTTGCAGATACGAACATAGAGACTTTGGAAGATCCCACCATACCATCTCAAGAAGACGCCAATGACGATGACGCAGTTGAGGTCGAGGAGAACCAACCATTCCCAATAAGGAGGAGGAGGACGAGGATGGAGAGGATGATGATGATTTAATAGGAGAGGATGTAGAGGATGAATCAATAGATTTATTTGTTGATTTAGCTACCATGGGGTTGTACATGGATGTAAGCACTTGTAGAGATCTCTTGGAGGATGAAAATTAATAAATATCTTTTAGATTTTGTCTTCTTTCTCTACTTATGCTGTACAAAAGGGCTCTTTGTTTATGAACGCGAGACAATACAATTTTGATCATCGTTCGCTTGCCATTTCCATGTGAATGCATAGTTGACATAAGATTTTGAGGTGGAAACAAAATATTTTTTGATATAGAATCTCATGGAGTACAAATGAGTAGAGTAGGAGAATCATACTAGTAGGAGAATCATACCAATAGATGAGGCAAGCAAAGAGAAGAGAGGCACTAAAAATCCCAATGAGAATGGGATTTCTTACACTCCATGCAAAAAGGGGGTACCAATTTCTGAAAAGTAACAAAATAGAATAGAATTTATAGAAAGGGAAAAGTGGGAGAGGAATGGGGGCGGCCGGCCAAGTAGATTCTTTATTGTGGTAATCTGTGCGGCTATATGCACGGTAATACTTGAGGTAATAATCGCGCAAAAATCAAGAAACTCGCTAGCAGGGCTGCAGCATACAATCTCTCTCTTTCTTAAACCTCTCTCTCTCCTATTATGCGGTAATGTTGTGCGGTAACAGCAGCATTCTCCCATAGTGTAAACCTTAACCATTGTCAATGGTAAGGGTGAATTCCCGGGAATTCTTCTTGTTTAAGGACTTTGACTTAGTAGGCCTAGAGACCTGTCAATAGTCCCATTCCGCTTTTGGTGTCGGCAGGTTTGGGGACCTTACACTCACTATAAGAAGTACTGCGCATGCAATTTTATCCCTTTGTGTATATTTTTTGACAGTGCAATTTTTTACAAAATAGGCACCTTACAGTCCTCTTCGGGTTGTACATAGCACTTGTTACTCCTACTTTGTTTTTCCTTCTTTGTACAAATTTTCACATTAGGTGCACTCACTCACCATGATTGACAACAATACATACGTCTTCAAGATTTTTGTTGTTGAGGAAAAAATGGATGGGGACAACTACCCAATGTGGGCTTACTTGATGTCGCATGTTCGTTTTTCAAAGGGTTGTGTAGGACATTGATGTACGATTGCCTTTTGTGGACACAAGATCTATTAAGGATGCTGCAGGTTCTAGTACAAATGTTGCTACTAGAGTTGTTTTGCGTACAACTGAGCAATCTTGTTGGGATGTAGGACATGCATAGGCTCATGCATTGATTGCATTATCTATGAAGCATGCTATTTTTCCTCACATTCACTAAGCAAAATAAAAAAAATAGGCTTGGAAAGCTTTGGCTGGTCGTTATGGAAGTTGCAATGAGGCTAAAGTTGCATTGTTATGTAAAGAGTTGGAGTCAAAGATTATACAAGAGAAAGATGACATGGGTACTTTCCTTGATCATATCAAGGATATCAATGAGCAACTCAATTCTACAGGTGAAGTTATTTCTGACAATTCACTTGTGCAGATTGTTCTTGATGCGTTGCTAGACTCTTACCAGATTTCTGCTAGTACTTGAAGACTTTTGACCTAAGGAAACCTTCAAGCTATCAAGTTTGATGCATTATGTGAATTGCTATTATAGGCGTCACTTTCAAGAAATAAGAGGACTAAACACCATGCAATTGAACAAGATTTCATTTTCACTCAAAGAAAAGGTGGTAATAATAGTGCAACCACTTTTCAGGGTTCCTTAATGAGTAGTAGATGACCTGTATCTAATGCTTTTGCTCGTAGCAAATCGTCTAGAAATTTTGGTGAAAAAGGCAAGAAGAAGATATGTTGCCATTACTGCAAGGCTAATGATCACTTGATAAAGCAATGTCCTAAGTTGAAGGCAAAAGATGCCAAGAAGAAAGAGGCTGGATCTACTACCATTGTAGCTATTGTAGAATCTTCTAGAATGTGATATTGATGTAGATGTAGAGTGGGCATTTTGTGCAAAGTGTAGTTATGATCCTTATTATGTATGTCAATTGTTGTAGAGTCACATGTTTGGTACTTTGATAATGGTGCTACATAGCACATTGCTTTGCATCATGACTTGTTTGCCTCTCTCCAAGTTCTCCCTCATGGGAACACAATCACTTGTGTCAATAATGCCTCTTATCCAATGAAGGGACTTGAAAAGATTTCACTAATGTCTATGAATGGGAGTTATTACACACTTGTTGATGCACTTTCTGTACCATGGATTTGAAAAAAAACCTTTTTCTATATCTCCACGTACAAGACTTGGTCTTGCTGTCAAATTTACGGATGACATATGTACAATTCATGATCTTAGTTTTGGTGATGAAATTGTTGTTTTGTGTTGCGGGCTATGAGAAGTGTGGGCATAATTTTGCAAATGCAATTGTGGATTCAAAAGCTATTCTTAGATGCAAAATTTTGGCATGCATGTTTTGGGCATCTAAAGTTTGCCAATTTGCTGCGTTTGTAAAAAATTGATATGGTCACTTCTTTATTGCCACTTGAAGTACCTTCTAAGCATGTTCTATATTTTAGGTAAGATGCAGGCTATTCAACATTTCTAAAGGATGGTTCAATAAGGGCTACATGTAGGTTGCAACTTGTGAACAATGATGTTTATGGGCCTATGCAAACTAATTACCTATACTTTGTGACTTTCATTGATGATTACTCCAAGTATGCATGGGTGTATCCACTTAAATCTAAGTGTGAAGTATTTTTTTGTTTCAAGCAATTTTTGTTTATGGATGAAAATCTCTTTAAATGTACTATGGACACCCTCTGTTTAGATAGAGGAGGAGAGCATATTTCTAGCTAGTCGTGGAATGCCCATGAAGAACTTTCTAGGCTTTCATACAAGCTTGACATTTATCCCATAACTCATCCAAGCATTGCATCTGAGCACAAATACTTCAAACAACGTACTCCAAGAGAGAAGCTCCTCAAGAAGCTTAAGTGATAAGATTTGGCTTAAATGATCAACCAAAAAAATTCACCATACACAATCTGTAGACAATTGCAATGCCAAAAACTAGCTAAAATTCTTTTGTCAAATTGGCATTACCTTCAACCATACATTTGAAATTGACAGTTCTTTACCAAAAAAAAAACTAGCAAAACCCTTATTATTATTTTTTTCTTCTAGTAGATGTGGAGAGTCACGTCATCCACCCCTTTGAACCTGCATATCCGTCGGTATGTGCCAACCATCTCAACCTCTCAATCTTAATAATGAAAGGAATCACCAAAAATGTCTTCTAGCACATACATGTCATTGTCCTCTAGCCATTCTTGTGAGCCTTGATTATCAAAATCCACATGTTCGTCGTGCATCTTAAACAGTTCAATCCTTTTCCTTGCAATAGGCACCCTAATCTTGGTGCCATCAAGTTCACTAAGCTTGTAAGTCCCATTATTGTAAACATGAATCACAACATAAGGTCCAAACCATCTCTTAACCATTTTACAAATAGCAGAATATTGATTTTCCAAGATGTTATCATAGACAAGTACCCAATCACCATCTTTTATAACATGAGGCCTCAACCTATGCTTCTCATCAAATGCTGCTTTGTTCTTTAAATGTGCTTCCTTAGCTTTTCTGTTGCCTGATCAATATCTTTGTGACATCTCCACAGTTCGAAAATATGTAAAGCAAGCAAATCCTCATTAAACATACTTGTTTCCCATGGCAACACTATCCATGAAATAATTGCCTCCTTTGTAGGCACGATTGGCTTTTGTCCATACATAAGCTCAAATGGAATAAATCCTGTAACAAAACTATTAGGAGTATGGTCAGCCCACAAAGCAAAAGGTAAAAGTCTAGACCATTGTTAGTGAAGGAGAAGAAGTACAATCTTTCGCCTCCATCTTTGTGTGTGTGTGTGTGTGTGTGTGTGTGTGTGTGTGTTTGCAAGAGCTCAAGCTCTCTCCTTCTCTATCTCTTGACATGATATCAGAGCCTGGTTGTGTCTGAGGAGCTTGGAATAGCAAGAAAAAGTAGCCGAGGAAGCAGCTTTGGTATTCCTAGGAGCCATCATCAATGATCTTTGATTGAGGTGATCTCTTTGAGAGACTCTGCATCTTAGGATTTTTATACAATCCTTTGGACTATGATTAGGCAGTCAGATTCCATTTCGTGCGCATTTCAATCATCCTTTTCGAGTTAGAGTGTATTTCCATGGAAAAACAGTAAAGTTTGGGATTTTACAGATCTACATTTGGTGCAAAAAGCTTTGGTTTGGCTACGGTGTGCAGAGATACTGTTTGGTATAGTGGAACATGTGTATGTACACAAATTGTGGTTATAGGCAGTAATAACTGAGTATTTTTAGAAAGTTGCTTAGAGACTTTGTGAAGGGTTGGAAACATGTCATCCAACAATGATGGGCTTAACCAGATTGTTAGTGATAAACTAGACAAGAACAACTTCCATGAAGTTTAGAATGACCAATTTCCTTATCAGAAAAAGTTATTGGGACTATGTTGATGGAGAGCCCGAGACAAAACCACCATTATCAGAGGAAGGTGCGAGTGCTGCGCAAATAAAGACGTTAAACGATTGGAACCAAGGAGCTCAAAAGATAATGCACTGGCTTTTTGTGAGTGTAGCAATAGCAGAACAATATAATTGGGCGTATACAATATGCTCAAAGCCCTAAGGAGGCTCGAGACACTCTACTATCATGTGATGTGACCAACACAATGGCAAGAAAGATGCAGTTGAAGATTGAGCTAAATACTATGTAGAAGAAAAACCTGCCCATCAATGACTAATTGCTAAAGATAAAGAACATATGTGAGTCACTTGCATCAATTGATGTTACAATCAATGATGATGATAAAGTAGAAGCTTGTCTACTACGAGGTTTGGGTCCAGAATACAAACAATTTAAAACTGCCATCCGTCTTCGAGAGAACTTTTCCTTGTTTATAGATTTGGTGTTCTTATTGATTCTAGAAGAGAAGGAACTTGAGGAAGACTACTCTATGTAGGGTGGAAACATTTTGAACAGTTCCTTTTTAACAATAGAGGAAGAGGAAGACAATGTGGAAAAGGTCATGGATGAGGCCAAGGAAGAGGAAACCACCAAGAACAATAGCGTAATAACAATTAGGGTCGGAACACATGTGGTTGAGGATACTTTCAAGGCTAGGGAAGTCAAAGAGGTTGTCAAAAGGCACAGTGCAATAATGCAAGTCAACATGAAAATGTAGTATACTAGGGTTGTGGAAGACACGGTCACTTTGAATGTAACTGTCTAGGCAGGAGGCAACAAAACAATTATGCAATTATTAGTAGGAATGGAGATGATTCTGAGAGGCTATTTTTGGTGCAACACATGCTGAATATGATGTTTGAAAATGTGTCAAAATCCGGTGATAATGTCTGGTATGTGGATTTTGGTGCATTAAATCACATGACCAATCATGGTGAATGGTTCAAGGAAATGTAGACTTTGTAGAAATTGCGGATGTTACTACACATCTCATTATGCATACAAGAAATGTGCCATTTTCTATGATAGATGGAAAGGTGAAGTACATGGCTGATGTACTACATGTATCCAACATTACAAAGAACCTTGTTCCTACTGGTCAAATGGTTGAGTACTCAAGGTTTGTAGAGCTCAGACCGATGGTCTCTTTGTTGAAGAGTATAAGAAGAATGGAAGGCTATTTGCACAAGAAAAGAAAGTGGGTAGAATGTTTACTTTGGATGTAAATGTGCCCGAGGTGAATGCTTCCATGTTTGCACAAGGTATAGGTGTCGGTCCAGATATTGAGTTTGTCACAAACGTATTGGTCATGTAAATTTGCAGAGGCTGAAGATGATGCAGACTAAAGAGATGGTTATAGGTTTTCCAACATTTAAAGTTACTGAAATGCAAAAATTTTGTGAAGCTTGTCAATTTGGAAAGCAGGTAAAAGCATCCTTTCTTCATGATAAGCATGCAAGCAAGAATGCATCAGATTTTAGTGCATATAGATGTATGTGGTCCGACAAAAATTGCATCCATGGTGGATGTAGATAGTTTTTGAGTTTCATTGATGACCATAAAAGGAAGATATGAGTCTATTTCATGAAGAAAAAAGGTGAGGTGTTTATGCACTTTCAAAATTTCAAAGTTATAGTTGAAAAACAGACTAGAAAAGATGTAAAGTTCTTGAGGTCACATAAGGGGGAGAATACTTCTCTCGATAAATTCAATGGTTTTCTGTAAAAGCATGGAATTCAAAGGCAATTTTCATGTAGGTATACTCTGTAGAAAAATGATGTTGCTGAGCGAAAGAACAGGGACATTGCAGAGGTTGCTAGAGCATTGATGAATGAGAAGAACATGCTTCATTGTTATTGGGTTGAGGCTGTTGCTATAGGTATGTACATTATGAACAAGACCCCTTCTACTGTAGTACATGATATATCACCTGAAGAGAAGTTCAGGTGAAAAACTAGATGTATCAAATTTTAAAGTATTTGGATGTATTACTTATGTGCATGTTATGGATAAACTAAGAAGAAAGCTTGATCTGGGAGCAAAAAATTGCATGCTCATTGGAAATTTGCTTGAGCGAAAAAGGGTACAAGTGTTACAATCCTATCATGGGTAAAGTGAGGGTGAGCAAGGATGTTGTTTTTGATGAAATGGCAAGTTGGTATGCTGATGTAAAAGGTGACTTGGGGGCTGATGTAAAAGAAAATGTGGCTGCAAAAAATACATGTGCATAGTCACAAGTCTTGAGTGGGTCGCAAGTGTCATCTAGTGCAAGTCATGGTGAGAATCCATGGAGTGGAAGGTTGCGTGAAAGAGTGAGTCCCGCTAACTCTTAAAATGTATCAAGGAAAGGGAAGGAAAAAGTTGATGATGCCCCTAAGTTGCCAAATTTGAGGGCTAGTTATGATGATGGAAATAGCAGCGGTTCTGAGAAGAGTTTAGATGAGGAGTTTGGCATAACCTCTGTGAAGACTCCGAGTGCAAGAAGAATGCAAGCAGGGAACAAGGCACTTGGAAGTGGTCCTAGACCACTCAGGCCAGAAAGAGTAAGAAATTCTATGCACAGATTGACTTATCATTAGGAGAAATATGAACCTTGCATGGGCCTTGTAAGGAATCCTAATTTTTAGGGATTAAGGATAATGGTGTGTAGGGTTAAGGGGACAAGGGCATTCAAGAAGCTAGTTTTTAATAGGCTTTTCTAGCCTTTTTTTTAGACACATGTAGGATGTGGACCTAAGAGGTTACCTTCTCTCTCTAGCTTTTTGAAAGTGAAGGGAGTAAAGAGGTGTGGCCACATCATCAAAAACGTGGATCACTAAGAGCCAAAATTTGACCTTTTTTTAAAAAAGTTAGTTTTACCTATTTTTGACTTAAAACTCCCCCCCAATATATATCCATATCAAAAAAGTATTTTTTGACCTTTTTTTAAACTTACAAGCATTAAAAGTCCAATTTTTTTTAAAAAAACCTTTCTTCTCTCTTCCTCCTTTCTCCCTCTCCTCTCCCTCCCTGCCCCCTTGTCTCGTCCTCCTCCCCTCTCTCCCTCTCCCCAACTGTCCCCTTCTCTCCTCCCATGTTCCTCCCTCCCTGCCCCCTTCTCTCCTCCTTCTCCACTCTCTCTCTCTCTCTCTCTCTCTCTCTCTCTCTCTCTCTCTCTCTCTCCCCCACTACCCCCTTGTCTTCTCCCATGTTCCTCTCTCTCCCTCCCCCCTCTCTCTTTTCATCCTTTACTTCCTCATGCAACAGCTACCATGGTGCTCAAGGACATCACAAATCGTATGCATACATATTTGCTTGTTCACAACGTTTGCACTGAAGGCCGCACGTGAGGGTGAGCAGAGGTCATCCCAGGAACGTCGTACCATCGGTGAGATGAATGTTGATGATTCTTAAATATCTTGCTAATACCATCACATATTTGAATAAAACAACCCTTTATGCAAGGTAACAATATATGTTGGACGGGAGAGCGACTCACACACCCATGAAGTGCATGCAAACACTACCTAGATCAACATAATGTCAATCGAGGACACAGATGACACGATAGGCACACGGAGGAAATCTCTTAAGCTTGTCAGGCTGAGACCATCCTACACATACAACACTCTAGAAGGCCAACTAAACCACAATCAAGAACCTCACTGCTCTTAACTACACCACCTAGCCACATACACACATACGAAAGGTAACTCACCTAATCATGCCAGATTCCTACGAAACTTAAGGAACACCATCCCCTCACTAGGATACACCTGTCCCTAAGCTTCTACACTCAAAATCCTCACTCAAAACCCATCTGCGGAAAACGCGTAGGATGACAGAGCAGAATTATGAAAGTGTCCGAAATTGAAATTTATGAATACCTATGCGTAGCTTATGTCGCCACGATTCTATAGACTACTAGCACGCAGAAATAAGACATCGTTTGATACACTTACGGCCACGACTAGCTCGCAGATGCGTCCGCGTGTGCGCTTCGTCTCGCGTGGAATGCTTGGCGTTGTCGTGTAACTCTCCTCGAGCCTACAGCAATGGTGCAGTCGGATCTCCAATGCGTTGAGCGAGCCGGGCGTAGCGAGAGGATGAAGCTCACGCTCACTCTCTTTCTCTCTCACACACAGTAGACAGCAACGCTAAAGTTTTATTATGATTAAAAGTCTTCTTACAAAATGACCTAGGTACCTTATATACTAAGGCTACCTTAGGTTTAACCAAAAATGGGCTTGAAAGGGTCAAATGGCTTTGTATTTACAATCTCGAAGTGCCATTGCACCCCGGCTTTTGAAACTAGAATAACTACTCATTACAAATGACGTTTATAGCCATAATCCGCAGCATTTCATAACTCGCAAAAGATAAGACTTTGGTACGAAACTTGAGTTATGTTGTGTTGTTGACCCAGCGGTCAACATTCCCCCCTTCCGCATTCATGTCGTCCCCGACATGACCTGATTTTCGATGGCGATGTGTTCTTTGTTGTCGTTTTGTTGTTGGAAAGAAAGTATAGGCTATAGCCTTTGCAGTAGCTTGTCTTGTTCATCCAATCTGATGTACATAGTCTTCACATGATTCAAGAAAATCATAATTGATGACGAACTTTATGTCTTTCACATCCACGCTCCGAGCTGTAACATCTGTTTCTGTCATTATAGGTCTACTGCTAGATCTAAATTCAAAAGAACCCAATGTCGTTTAACTTGACTCTTATCATCATGGATAGAGAAAGCTCCATCCATCACTTGCTCCAGCAAATCTGTGAATTCGGAGTATTTGTGATTCTCAGAAACAACTTCTACAATCTGTATAATTGAGTGATTGGATTTCTGATCTTGTGAACCAATGACAACTTTGTAAGGAGTTATGTTGTGTAGTAGCGGTCAACACTTTGCTGTTGTTTTGGCTTCATCTGTTGCACTGCATGTATCTTTGTCGAACCACAACAAGAATTATGATCCATTAGAGCGGACATCTATCATCATAACCATTCATCTTTTGAGATCCTCTGACTAATTTTATGTCTTCTCTTCTTCATTGGGGACTTCATTGTTCCTGTGCAATCATGTTGTTAGTGTTGTCTGCAGCTTTGTCATTGTAGGTCATTCTTCGACTCGCCATTGAGGAGAAGTATGCTATGATCTGAAATTGGTGCTCCAATTCATTTGTCAATTGATTTGAGTAGCATTTCCTTATTGTTGATGTAGAAGGAATATGAACAATAGGATGGTGATAGGTGTCTTTAGATTAGGGTCTAAAACCTGGATGACCAAAGGAAAAAAACCTGGTGGGAAAAAAATGCCTTTGGTATACGCTCTTATTGGAGTTGAGCAGTTGAACGTGAAATACATGTTCATGAAAGGTGTGTGCTTGGGTGAAACACGGAAAGAGTGCCTGATGCAAGTGCCAATTATGGGACACTCTATATGCATATGAGAAATTTGTCAACAAAAGCATGCAATGTGAAAGAAGGAGATGATGGGTGTTTCGAGGAATAAATGTAGCACATGTGACATCAAAAGATGTCTCAATAGCTTCCACCTTTCCAAGAAGGGTTTTTGATGTAGAAGTTTCTCCACTAGTATCTCACTGTGCTCAGTACGTGAGTGTCTTTTGGACCTTCTCCTTCACTTCACCAGACTTAAGTACTTAGACTTTGACTCTTTTGCTCACCTATACCAGCATGAGCGACACAACATAAATATGCTCAACTCTTCCAGCTTGAGCAGTACCTAGAATAGCTAAGACGCTTAGACCACAGAGAATATTACTTGAAGCTTTGGGACTAACACCTCACTCATTTTGTGGCGTAGCTACTCGACTCTGAATTGTATGACTTGTCGGTTGCATGTTGACACTGCTTTGTGACAAGTTCTTCGGCTGTTGTAGTGGCTGCTGAGACATACTTCGTGAAGTTTCATCGTTTCCCTGTACCTTCTTCTCTTTGTAGTGCCCAGGCCTCTCATCAGTCTTTTCTTCATGTGGATTATGGATTTTTTTATATTTTTTATTTTTAATCTTAATAATAAACAAAGAAAATCTTAAAACAACTCAACAAAAGAAAAATCATTCAAATAGAAATCTAAATGCTATGTACACTATACACATGTACCTAGGGGCTCATATATGGATTTTGTCTCCATACTCCTCTGTAACTCTACTATGAGGGCATATACTCTAAATTTCGTCAAAAATTTATCACAATAAAACGCAAAAATTCAATTCATCTCACAAAACATTGCCCTCTAATAGTCATAATGTTAGGTCCGCATTCAGAATGCCTACCCCCTTCCTATTTGGAGTCATCCTTTACGACAGGGTATCGCAAAGGGTATGTGTTGTGCTTGGGCAAAAAGTTGTGCCTATGCAGGCCTTGTAATGTAGCCCTATTATGCATACACAGTCAATGCATGGAAAAGATTTATGTTGTGCAAGATGTGGGTATAAGCAATTTGCTTATTGGCATTTGTTGGCGAGGCTTCCTATTCTAAGCAATGTAATGGTCTTTGAAGCTCCTTTATTGTTGCTTGATTGAAGCGACTTGATCTCTTCTAACTGTACTGTAATTGTAGGAAGAATTGTAAGAATTCAAGCGGCGATGCACTGACAGCAGTTTTGTTGTTCTTCTTTGGGACCCATTTCTTTGCGATTATTGGTTGTTTTGTTGCTGGCTCTCGTTTGGGAACCCATACTTGCCCGTGCTTTGTTTGTGTTTGAAGAGACTTCTTTGGGATCCACCTTTTTGTTGTGTGAGTTGACAGTGGTGTTTGCTTTAGCCCGTGTACGCTTGGTTGGGGACCATATTTAGGCTTTGAACGTTGATACTGTGGTTGTTTTGGAATCCAAATGAATTCCTGACTTTTTTGTGCTTGAATCAACTTCTTTGGAGCCCAAACCTGAGTTGTGAAAGCTTGCGACTTTGTGATATTCTTACCCGTTTGTGCACGCTTTCCTTGTTTTTGTTTTGGTGTTGGATCTTGTGATTTGTCATTAGAGATCTTTGTCTTCTTGATCCATATCTGTTTCTGGCCGATCTAGCATTTTGGTATCCAGATTTGTCGAGCTTTTTGGCTTTGACTTGTTGTCCTGTTCTTTTGACCTCTCATGGTTGTTGCTGAAGGGGTTGGTGATAGTGATGGCCTGAGTTGATGATAAGAGATGTTGTAAGATTCATCACTATCGCTACTATCCTCAGCAAGGTTGACTTCTTGTAATTTTCCTTGATTTTTTGGCTCGTAGTGGAAAGTTACTGTCTGTTTTCTCGTGGGTGGTAGTTTCTTGGAGGACTTTTCTAGCCCATTGATTAGAGCATTGTTAGCTCGTTGCTCTGGTCGTATTCCTCCTAGCTGAGTCTTTGCCTCCTTATTAGGAGCCATGTATGAGGATTCTTGTAGTGGCTGTGTCTTTACGGAGGACTTTGGAATCCACTTTTGATGCACTTTATTCATGTAGCGATGACATTGATTCCCGGGTCGTTGATCTTCTTGAAGCTCGAAGTGTTCTACGGAGTCATAGAACTCGTCGTCTTCTTCATCTTTTGATTCTCCACATTTCTTTGTTTGCTCCTTATTTCGAGAGCTTGTTGATGTCTGGTTCTCTTCGTTTTCCTGGATTACACTCACTGCAAAATAAGGAATGACATCATAGCCATTTTCATCACAAAACTTTGTTGTGGGAGCATCCTCCACGGCGCACACGTCTAGAGTAGCCAAGATGTGTTCCCATTCAAAAGGCTCTAACTCTTCTTCAGGAAATGGTTTTGGGATATAGTCCCTATCCTCCATAGCTCTCTCTAGGATACATTCCTCACGTTTCAAGCTACCACATTGTGAAGCTCCACACATCCACAGTTCTTTAGGCTTACCTAACCAAGCTGGAAGTTCTGATCCTGCAACTGTGGCGGAATCAAACTCCTCAACCGGTGTTCTCGTCACATCCCTATAGCTATGGTCCCTCAAGTTTACCTTTGTTATGGTTTCCATATGTCTTAGGTATATATGGTCATAACCCCAATATTGGACCATTTTCAACTGTCGCATGAATGGTCTTCCCAGAATGATTTCATAGTTGTTCTTCTTGCCAAAGTCAACAACAGCAAAAGTGTGTTCATATTCAATGCCACAAGAAGTAACAATTACTTTTTCTAGCAGTCCTAGGGGCTTTTCCTTGTGTCCGTCTGCAAGCTGCAGAGTCATTCGTGTGGATCTCAAGGCAGGTTTTCCCCATTTTTTCCAAACCTCTTTGGTTGCAATGGCCACACTAGCTCCACTGTCAAGGATTGCCATGGTTTTTTCACCATTGAATTCCACAGGAAGGGTGGTGTTTCCATCTTCTCCCTCGTAATACTCGCCTACCTTGTTTAATGGCACTGGCCTAGTATTTAGTTGAGGCATTTCAAGCTCTTTGATGCCTTCCTCGATTTGAGTCATTGGGGTTTTTACACCAAATTTCTCTAGACATTTACCCACATTAGCCCACATGTTTGGTCTTATTCTGAGCAACTCGGCTAACATTATTGTACAGGTGGCTGGGGTAGATAGAATATCTACTAGCCCCTTTGAATCGATGGCCTTGTTGGGGGACAGTCTCTATGATGGGACTGCAACCACATCTGACTTGGTCTCGTACTGTCCCATGTAGGACGGTAGTGTTCTTAGAGAATGGGGTTGACTATCCATAGATTGTACAGATCCTTTCTCGCCCCAATACGATCGCACGTCTAGATTCATTTGAGATCCAGTCTCAAATTCCTCTATTGGTGGTAGAAACACTCCTCGTTCATCACCAGTCTTGTCTACTTGTCTTCTTAGGTCATCGGCTTCATTGGCCTCTCTGACTTGTTTCCACAAGTCGTCAAGACCATCTATCTCTTTACAATCCTCAGGTATAGCTTGGTGAAATCCCTCGGAAGAGTTATCTGTGGTATTCAGTACTATCCTTGGTTCTAATGCTGGGTCTTTGAGGTTTGGTCTGTGCTCATGACTAGAATCTGGCTCTTTTAGTTCCTGGTTTGGTGGGATTACTTGTGTTGGCATGACGCGGATCACATCCTCAGGTTTTGCAACTGGTGGTTCTAGTAAATCTTGGGCTGTTTGAATCATTTTATGGCACATTTCAAACCTTTGCTTTTCTAGTTCCGTATAGGGATATGTCATCCAACTTTGTTCTTGGGTTTGGTTGTTTTTGAGCCTCGCATCATAGGCTTTCAAGAGGGCATCTAATGTCTCATTAACCTTCTCTGCCAACACAGATCCTCCTGAACTAGCACTTCTCGGTTTCTCATCCGTGGATGGTTCTTCTAGAGGTTTAACCATCTATGTAAGAGAAGGTGCCTCCTTTTCCTCATGTTGTTTTGTCTTCTCCTCAGCTTTGGTAAGCTTCTCAGCTAGGGATTTTTTCTCTCGTTCCTTGCGAGCTTTTATCCTAGTCTTTCTAGATTTCCAACTATTTCGTTTGCTCTTGGTTTTCTGACTAGGTGCGTCTGTCTTTGGTCCCTCATCTGTCTTTGGACTCGTGTCACTTTCCGTATTCTTTGTCTCTGGATTCTCATCAGCTTTCTTTTGAGCTTGTGCTCTCGTAACCACTTGAACTGGTACGACATTTTCATTTTCTGAGCTACTAGGGAGCTGAACAATCCCTGATACATTTGTCGTGATTTTCCTGATTTGGTTTGGTTTTTTCGGGCAATCGGGGATCAAGTGAGTGATGCCACACTCAAGACAATAGGCATTTACTTCAGTGATCTCCGTATGAGGACATTGTTTGACCAAGTGGTTGTCACGACTTTTGTGACAATCTGTCTGTGGTTGAGGAGATTCTTTTATCATTTCCTCTTGGCTATAAGCAAGCTTTGACCTAGATAAGCCGTTATTTGCAATGAATCGCAATGTCCTTTCGTCCATTTCATACCTTCTTTCTTTCGAGTGAAACCTAGGAGGTGGAGGTTGTACCGGCCTCACCACTCCTTGTTTTTGTCTCACATTTTGTTGCTCCGAAGGGTAGTACTCACTTTGGTTTCTATACCACATTGTAGCGGGTATTGGCGTTGGTTTATCTGATGCTTTCATCATTGGCATGTATCTCATGTATGCTGGCATTCTAGCACCTGGCAGTGGAGTTTGTTGTCTTAAGACAAGTTGTGGCCTTAAAACTCCTACTGGTCTTGGCGCATTCCCCGTAATGTATCTAGGTGGAGTAGGTGCTTCTGGAATAGGTTATACATACCTCTCCCTAGCATTTTCCATGCTATAATAGCACTCTTCCCCCGTATGGTTCGTCCATTTTCTCTCAATTTCACACCACTTCGGCTCTCCCGAATCAGACCTTACAAGAGGAATCAACCTCTTGACCAAGTCGTCGATAAGCTTTTCTTGATCAATAGGTGCCGTTGGCTTGGCAATGGACTCACTTATCTTTGAAACACTGTGCTAAGAGGATGTGTCATCTCCATGAATCTTTAAGTCCTTTTCTTTGTATGCCTCACAGTTATCCACTAGATAAAGAGCTTCTTTGATCAACTCGTTTACCATCATCCTCCTTATCATATGCAGATCCTTCTGAAGGCCCGCATGTCTCATTCCCTGGATAAAGATCAGCATTAGTCATGCTTGCGTAGGTAATTCCGCTCTCGGACAGAGCTTAACATATCTCTTGAGCCGTAATGATGCTTTGCGTACTGATTCATCCTCTTTCTGTTGGAATCTATGGATTTGCGAGACCGTGTTGTGAGCAATGCCTTTTGGCGAGAATTCTTCAATAAACTCCTCAAACAGCTCATCTAGGGTCTCAAAATCCCATTTTTTCATCGAGATGAACCATGTAGCTGCATCATCTTCTAGAGTCAATCCAAATCCCGCAAACTGTGTCGCAAAATCTGAAACTTCCTCTGCTCTAATCACTCTTCTAAAAGCCGCTACGTGATCTCTCGGATCTTCATCTGCGGAGTATTTTCTGTTTACCCATTTCTGGACTTGGGATGGTCTAACTTGTCAATTGTCTACAAGTCTAACCAGAGACTCTCCCAATCCTTCTCTCGTTATCGCTCTTGAAGGGAATCCTGGTGGCTCTCTTCTTGGAACTCCTATAGGAATTTTCGTGTTTGGTGGAGGCATTTGTGGTCCTTCATTGACCAAATATCCACCTCTTTCTAGTACAGTCTGTGGATTTGTGCTTTCTACAACTCTGTATTCTCGTCCATACTTGTCGACAACTATAGATCTCCATTGACAGTCGACTCCGTATGTGTAAACATATAAGAGCTTGTAATCCGTTATCTCTTCTAGGTATGGATCTGAGCACCTATAAAGATTGACCTCATTTTCTTCAATGTATCTATATAGTCCTTCACTCTCATGACCAATCATCCAAACTCTCTCAACAAGATGGGTCTTTATCAATTGCAAGTTTGGAAGATCCATTGTGGGAGGATATTCCTGTATCGTCGGGATCTCCAAGCTTGTGTAAGCTGCATTTGAATCTAGGGTAGACATAATTTCTGGGCTTAAGAGATTTTTCTTGGTTCAAGTAGACTTAGTCCACTCTGTTCAAGTTCTTTGGTTAGGGAAAAGTCGAAACTATGTCCAAAACCGCAACCGTTTCGTCACAATTCTCGCAAATTGTCGCTTCTAAACACCCCTGACTTCCGGATGAATTTTGAGGCCTCAAACGATGTTTTTTTTCAAAGTTGAACTAAGCGTTTGCCATAAGATCTGTTGAGATCTGTTGAGCCGCTCTCAAGCTACATTTTGATATAAAAACTTTTCCGATCCGATACCGTTTGTGAAAGTTATGGCCAAAACAGTGAAATGTAGTTTAGAATGGAAGAAGACTTGGGATCTCTGTGACACTGTGAACACTTCTGTATGGTCAAAAGTACAGTTGGACCCTAAAACTGGCCTAGAGACATCCTACGCGTAGGATATCTATATGCTCAGAATTTAACAAAATTTGGTCCAGAGACTCCCCTTAAGTCCAGCAACACAATGGTATGCTCAGATTTTCATTTGGATTTAAAAATGGCCTTGAGACATCCTACGCGTAGGATGTCTTTTTGCTCAGATGGACTTGAAATTTTCACCCTAGCTTCTCCTTGATGTGCTGATCACAGTGGTGTGATCATAAGTTGGTTTGCAGTCCTAAATCAAGCTGGAGACATCCTACGCGTAGGATGTCTTTTTGCTCTGTTTCAGCTCAAACTTGCACTGTAGCTTCCCCTTGATGTGCTAAACTCACAGCTATTTTTACTTTTTGATTCTGACATCTATAGGTTGGTCAAATGATCAAGAATCTGTTCCAAAAGCCTGATGTCTGTTCTGATGAATTCCTAAGTCAAATCAACTCCAAATTGGACCAAATTTTCCTAGGAGGCTTGCCTAAGGCTATATGACAGCATGCTATGTCCACAATAGAATTTTGGTTTCAGAATTATGTAGTAGACATCCTACGCGTAGGATGTCTAACTGCTCAAAATTTCCCCAAATTTGAACCATAGACTCTCCTTAAGGTGCTGATTACTGTGGTATGCTCAGAATTTTGTTTAGAGTTCAATATCACACAGAAGACATCCTACGCGTAGGATGTCTTTTTGGCCTGTTTGACCCCGACTTGTCCCACAGCTTCCCCTTGATGTCAGCAACCCACTGTTATGCTTAGATTTTGGTTTGGATTTCAAAAGTCCCAATTTTTAGCTATTCTTGCCTTTTTCAATCAAAAGTGCTAAAGTCCGCTTTAAACCCAATTTTCTCACCCAAATGAGCTGAAAACTCTCACATGCACTCAAAACATCATGTATAACATGCACATGAAGTCACCCTATGGTTTGGTCTCATAAATTATGCCTTGGGCACAATTTGGGTAGGATGTCTGGCAATTCTCGTCTTTTGGCTTTGATCTGTCAAAATTTGGTCAAATTTCCACTTTCCAGGTGAAAATAGGGTAAAACCTACCTTCTAAACACACTGGTAACCTCAGATTTTCAAAAAAAATGCCCAGATCACCCTGTAGACATCCTACGCGTAGGATGTCTACTGTTGATTTTTTTGAGACTGAAGTGTCCCTGATGCTTCCTTATGCTCTCAGAAAGTGCAAGTATGCTTTACAATTGCAAAAACATGCAAAAATCACTCAATTAAAGCCTTTTCTAAAATTTTACGTTTTCTGACTTCGCCTTTTGGCTTTTGGTCAACAAAATTAGGGAAAAACACCCAAGTCAATATGTTACTAGGGTAAAACCTACCCTCTGAACCCAGTGGTGCAGTCAAAATTTTCAAATTTGGTCTCTAGAACCCCCTTGAGACATCCTACGCGTAGGATGTCTATGTTTACAGAATTGCAGGTTTTCTTCACAGAACCCTTGCATATGCTGTTTTATATGCACAACATCAGTCAGTCATACAAAAATATCCACAAAAGCTTGTTTACTGCATTTTTACCCTCAAAAGCACACTTTTCCGTGATTTCCAATGCAATCAAGCACTTTAGCAAACAATTCAATGATGAATAGCTCTAGATCAGAATCGAATCACTTACCTAAAGCTACTCCTACAAATCATATGGGGTTTTGCATCTATGAGTAGAAAAACTCTTCACTGCCACACACGGACTAGTAAATGCTTTTATCACCTCACAAATCACTCGACCACCAACAACTACTCTAATCCACAGATCCTAACTAAACCTATCTAGTCGCAGACCCTCGGCAAGACACACGCTTCCTGGCTATCCACTTGATCGCGGAATATCCTCTTCCGGATCCACTTGAGAAAAAAGCTTTCTTTAGCCGAAACTAAATCAAGTAACCATCACACGAGTGTTAGTAGGAAACCTACTTAGGTCCTTGTGTCCCCCGCAGCGGCGCCAATGTTGGACAGGAGAGCGACTCACACACCCATGAAGTGCATGCAAACACTACCTAGATCAACATAATGTCAATCGAGGACACAGATGACACGATAGGCACACGGAGGAAATCTCTTAAGCTTGTCAGGCTGAGACCATCCTACACATACAACACTCTGGAAGGCCAACTAAACCACAATCAAGAACCTCACTGCTCTTCACTACACCACCTAGCCACATACACACATACGAAAGGTAACTCACCTAATCATGCTAGATTCCTACGAAACTTAAGGAACACCATCCCCTCACTAGGATACACCTGTCCCTAAGCTTCTACACTCAAAATCCTCACTCAAAACCCATCTGCGGAAAACGCATAGGATGACAGAGCAGAATTATGAAAGTGTCCGAAACTGAAATTTATGAATGCCTATGCGTAGCTTATGTCGCCACGATTCTGTAGACTACTAGCACGCAGAAAACAGACATCGTTTGATACACTTACGGCCACAAATAGCTCGTAGATGCGTCGGTGTGTGCGCTTCGTCTCGCATGGAATGCTTGGCGTTGTCGTGTAGCTCTCCTCTAGCCTACATCAATGGTGCAGTCGGATCTCCAATGCATTGAGCGAGCCGGGCATAGCGAGAGGATGAAGCTCACGCTCACTCTCTTTCTCTCTCACACACAGTAGACAGCAACGCTAAAGTTTTATTATGATTAAAAGTCTTCTTACAAAATGACCTAGGTACCTTATATACTAAGGCTACCTTAGGTTTAACCAAAAATGGGCTTGAAAGGGTCAAATGGCTTTGTATTTACAATCTCGAAGTGCCATTGCACCCCGGCTTTTGAAACTAGAATAACTACTCATTACAAATGACGTTTATAGCCATAATCCGCAGCATTTTATAACTCGCAAAAGATAAGACTTTGGTACGAAACTTGAGTTATGTTGTGTTGTTGACCCAGCGGTCAACAATATACTTCTTACTTTTGATTGTGTTCTTCTTATCATAAACTTTGAATTCTAAGATGTTGCCTCTACTTGTTTTGTAGTGCTTGGCACAAAGGTTGCTTTTATGCACAAATAGTGAAAGGCTGCATGTTAGAGAGGCCAAGTGTCACCACTTTTCCTCTAAAACAGTCTTCTTTGTTACATCTTGCAGGTAGGTGCTTCAAATCCATGCTTATTAGGGGTGGTAATCTCATCCTAATGTATATTTTTGTATTGTTTACTCCCAGTTAGATAGAAATACTTGCAAATTTGTACAACATAAACTTAACAAGTGTCTTCATTATATAGCTTGCAAATGTTGAATTCATACATGTTTTTGTTACAAGGTGACCTCTTGCTATGCTAGTTGAGTGGTGTTGTTTGCAAGAATGGCTCAAGGAACTGGCATAACATGAAGCTTTTACGGTGGCACAAAGCTCTCCTCAGCAGCAATGTGGCTCCCACTACACCAAAAATCATTATGCTAACATGGAGAGATCCCTAGTAGGACAATGCAAAAACTTTTCATCAGCAGCAACACACCCTTTCCTAACATGAGGGCACTCCTACCAAAGATATTTTTATGTGATAGGTCCCCCCACGAGCATACCATGTCATGGAATGGATGTAAGAACTATGACCGCACTACTCCTTGGAAGTTGTTCACAGATGTATGTTTATCAAAGTTAATGAGAAGAAATTTGGACTTTTTTGTTTGTTGAGATGTAAGAGTACTCCAGGTCTACCATATTTTAGATTGTTTGATAAGTTAAATAAAATTTGTAGTCATTTAAAGTGTAAGTTTGTTTTTGTTGGTAAGATTGTACATGAGAAGACATAATAAAGTATAAGAGATCTTGACGGAATAAGCCTCGATTAGATTCCTACCATGCACTTGTGACACCAGACCTCTCCTTGAACCCTTTGATTTCTATCATTGTGGGAAGTCCAAGGGTGGTCTATTTTCAAATTTTTAGCAATAACGTTTTTTAAAAGGAAATTTTGGTTATTTTAAATTTTGTACACAGTCTAGGAGTTCATTCTGATTGTTTTCCTTCAGTTTCAATTTTTTATCGAGAACACTCCTTGGAAGCCAATTTTTACTTGGCAAAAATTTTGGATGGCCAATTTGCGCGCCCTTGTGGCCCCTCATGTTGAGGGTCCCTGGGGCCCTAAAATGACAAGTATAGGCTTTTTCTGATGCATAGCCATGAGATAGAATTGGGCAAATTAATGTATTTATAGAAAACTCTCCCCCCACCCCCCCCCCCCCCAATGGAAAATAGCTGCATAACAAAAAGCTTGTACTTGTCATTTTAGGACCCCAGGGACCCTCAACAAGAGGGGCCACAAGGGCGCGCAAACTGGCCATCCAAAATGTTTAGGGCCCCAGGGACCCTCAACAAGAGGGGCCACAAGGGCGCGCAAACTGGCCATCCAAAATTTTTGGATGGCCAGTTTGCGCGCCCTTGTGGCCCCTCTTGTTGAGGGTCCCTGGGGCCCTAAAATGACAAGTACAAGATTTTTGTTACTGCATGGCCATGAGATAGAAGTGGGCAGTTTAATGTGTTCATAGCAACCCCTCCCCCCCCCCAAATGGCACATACCTAAACCTTGTATCATACTTATCAACCATTTTTTACTTCCTTGTGTCCATCCCCTATTCTTGGAAATATCTTGGTCCCTATTTGTGCCTGGATGGGCATTCTACGCGCCGTTGTGGTCCCTCTTGTTGAGGGCCCCTGGGGCTTCAAAATGACAAATAGGGGCTTTGTTTTAATGTATGGCCATGAGATAGAGTTGTAGTGTTTGATGTCCGGAGTACTCACTATGTGCGTTCACCACAATGGATTGAAAGTAGCCCTTATAGGCCTTACCTACACATGTTTCTGTAACTTTACAAGAATATAAATTCCCTTCTCTTGAACACATGTGCTATGTTACATATACTTTAGTGAACTCCCAAGGTCAAAGGCCTCACAAATTTTGTGCACTCAGAACATTTAGCACTAGAAATCAACCAAACAAGGAGCCAATTTTTACTTCCTTGTGTTCACCTCGTGTTCTTGGGAATGTTTTGGTTAAGCCATTTCTTTGGTATTTAAAACCACATGTGACCTCTATTGTTATAGTATCCAACCAAAGGTTTCTTGATTAGTAGTTATATAGGTTCGAGTGATACATATCTTCTATGTTAACAATGCATGTATCTATAATTTATATTTACACTTTCTCTATCCAAATGAGCTACATAGTAAAAATCAAATCCGCAATTCAACAATTAAGTTCACAAGGTGATAGCTATTGGTATGATCTTTAGCAATACCAAATAAATAGCTACCAATAGCGAACGAATAGGGATATTTAAGAAGGTTTGATACCAAAACCTTCTCAACACTACTCAAAAAGGTGGAAACTCAAAGGCTTTATAATATATATGATGAAACAAGAATCAATAATAAGTCACCCCTATATATCTACACCTCCATCTCAAGTTGTCATTTCTCTAAGTCAAGCTTGGCATAGGCATAGTATGGAAACAATAACATTTTGGAAAGCAAGAATTTAGCTTTCTCAACTTTTGAAATGTTGCTATTGATATATATTCAACATCCCCAAATGAGGACATCTTGACAAAGGTTATGATCCACTTAATAAGAATAACCATTAGTGATTAAACTGAAATCAAAATATTGCATGAATTTCTTCATGGTGGAATGATTAAGACTTGAAACTTCAAACATCTTACAGGCAAATTAGAATATCCATAAAAATCAATAATATTTCTCAAATCTGTATGAAACTCCAGTAATCTAAATTAAATACTCTCACTCAGTGCGACACCATTTAACAAAAAGAAATATTTATATTGCATTTATAGAGGAATCCAGCCTCATAAAAATAATTACAAATGGAGACAATGTTGTTGCTGTTAGGCTTCTCTTACGAGTATTTGTCTTTCTCATCTAGAGATTTATATACACGAGTATTTGTGTGTCTATGACACTAGGGAAGATAGTAGTACTATAGGGATGGCTTTTCTAAGAGCTCCTAGAGAGTACCTATTGGTTCAAGATTCTACAAAAATCCTACTATTCTTATCAAAATCTTTTAACACGGTAGTGAAAGGTTCCTCACGGAACAAAAATAAGGTGATTTCCATCTCTGCACATGGTTGCTTGCTCATGTCCTTCCAAAACAATTTGACTCTGTAAGTAAACAACAGATTATGTGAGCACAAAGTTATAAAGGACAAAATGATATCATTCTAATAATCTAATGACAACTATACAAATAATAAATTATAAGAAAAATCTTTGATGACTCTCCATAGATAACACAACTTACTTACATTGTGAGACTCAATCACATGCTACAAAACTATAGATGGCGCACCAAAGCCATCAACAAAATAGCACCACCCAATGTTATGAGGTGTGAAGCCTAAACATTGAAAGCCATAAAGAGGTTAATTCCCTCCAGCATGATAAACTTAAAGATGGAGATGATCTTAAGCTCTGAATGTAATCTACAAGGGTAGTTTTCTCACCATTCTATCTTTATGTTGCAGATGAATCCTTGCAATGCCCATGCACTATTCACACCTCCTGTTCTTGTGGTATGCAAGTCATGTGAGTTGATGCTTTTTCCACCTTCGGGAGTAGAGGTTTCCATGTAGTGCGAGTGAATGAAAGTAGAAGGAGGAGAATCTTGTTTCATGCTGTAATGGAGGTGAGAGAAGGGAGAAGAGCTAGCTTGGTGTGGAACTATGTGGTGGGTAAGGGGAAGAGATGGGGGAGAAGCTTTCCTAGTGCTACAATGGAGATGGGAAAAAGCTAGTAGAGAAATAATGTTGGACTATAGGGGGTGCATGTGGTTGTTGCAGCCATGGAGAGCTTGGAAAAGGGTTTGTAGAGAGAGAAAATCACTTTTTAGCTATAGAATAGGTTTGGAAAGACTTTGAAGGGTGGAAAATGATGTTTTGAATTTTTTTGGAAAAATTTAATTTTTTGGAAATTTTTAGTGCACGTTTTTTACTTTTGGAGGTCAAAAATACTTTTTTGACCATGAAATAGGTTAGGGGACCTTTTAAGGAGGGAAAACTTGAAATTTGAATTTTTTTTGAAAATTTGAATTTTTTAGTGTATTTTTAAATCCGGGCCAAAAAGTGGGGGAAAAAAGGTCAAAGTGGTCCCCCCCCCCTAGCCACCTCCCTTTCCTTCTCACTAGGTAAGAGGCCATTAAGAGGTGTAAGGCTACCTTGTCCCCCTACTTTTTTGCGGGTATGGAGTGTGTCCTGCACCACCCTCTTTCTATTCGCTGGCCTCTAATTAACCTTAATCCCAAAGGGCCCCTAGAGGGTTCATATTTTTCCTAATGTGACAGTTATGTGGCTCATAATTGTGTATATATGGAGAAGATTACAAAGGAGGTAGAATCCACATGTTTTGAGGATTCTTTCAAAGATGAAAAATGGTGGCAAGCTATGGATGAAGAGATGGCTACACTTGATGTAAATGGAACAAGGGAATTGGTGGCATTACCAAAAGGTAAAAAGAAAATTGGATGTAAACGGGTTTACAAAGTAAAGCATAATGCTGATGGTAGCAATGTGGGAAGGTACAAGGCTAGGCTTGTAGCCTGTAACATTTAATGGTCTAGTAACTTGTGTATAGCGGAAAATAATGTAGACATAGTGAGAATTTCATTAAGAATAGATTCCTAACGAACATAGCAAGAGTGCTTGGATGGAGTGAGAAACAAAAGCATAACACCTACTTAGATAGGCATGAAGAATACTTCAAAAAGAGAGAGAAATTAAGCTATTGACAACAGTGGAGGACCGGATTTACATGGAGCCGGTCCCCCCTCCAAAAGGCTTTGTATTATAGGTTTCCCCATCAAGGGAGACATGTTACAATAAAATACTTTGTGTTCCTTCAATACTGGCTGGTGCAATGAAGATAGAAGCTTCAAGCACCAAGCTTACACTTGAAAACGCAACATCAATTCCCTCATGGTCTCAGACCCAAGACCTCACACACCTTCAAAGATGGTGAGAGCTAGCGAGGTATGAGAGTAGATCAAGAGGAAGGAGTATTCTTATGAGAAAGAAGTATGTTTCCTCACATAATCACTCTTAATATCTTAGCATAGCTTAGTAATTAGCATGGTAGAGGAGATGAGCATGCATTGGAGCTTGGATCTTGGTTGGATTTTCATTACAAAGCCAAGAGTTGTTGGTGTAGGCCTCCCTTCTCACAAGCTTGGGGTAGATGATGAGCTTTCCATTAAAGCTTGAGAAGGAGATAGTATTCTTTAATTCACACATATGAGATTGTGTGAGTGTGTGTGTGATAAGGGTGAAAGCATAGAATGGTGTCTAAATACTTAGTGTCCATGGACACCAAGTATGATGCTATGGATGGCACCATAGCTGGGCTTTTAAGTCAATAATTTTTAAAAGAATATTGGTAAAATAATATAGGTAAGATAAGTGACTTCACGACTCCACTACTCGGATTGAAAGACATGGAGCAATTAGCACGCGTGGACATCTCCCTCTCTCTCTCTCTCTCGGATGGCCTCCGATGCCCATCTCCATCTCTCTCTCTCCCTCTCTCTCTCTCTCTCTCTCTCTCTCTCTCTCTCTCCTACTCTCCTGTTCAGAATATGGATGATGGAGACTCCCTTCCTCTCGCTTTGGTTCCAGCTCATACCTCCTCACAAGTAGCAATGGAGCTTCTTGAACTCAACAATGCAGCAGAAATGGATTTCAATTCACTATTACAATCAGGAAGTTTTGTACGACTTCATTCATTTCAAACTACTGCAGACTGTTCCAGGATGGTGGACGAAGGATTTTATGATGAGGCACATCGAATAGATATAGTTCATACGTAGGTGCACTCCAAGAGAAAGGATTGTCTAAATGAGGATGAAATTATTGCAGTGAGGAAGTATGAATCACAAGCTAAACGTGAGTACAGAAAGCGATGTCGTGCAAGAAAGCAAGTATAGCCAAGCGTCAACATTGGAGCGGAAGATTGTCATAGGGAGGACGTCGATGTACACACAAAGGAAGACAAGAAGCAACATAGTATTCAGAATATTGTTCAGCACATTGTGAGACAGTTGCATAGTTACGGGAAAGAAGATAAGAATGAAATTCTTCAAGCTGTTTTCAATGATGATATAATCTTGCCATTGTGTGAAGATTCGTATCTTCTTGCAAATGGCATTATTTTTGCACTCAAGGTCTCCTTATAGGAATTAAATATTCCAAAATAACCTAAAGAGATGTTTTTAAAATGAAGCACATTCAGCATGCTGGTGAATGGATTACTGCATGATAATGGGAGCCAAGGTAGAGGTGTTACTCTACATAAAGTGGCAAAGCTATTAAATGTTCATCCAAGGAATTGATATTCAGCTTTGCGTAGACTTGACAGCGATCCTATGTCAAGTACGCTGAGGTTCGACTTATGCAAAAGGAAGTTTGGAAATGCTGGGTCCTTATCGGAGGAATTGAAGCAGACAATTATTACATTTTGGATAGAGAACAGTAGGGTGTCTCCAAACAAGAAAGATATTTAACGGAAACGATTGGGTAGAAAACATTATCAAGAGCATCCCATGCACTTACTTGATGAATCTTAGGTAAACATGTCTCATTCTTACAATGAATGACTCTCAAGTGAAACATCTCACTCTTATGAATAGCTACCCATTGGGTGTTATGGAGTTGTGTACATGCTACTATATGTGATATGTAGCCAAGTAATGTGTCAAGATAGTCCATTGTCTCTACCTACGCTATTATGTGTGCTATATAGTAAAAGCGTGTGTAAGAATAGCACAATGTTCTTGTCTATGATATGATGTGTGGTATGTGAAAGAGCTATATTACATATTGAGAGCACTATGTGTGCCATATAGCATTAGTGTGTGTAATAAGAGGCCAATGTCATTATCTATGCTATTATGTCATAGTATTTCTTGCAGTATGAGTGCTATATAGCATAACTATGTGTAATAATAGCCCGATGGTCCTGTCTATGCTATTATGTGTGCCATGTAGTAGGACTCTATCATAGTATGACAACATCATGTCTGCTATATAGCACACATGTGTGTATAATAGCGCAATATACCTATCTATGGTATTATGTGTGCTATCAGATTATATAATATTATGAGAGAACTATGTGTGCTACATAGCAGATTTTAGTGTAATAGTAGCACGGTATCCATGTCTATGCTATTATGTGTGTTATGCAGAGTGTGATATGTGTAATCATAGCACAATATCCCTGTCTATGCTCTTTTGTGTGTTATGTAGAAGCAATGTGTTATCATATGAGAGCACTATGTGTGCTATATAGCAGGCGTGTGTGATGTGTGTGTAATAACAACTAAAAATCCCTATCTATGCTATTATGTGTTATATAGCAAAATTGAGCATGTAATGAAAGTTGAGTTATCTATCTATGCTATTATATGTGCTATGTAGCGTAGCTATATGTATTTATACCAATGCATCTGTAGCTATGCTATTATGTGTGATATATAACAAAATGTAATTCTAATGCATTTTATTTTCAAGCAGATGGAGTATTTATTGAAGTTTAAAGATAGCCACCCACATGTGACAATTGGGCAAAGGTCCTTTGAGAAGCTGAAGCCTTGGTTCGTGCGAAAGTTGAAAGATCAAAATACTTGCTGTTGTGTTTATCATATCAAACTGATGTATCTCAAAGATGTGTTTAATGTTATGCGCTCATCTGCTTTTGGTTTTCATGGGAGGTCATGTACATGTAAATGCAATGTTTGCAAATCAGATGGGATGAATGCAGAATGTCTTGCTATTGAGCACTTGTTTTCAGGGATCACAAAGTTGTGGGAATCATGCGTATGTACAAAGGTTGAGGGGGATATGTTCCATAAACACACCTTCTTGATGGGCCAATGCAAAAAGTGTGATGTGGAAAAGCTCAGCCTTTGTCCACGAGAACGTGCAAAGATGACAAAGACAGTTCCATTGCAAGTCTTTGAGGACATCAAAGTTCAAACTAAGCATGGTCTAAGTAAGAGAAAGATGTTGTCACTCAAACAGGTGGCTTTAAGTGAGCTGATAGGGAGGATAAAAGACGACCTCAGAATCTTCATCGAGCACAATTTCACTTACAGATGGCAGGCACATCAATACAGAGAATGTTTGAAGGTGTTTCTTTAAGATACCATTATATCTGTAGTAGACTTTGCTGAAAATTACTCGTTCAAAGAGCAAAATGAAGTACAATCCATGCATTGGCATACAGATCAATACACCACCCTTGCTCACATAACGTACATGCATGACAATGAAGATCACAGTATCATCAAGCATATGTATTTCTACATCTCCGATGATAGGCAACATGATACGCTATTTGTCCAACATAACATGTTTTCTTCTCTGTGATCAGTGGCTTAAAGACCAGGGGTTGAATTTCAAGAAGCATTGGATGTGGTCAGAGGGTGCAACCTCACAATTCAAGGCTGCAAGGCCATTTTACTTTGCTGCTAGATATTACCAACTAACAGGTACAGAGATGACATGGAATTTTTTTTGGCTTTGGCCATGGCAAGGGGGAGCATGATGGCGTTGGCGCTGTGATAAAGAGATCCCTTACACATGAACAACTCAAGAGTAATGGATTTGTTCTTAGGCAAGCTACAGACGTGGTTGCATTTTTGACGAGAACAATGTCCAATGCTGCATGTAGCTCTTATGAACAATCCACTAAAGCAGGTCCTACTATAAACAGGAAATTTTGGCTAGTAAAAGAGACAGAAGTGGATAGGTCTAATCTATGGGGTTGTGAGAGAGTACTAGGATCTCGATCACTCCATTGCATTTCAGGCTTTTGTCGTCATGATCCTACTATATTAAGGACCAGGCGGCTTTCTTGTTTTTGTGATGCTTGCATGAAGGTCCATTGGAGGACTTGTTCCAGAAAATCATATGCAGGCAAGTGCACACATAAGACATTGAAACCACTCTCTGAGGTACCAGAAGATGAAGCTGAAATGTTCGAGGGATCCCAGGATATGCTGAGTGAGTATCTCATTGAAGGTGATAACTTTGCAGTCAATGCAGACACTGGCAATGCAAAAGGTGTAGAGTTCTTTCGTTTGAGATGTACAAAGAGAAAATGGATGATAGATTGCATCTTAAGAGATTAGTGGAAAAACAAATGTGATAAAAACACTTAAGTGTCACAGGGTGTTATTATCAACAACAAGAGGGGGACCCAAATCACTACACTCTGCTTGATGATAGGGGAGTTACTAACCTGTACTCTCACCTTGTTCGGGCAATCAAGTTTGACATGCCTTTAGTAGATGCTACCTCAAAGACATATTATTTATCTCCGGAACTACATGAAACCATTTACAATGCCATGCCCTATGAAGCAACATGCTACCTATTTAACTGGCTTATAGTAGGTTCTATATAGCCTTCACCATTCAGTACCTCCTTACACATGTCCATTGTGCTATGTATCACATAGCACAAAACCACACAGAGCACATAGCATAGAATCACACACATTTCAAATAATGAGGTTACTATTCTGAACATGTTGCACCTTGAAAAAAGTTAGCCAAGATATTTGTCGGAAACGATTGGGAAGAAAACATTATCAAGAGCATCCCATTCACTTTCTTGATGAATCTCAGGTAAACATGTCTCATTCTTACAATGAATAACTCTCAAGTTAAACATCTCACTCTTATGAATAGCTACCCATTGGGTGTTATAGAGTTGTGTAGCCAAGTAATGTGTCAAGATAGTCCATTGTCTCTACCTAGGCTATTATGTGTGCTATATTGCACAAGTGTGTGTAATAATAGCCCAATGTCCCTGTCTATGCTATAAAAAGACTCCATTGTAGTAAGATAGCAACATGTGTGCTATATAGTAAAAGTGTGTGTATTGCATAGCACAATGTTCCTGTCTATGATATGATGTGTGGTATGTGAAAGAGCTATATTACATATTGAGAGCACTATGTGTGCCATATAGCGTAAGTGTGTGAAATAAGAGGCCAATCTCCCTATCTATGCTATCATGTCATAGTATTTCTTGCAGTATGAATGCTATATAGCACAACTATGTGTAATAATAGCCCGATGGTCTATCTATTGTGTGTGCCATGTAGCAGGACTCTATCAGAGTATGACAACATCATATCACCAAAATAAAATTACATCATTCAATCATTAAGTTTAGAGAACTTTGAACAGGTCAGCTTTTTGTATAGTAATTGCAAGTACATTCAGTGCGCAAAATGCTGTATACATGATTCCCTATTCACAATCAACCTTCCCTACATACTTCTCCTTGACTTTTATAGTGGCTGATGACACGAGCAGACACTATGTCCGAAGGATTTTCAAACCGGTTCATCTTTGCATAAGCATTAGGGCTGGGTGAGACTGTCCACTTGACTAACCAAGGGAACAATGTGCTAACCAGGTAAATTGGGTTATGACAAATCTCTGCTGGTTCAAATGAAGCAGGATAGACCCAAGTCCCGGGAGGGTTGAGTAGACACTTGTAGAGTGTGTCATCCACCACCAGTGTATTATCAGAGTTGAACTTAGGATAGTGCTTCCAAAAGTCTTCCAAACACTTTTTAAATATGGGCTTTGTGTTATCTCTACATGGAGGGATCCCAGGAACTTCATGTAGCTTGAAGCTCGCCTCTCTACACCCCTCTTGACCGATAATATTGAGGAAAAATTGTTTGTTCTGCCTAGGAAAGCATGCACTCAAAACAAGTGCTAGATTGTCCTGGGTCATGCAGCTCCATAGTGAAACTTATGCTCTTTGCAACAGTGCATGCAAAAAGATTGATGCATTGGGCCTGACCACATATTCAAATTGCATCTTTCCTGTAGCATTTGGCCCAGTGACTACCTGATACCTTGATCTTGCCCAATTAGGAGTACTGCTTCTCGCTATTCCTTTGTAGAAGGAGACCTTACACCTCCTTATGAGAAGCCCATTCACATCCAGTATGATGCATAAATTGTCCCTTCTCTTCTTGTCCTCAAAAGACGCAAGAGGCAGTGCAACAATCTGTACTGGCATTACCACAAGACACTCTAGCCTCTCTTGCCTCTCATATTCATGTCCATTTTTGGCCTCTTTATCAACATTCTTTGTACTTGCCTCATTTGTATCTGTAGCAGCCGCTCGACCCATAGGGACCTGTGGAATTTTACCTTTGGTATTCTCAACAGTGGGATCTGTACAAGACTCAGTTGTATCATGTGTCACTGCCTCTTTTGTGTCCACAGCAGCCATGAAATGTTCTCCCATTTCCTCTCTCGATTGAGCTGCTCTATCAATGGGCACCTCTGTGCCTTTCCCTGCCTCATTTTTTTTCTCTATACATGCCTCAGTTGTATTATGTGTATTTGCCTCTTTCATGTGCATAGTAGCCACGACAACTTCTCCCATTGCCTCTCCCGATTGAACTGCTCTGTCACCTGCCTCAGTTGTGCCGACAGAAGCCGCAACATCACCGTTACCCACTGATGAGCCTATTCCAGGTACTCTCTTAGTGAGGTCCTCCTCACCCAAGCCTCCCATATCTTCAACATCGGCTTCTGTACCCTTTACCTCCTTTGCATCAACAATGTCATCAACTGCATCACTTTGACAGACCACCTCAGCTTGGGCTGTGACATCACTTGCACCCACTGCATCACGTGTTCCAGCTTTTCTCTCAATGAGGACCTCCTCACCCATGCCTCTGGTATCCTCAACACATTAGGAAAATTTTGGACTCAAAAATGGGCCTTGTAAGAATTGTTGATGTGACATAGCTTTCAAAAAGCGGGGATCGGTAAATTTTTTGCAAATAAGATCCAAACTTGTCGAAGGTTGGATATTTAGAAACTACTCTTCAAATGCTATCTATTGATATATAGCATGTATGCATCGGACATTGCCTTCATGTAGATCTAGAAAAAGGTGATTTTAGATTACCGTAACGGTAACAAAACCTGGCTGATTGAAAAAAAATGGCATAACTTTCATAGAAGTCATCCAAACTTTAATTTTCGGACCTTGGCTCTTTAGAATCCATTTTTCAAGAACTTTCCAATGATAGGTCATATCATGGGGTTCTAAGCAATATTTAGAGGGGTCTATTGGGTTGCTTTCTTTTGGTACAACTTTGATGATGTGGCACTCTTAAAAGGCCCAAAAATGAGTTCAAAATTTTCCTCATGGTGACATCTGTACCCATAGCCACAACTGCATCAAGAAGGGCATCTATGACAGCATGAGCATCTGTGCTAGCATCAACTTCCATAGCATCCATAATGTCATTTGTGCAGGCATCAACTATCGTAGCACCAGCAATGGCATCTGTGTAGGCATCAGCTGTGGTAGCATCATCAATGGCATCTGTTCCAGATTCAACAATGGCATCTATACCCATAGCCACAACTTCATCAAGAAGGGCATCTATGACAACATGAACAATACTTTCTGTTCAACCATCATTAACATTGCCATCAATAGTAGCATCTGTGCTAGCATCAACTTCCATAGCATCCACAATGTCATTTTTGCAGGCATCAACTACCGTAGCATCAGCAATGGCATATGTGCAGGCATCAACTGTGGTAGCATCATCAATGGCATCTGTGCTAGATTCAACAGTGGCATATGTACCCATAGCCACAACTGCATCAAGAAGGACATCTATGACAGCATGAACAATACTTTCTGTTCCACCATCATTAACATTGCCATCAGCAGCAGAATCTGTGTGAGCATAAACTTCCATAGCATTCACAATGTCATTTGTGCAGGCATCAACTAGCATAGCATCAGCAATGGCATCTGTGCAGACATCAACTACCATAGAATCATCAATGGCATATGTGCCAGATTCAACTATGGTGGGGGTGGGTAATGTACCCTTTTCAAGTTTAGCACGGTCAACATCTATATGCACATCATCATGCACAACCTGCACATCAACTGCATTAGGCACATTTGGAACAAATTCAGTAGTACTAGTAGGTGTGCAGGGATCAACTGTATCAAAAGACTCTTTTTTTTTTGCCTATAACCCCCCTGGAAGCTGTAGCACCCCCTCTTGGATTCTTCAAAGGATAAGACTGAGCCAGTGAACCTACAGTCCCCTCAACTGTATCAAAAGACACTTTTTTTTTGCCTGTAACCCCCTTGGAAGCTGTAGCACCCCTTCTTAGATTCTTCACAGGATAAGACTCAACCAGTGAACCTACAGACCCCTCATCTAGAAACCCTGAGGAGCGAGTGCGTCTCATGCAAGTTCGTCTTTTTTTAGCTTCTTGATTATCTACGACAAGAGAAAGTAGAAACATATTACTAAACATGTACAAAAAATAAATCAAATAGTTTGCAACTACTTGATGCAAAGAATCAAGAGACATGTCACTAACAAATTCCAGCACTTGATTCATCAATGAGCATGGATACAATAGGGGTGCAATGGATTTCACATGCCTTCTAAAGACATCTTCTAATTGCATGAAGTTACAACAAAAACACACTCATTGCTTTGCATTTGGTTTCTTCCTCTTCCTAAATGAATCAAGAGGTATATCCATGTTGGGACTTCCACCTAAGTTCTTGGGAGTCGATTTCTTGCGCTTTGGTATTGGCTTCTTCCCCGTTGGCGGGGGTGTTGCTTTCACTGCATCTGCAACTGCCTCATCTGATGCTTCATCTCTAGTGTCCACACTTGGTGATGCTTTGGCACTCAACGGAGACCGCAACAACCTTCTTGGAGTTAGTTGTTGCCTAGGTGATTTGACTGTAGAAGACTTTGCCATCAAGATGTCTTCAACTACTCCATGTACTACATCCCCTACGGAAGACTCCGCTTCAAGGGCTGGCTGCATCCCTGGGGTAATCAGGCCATTCTTCCTTGTGGAATGCATTGTGTTGTTGGAGAAAGCATGCGATGATTGTTCTACAAAGCAAGCTATTTACAAAGTCTCACTTGGAGTATCCCAAAATACACACATAGATATTGATTTTGGTACCTACCAGTGGTCTGCGTAGAGACTCTCTCTGTTTTTGTCCTCAATGATTCTTGTATACAGGTCTTTGCTACGATGTTTGTACCTGCAAATGATTTCATTAAATGCAAGAGTTTAAACTACCAATGGAAAGTGGTCCTGCAATAGTACTAGTACATAATTGACACAGTGACTACCTGCACTTAATTCTTTCATCTCACTCTTCACCTTCAGACCAATCATATGCTTAGCTCTAGGGGGAACAGACATGTTGCAATCTAGTGCAACACAATAGCCATAGTCCCTACATACATGCGCGAAGCATAGCATATGGTATACATGGGTGCAAGGCAGAGAGAATACATCCAAGCTTCTGGCATCGAACAGGAATCCACATCCTACACAATGGTAGAACCCATTAAGTGCCACCTCGCTAATGCTTTGCTCAAAATCCACAAGAGGAAAAGGCTTCATCAAACTGTCCCCCATGTTATGTGAAGTCCTCTCCATGAAAACACAAAATTTAAAGTGCTCTAATTCATGTGCTATGTTGGTCTCTACTTCTGCAAATAGTGCCTGTGAAACAAAGAAGACAACACATCTAATTTAAGTCTCAATAACCCAACAAAAACAGATTGTTGAAAAGAATATGCAGCGTGAATCTTATCCCTTATTTGCAATACCACATATAAGACAAGCACTTACTTTATATGCTATAAACACAAGCTTTATGTGGTATATGACATGCACTGTGCTATATAGCACATAGCACAGTCCAAGTATAATGTGCTATAAGTGCTACATAGAGTATGCACTATAGATCATAGTAGAGAGACTTTTTAAAATACCAGATATAGCCCAAACATTGTCTCTATATGCTATATAGCACAAGCTTGTTGGGTATATGATATGCAATGGGCTATATGAGACATAGCACATAGCATATAGCACAAATATTGTGCTATGTAGCACATAGCACAATTAGAGATGGTGCTATGTAGCACATAGCAAAAATAGAGGTTGTGCTATATAGCACAATTCACTATTCCACACACTCCAGGGCTATATTGTGAACATATAACACACAAAATGTGCTATTTAGCACATAGCACATAAAAAGATTGTGCTATGCACCTGGGTAGGTCACCTAATAAATATGTAACCTATCACGTGAGTTCAACAGAAGGGTATTTAAAGTTCTTGCAACTTACATAAATATATATACAGAAGGGCATTATTTTTTCAAACTTGAGAAAAACTTACAGATTTTTTAAAAAAAGGGTACATTATATTCCTAACAAAATTCACAGATAAGGGGTTTTACAAACATGTTTTGAACGCACGTGATATGGTAGTTTTACACATTGTGAACCCCCCGAGGCTATGTAGCACATATCAATATTTAACACACACTGATTAGGAAAATTTGGACTCACAAAGGGTCCCTTTAAGGAGTTTGACTTTACCTCTCTCTACCAAAATGGGCTCATGGATAATTTTTGAAACAAACTCCAAAGTTGGCGGAGGTTTGACAGTTAGAATGTCCTCTTCAAGCTCTATCTACTGATATATAGCACGCCATGAGATTCCTCATATTTTAGAAGATTCTTTTTTTGATTCACTTAGATTTCGACAGAGTTGTCACATCATAGGTGAATCAAAAAAAGAATCTTATAAACTATGAGGAATCTCATGGCGTGCTATATATCAGTAGATAGAGCTTGAAGAGGACATTCTAACTGTCAAACCTCCGCCAACTTTGGAGTTTGTTTGCAAAAATGTATCCATGCGCCCATTTTGGTAGAGAGAGGTAAAGTCAAACTCCTTAAAGGGCCCCTTTGTAAGTCCAAATTTTGCCTAATGGGCCTTCAGGGCTATACTATGAGCATATAGCATAGAGGTTATGCTATATAGCACATATTACACATGTCCATTGTGCTATGTATCACATAGCACATAACCACACAGAGCACATAGCATAGAATCACACACATTCCAAATAGATGAGGGTACTATTGTGAACATGCTACACCTAGATTGAACTATAAAGCACATAGCACATAACCACACATGGCACATAGCATATAACCACCCACTCCATGAAGATGATGGCTATGTTGTGACCATATAGCACATATTTTGTGCTATATAGCACATAGCAGAAATAGAATATGCTCATACAATACATAACCATACAATCCAAAACACTCTAACCACATAACCACATGCAAGTGAACCACATACTCTAAAACAAAGTGAAACACATGTAGGAGGGTATGCACCTTTGCTTTAGCCACATTGGCTTCTAATTCAACAACGTTCTCTCTAGTAGTGCTCGAGAACTATCCAATCAAATCAATCAAGTGTTGTCAAGCTACAGGGTCTTGCATGCAATCAATCTCCGTTTGCAACTTTATGGCCAAAGTGTTTGAGCTTTGAGCACCCTCAGCCCTATGCAATTCTCTGACTTGATCCTCTACCTGCTTCTTTTCACCCTCTAGTCTTGACTTATAGTCTTGCAATCTGCCCTCTACAACATTCTTCATTTCTACAAGTGCCCTGCTATCCTCCTCTGCCAATTGTACCAGGCATCCTCCTGTAGGCACGCTTGACAATGGTACAGACGTACCTTCTATTTTCAATAATGATCTAGTAGAGGCAGCAATGGTTTTGGAACCTCTCCCTCTACCACTCATCTTCTCTTCCCGCCTCTTGATCTTGTTTTGCAAGTTGTGTCTTTCTTCTGAGGCTCTCATTGCCCTCTTTGCAAAGATAGCCCAAGAAATTTGATGTTTGCCAGATTCACTACAGTTTTCCAATGCAAAGGCCTTTGCAAATTGAGTCCCTACTTCATACATGAAGGGACCCTCCTGGTAGACACCCCATTGTCTCCACACTAGCTTTTGTAAGAACTCCGACCGAGCATGGTATGCCTTCACTTTCTTCTGGCTACGCGGAACAAGCTTTGGGCATATAAAGACAGCTTCCTAGTCCTCCTCAGAGATGTCATTGTTTCTTGTCAAGCTACGCGAATCAACTCCCTCCAATGGCAATCCACGCTCCATATGAAATTCCTCGGCAAGACGACAAAACTTCGTATGCAGAGGTGGTTCGATGTTCCTAACTAGACTGTTGCTTGCTTGAATCGGATGCTTTGAGGAAGGTGCCATGATGCAGTCTCAAGTGATATACCTACACATCATCGAATGAACTCATGAGACGTGGTGTGCCCTCGCTTATCATCCCTGCTAAAAAGAAACAAGAACTTCATGGGCCTGCTCTTGTAAGCAGGGCATTCAAGGTGATGTGCTATGGGATTTGCCCCAAGGTTGCATGCAGCTTGTGGACTAGCAAATTACCTCGGGATTCTATGTCCTCTCATGCAGCCAATAGTAGCATTAGGTTTTGCTCGCCTCTTGTTGCAAATGAGCAAGGTGTGGCACTCATGCAGCTCCAAATGCAGCTTAATGTAGCTAAATGATCCCAAGTGGGGCGGGCGTGCTCAAGCAGTAGAGAGTGTACATGTTCAATGGGAGAGACATACCTCAAAGAGAAGAGGGCGGTTACTGCAATCATCCTTGAAGCAGCCAAGCTTGCACAGTAGAAGCTCTAAGCACAATAGACCTTGAGCACGCGTGAGAGAGAGAGAGAGGCAGGGGGTCGAGGGGTGGGGGGGGGGGGGGGGGGGGGGGGGGGCACGGTGTTTGAAACTGCCAACTACTCATGAAACAAAGTGGGTGTGTGAAGGCTGAATTTTTCAGTATAACATTTTTTAGAATAGAAATTTGGATGTCTGAAATATGACACCAATGACCACACCCCCAATGTCATGCTATGCTATTTAATTATATCACATATATAGCTTTCCACCTATTCACGCTTTCACCCATAATGCCTTGCAAAAATCAGCCCCCTATCTCTCTTGGTCGACCCCTCTTACTAAATGGTCATGTCAGCATCCTATTGGCCCCTGCAAAGCTTAGCCAATGATAATTAAAAAGCATAAGTGACAGCCTTGTGACATGTGTCCCCCTTTCCCCTTTTGTGAGAGCTTTAGGTATTTAAATAATGCAATTAAACTTTCATTGGACCTCTTAGTCTTCTGACCAATAGGAATGAGGCAAGCCATTGGGTTGTTGAATGCTCATTGGACCCCTTGGGAGGGGGACTGTCCAATAGTCTTCTAGAGAGCTAAATTTCTATTGGTTCTTTTATCAAGTGTTTTTAAAATGAATTAAACTAAATTTACTCTAGCCTAATTCTCATTGGTCCACCTCTATGGCCATCCAATAAGATTTGAATGCACCTTGGGGGCAATTGGGCTAGGAAGCTGAAATGTGTTCAGTATGCCCTTTGTGTAAAGGGAGCTTGGAAGAGTGCGTGTGTGTTTATCTCTCATCCCCTACCTAAAAGCTTGCCCCCTCCTAGATAGGGATGTGGGAGGACTTTTGAGTCGTCCCACATGCATCCAATTTACCCTAAGGCTTGACCATTGAACGCTACCTTTGAATTTTGGAACCTTAGCATTTTGGAAGTCTTAATGGGCTGAACCTTAGTGTCTTTGAAGCCCCTTGATGCACATTTCTCTTTTGCAGATGTCCCCCCTTTGGATCCCTATTTTCCCTCCTTTGTTGTACATATTGTGTGTGTTCAAGGATTAGTTCTAAAACTCCTTATCTGTGAATTTTTAATAAATAAAATACGCCCTTTTCCTATTCAATCACTATTTTGTTTTTTCAATTCCATTTTATGGTACCCTTCTGTATGTAAAAATGTGAGAAAAAAAAGAGATTTACCAACCCCTTCTATTGCAATCACTTGATGGTCACACAAATATTAAGTGACCCCCTTGAGTCATACAAAAAGGTAAACAAAGGCGTATCATGGGCTATCGCAATTTTTTATTTTTCAACTAGAGAGTCTTAGGAGTTGGAAGCAGTAACTACTAGGAGTCTCGAAATCCAAGCAGCAACACTGTTGCAATCACTAGACCACCGTGAAGGTGCAAGGCCTTGGCTTCACTCTCAAGAACATGTAACCGAGGCTAGAGTTGCCCACATACATGTAGAGCAATGGTACACAAAGGTAACCAAGGGCGTACCGTGGGCTCTTACAATTTTCCATTTCCTGGCTAGTCCACAAAGAAGAATCAAATAGGACATGTTTTGCGAGAGATAGACCACCCAAGGGTAGGCTTAATGGAGAAGGGAGGACCTTGCTCTTTCTTGTCACAAAGCTAGTCCACTTGCGATCGCAAGAAGTAGCTAATAACATCTAGGATGTTGTCTAATATATTTTTTGGACTTGGTGTACAAAGAAGGCGGCTGGGCAAAACCTCATGAATCTTGTGGAAGTGTGGCACACGGACATGGCTTTCTTCTTGTGAAGAGATCACCCGAAGAGCGCTTTGTGTGGAGATGGGCAAAGAAGGTGGAGGATGTGATGATGGAAAGCCATTTTTTGTAGACGAGGAGGCATGGAAAAAAGGAAGGAAGATAGAGATGAACAAGGATTTTCTCTACGACAAGTCCTCATCCAAGTTAACGATCCCATATTGAATTACGGACAGGCTCTCCGGCTTCTACCTCATCACTATATCACACGGGGTCTTCAATGAAGATCGAGCGGTTTCGCATGATGGTCTGAGTTTACTTTTTATGGCCGAGTTTATATTTGTTTGTGCAGATTTACTTTATACATAGCATTGAAATGGCCATGGGATCAATGAAACTCACATGGGAAAATGGTAGGGCTCTTACGGCGTAGGTGATCGAGTCGAAACGTAGCGATGAGAGGTTGGAAGTCCATGTCTTTGACTTTTTTGCCACCCTCCAACGGCCTTGAGATTCGGACGGGAGACTCTTCGAAATCGATCCCAACGCTCGGCCTCATTAAAGACCCCGTGTGATAGTAAAACTTTTAAGCTTAAATTGCACTAGGGTAGAAGATCTAGTGGGTGGCATAGCTGAAGTGTTGATTTTCAATGGTTCTATCACTGGTGCACACACGCGAATTCAAACATGTGCTGCGCGTTTTCACGACAGTTCGTCTTTCGCTGCTGCTGTGCCCGCAAGAGGGAGAATCCTGTAGTGTTACAAGAGGGAGAATCCTGTAGTGTTACAAGAGGGAGAGGTAGACTCCCCGCAATCAGAAACTTCCCTGAAATCTAACCCATGAATATATTGCAGGTCTCTACCAACCCTTGTGCAAGAAGGATTCTCAACAAAGATGATTTTTATCATGGTGCTATCTGCATACATTGTCTGTTTCACAATATCGTTCTTGATTGGATCTTACCAAAAAACCTTTTTTGTGAGTGCTTTGACATATTTTTTGGTGATCATAAACTGCTTGACAACATTCTCATAGGACGGAAATACCATCATCCTATAAAAGGATTAGTTTTAAATAATGACTTTCTTAGACAAGAAACAATCCGGTACTGTACTTGCTTTCAATTCACTTCATTTTGTAGAAACTTTGAAGGATTTGGTGAACATGTCTGTACCCAGGATCTTAGCATTATTGATAACATCACAATACAAAGATTACTAGCCAAAGGGCTCAATCACATACCCAACTACCCAAAAAACCCTTACCTTGCTCTATCAGCTTTACTTAGTTGCCTCACTGACCTTGTGAGTGCTCTCCGACTGGAGATGACAGTCCTACCGGACTTAAAGGGATTAGTGAAGGAAGGCTTCCTTCATAAAGTTTCTCAACTTCCTAGGAAATGGCTTTCGTTTGATAGCACTTGGCTTACTCCTCAACTAGCTCTTGATTTTCACTGTAATCTCATATAAATGGCTTGTGGTCGGGCTTGACAAAAGTGCTAACTGTCCTACTATTATGTGCAAATACCTTGCTTGGATAGCCGCTCGGGATCGAGTTTCAGGAAAAGAATTCTGTCATACTTACAAAACACCGCAAGAGATCTCTAAACATCTAAGACAACTTGGCTATTCTCTTAACAACACCAGGCTACCGGTACTATTTCCTACATATAAATTCCACAAACATAAATTCAGATGGATATCTGATGCCTTTAACTGCATCTTCACAGATATCACCAAGGATATTACTTATGCCTCGATATTATTCTCATAGAATTTAAACTCATTTGTGCAGAGAAACAAAAAATCTGCAAAAACTTCTTAAATATCCAATACAATTCTTTCTGGCTAACAAAAAACGCTATAGAAGTCACACTTAACCTTCCTCAACATATCTTCCACATCTTTTCAACTAACATAACACAATGCCATGAAAACATTCCACTTAGTGGAGAACTCGGCCTTAAGACTGTTTTAGCTAAGGTTATTAAACTAGCCTTCTCCAATGCTAAAAAAAGAAAGTATCATTCTATCTCTTTATCCAAGAAACCTAGATGGATTCAAACATCCCACTCAATACACCCTCTACACTTCAACGAAGAAAAGATCTACGCCTATATTTTCTGGCTGCTGAATGACTGCACTGTGATTGCAAGCGGCTGTTGTTTTAACCAGTGCCTTGGCATTCCTATGGGCTTCTCCTGCTCACCTCTTATGTGTAACATCTACCTTGACTTTTTTGAATACAAATGGTGTCTAAAAAACTTGGAAACTAACCATAAAATACTTCCATTGTTCAATCATACTTTTAGGTATATGGATGACCTGCTGAGTGTTAATAACAGAATGTTCTCTAATGAGATTGATCAAATCTACCCCCACTGCTTAAAGATTGAGCTTACATCCCACCCAGAAAATCCAACTGCTATTGATAAATTCTGCAAATCAACCCATTTTCTCAACCTTTCAATTTCCCTTCATTCCCCATCCACAGGCGGCTATGACCTTAGATTTATCTGGAGAAAAGATCTTCTCAAGCTGCCCCATATAGAATTCATCAAAAGAAATAGCAATAGGCCATACAAAGCCTCTATTTGCTCCTATATTGGCATTCTCTACTTAATTTGCTACTCGTCATCTACCTCCTATCTGGCCTGGGAAGAAATATCTGTGCTAATCAGGAAATACTGTCGGAACAGGTTTAACCGTAATCAGATCAAGAATACCATCATACAGGCCCTCAATCGACATAACTGGCCGGGGATATTATTTCAAAAAGAGAGTGTGATATCTCTCATTAGGTAGTAGGCCCACACACAATGGGCCTAGTACCGACCCATTCTGTGTGGCGCTTGGGTTAGGGCGGGTACACACACACACACACACACACACACACACACACACACACACACACACACACACACTTGTATACTGTTCAAATGAAGAAAAACTCGCAAAAAAGAAAAAACAAAACACCCCCCCGTTTGGGCTATTGGGTTTTCCCTTGCAAGGGAAAAAAATTGCCCGACGAGCTTTTTGTGGGTTTCCAGGTTGCTCTTAACTGGCTTGTTTGTGATCATGTTAAGTGTGATTAAGTAAATGTGTCAATAAGACCTTGTGATCACACAATTTTTTTTGCTAATTATGTATTTATTAAATTCCTGAGGATGGCTCTCAAAGTATCGAACATACTTTGTATGTCTGATTGAGGTACCAAAATGAGTAAGGGATGATGTCTCCTTCTTCCCTGCGCCCAAAGTTAGAACCAGGAAAGATCATTCCAAATTGCTAGAGAAATATCTGAATTGGCTAAAAATTACCCTAAGCTTCCACCACCCAAGGAAGGAGAGAGAATAATTGAAATATGGTGAAAACCCTCATGGACACCATTAAGTTTTTCTATGGCTTCCCTGACTTGACTTGTGTAATGCTTAGGAAGATATGTAAAACATTGCTAGCTTGCATCGATGTGTCCCCACCGCATAAAGCCACGGACTTAAGTCTATTGTCAACAGGCGACTCCATTTCCAAAATGACCTATGATCTATCAAACCAACCATCCTGGAGGTGCTACATTTGTTTTATCAGAGACTATTGTTCTTGCCAAGCTACTGCATGCATGCTTTTGAAGAAACATTTTACATAGGATTCTTCACTTGCGCCAGCAAGATTTTTGGCCCAAGTTGAGCATCGGCAACATAAGATATGAGTCACATCTAGAGATCATAAATCCACCAGGATTCCATTAAGCAAGGACTCACCCAGAAGACCCAACGAAGACGAAGACCCATCATGCTAGGGACGACATGTACGTGGAGGGGGGAAGTGTTGACAGTTGCACACGGGAAAGCTACACCATTTTTGTATTATTTCATTTGACAAACTCAATTGTAATTACTTTTCAAGACTCACTCAATTTTCCAGATTGTAACTTATTAAGTATGCAAATCAATTGAACCCATGTAGAAAGTAGGAGGTAATTTTGATGAGTTAGTACCTCCTAGACTAAGGTATATAAGACAATTTTTGTAACCCTCAGGACAAATTTTGAGTTAATAATCTTTTTTAGCTCAACTAAGTGCATGCCAAAACCTCTCTAATAAATGGGCCAAATGGCCTGAGTTTGGCTCCACTATTAGAGGGGTTTTTGGCATGCCTAATTGCATGCAATGGGCAGCCCAAACCCCTCTAATAGAGGGGCCAAACTCATGATTTAAATTGGTCAAGTTAAAGGCTCATGTGAGCCTATGGGTTGTCCCCCATGCTCTTTATTTTAAACCCTATTTTGCCCACCCTCTTCAATGTCCAAAACCCATAGTTTGGCCCCTCTATCAGAGGGGTTTTGGGAGGCCTATTTTCATGCAATGGTGGGAAACCCATTCGGGTTTCCCATTACATGAAAATAGACATGACAAAACTCCTCTAATAGAGGGGAAAACTCGGTTGCCCAAAATCCCTATTTTATGGTATTTTATGGAATGGCTATAGCCCCTCTATTACAAAGGTTTTGGCACGCCTATTTTCATGCAATGGGTTGCCAGATTGGGTAGCCCATTGCTTGCATGCAAATAGGCATGCCAAAACCCCCTCAATAGAGGGGACAAACGGTAGCTCAAAACCCCTCTAATAAAGTGACCAAACTCATCCCATAACCCCTAGTTTTGGGTGTGATTTTGGACCCTCTATTAGAGGGGGTTTGACATGCCTTTTTGCATGCAATGGTCTCCCCAATCAGACAGCACATTGCATGCAAATAGGCATGCCAAAACCTCTCTAATAGAGGGGCCAAACGGTAGCCCAGAACCCCTCTAATAGAGAGGAAAAACTCAACCCAAAACCCTTAGTTTTGGGTATGAGTTTGACCCTTTACTAGAGGGGTTTTGGCACGCCTATTTGCATGCAATGGGCTCCCCAAATAGGTAGCCCATTGCATACAAATAGGCATGCCAAAACCTTTCTAATGTAGGGGTCAAATGGCATGAGTTTGGCTCCACTATAAGAGGGGATTTTGCATGCATAATCGCATGCAATGGGAAGCCCAAACCCCTCTAATAGAGGAGCCAAACTCATGCCTTAAATTGGTCGAGTTAAAGGCTCATGTAAGCTCATGGGTTGTCTCCCATGCTCATGTTTTTTTCCCCCTATTTTGCCCACCCCCTTCAATGTCCAAACCCCATAGTTTGGCCCCTCTATTAGAGGGGTTTTGGCATGCCCCATGCGCTTGCAGGCCCCCCACTACATTTTCTTCACGCTCTTGCGTCGCTATAAGCGATGGTTCTATAGCACCGTTGGTTGCGATGCAATTTTGGTCGCTTAAGCGATGCAAAAAAGTGTCCCTAGCGCCAAAGCGTGCTAGTAGTGTCTTGGATTCACTCTTAGGAGCGAATGATAGAGGCTGCACACATACATGTACGCTGCACACATACATGTACGAGAGTCCTACACCTTGGGGGGGGGGGGTCATAATTTATAAATTGTGTACCTATTGTGTGGGTTCAAGGATTAGTTCTAAAACTCCTTATCTGTGAATTTTTAATAAATAAAATACGCCCTTTTCCTATTCAATCACTATTTTTTTTTTTCAATTCCATTTTATGGTACCCTTCTGTATGTAAAAATGTGAGAAAAAAATGAGATTTACTAACCCCTTGTGTTGCAATCACTTGATAGTCACACAAATATTAAGTGACCCCCCTGAGTCATACACAAAGGTAAACAAAGGCGTATCATGGGCTATCGCAATTTTTTATTTTTCAACTAGAGAGTCTTAGGAGTTGGAAGCAGTAACTACTAGGAGTCTCGAAATCCAAGCAGCAACACTGTTGCAATCACTAGACCACCGCGAAGGTGCAAGGCCTTGGCTTCACTCTCAAGAACATGTAATCGAGGCTAGAGTTGCCCACATACATGTAGAGCAGTGGTACACAAAGTTAACCAAGGGCGTATCGTGGGCTCTTACAATTTTCCATTTCTTGGCTAGTCCACAAAGAAGAATCAGATAGGACATGTTTTTCCAGGTAGACCACCCAAGGGTAGGCTTAATGGAGAAGGGAGGACCTTGCTCTTTCTTGTCACAAAGCTAGTGACCGTGAGGTTTTTGCAACATGAACCATAGGACATGGATAAGAGGAGTCCACCTGCGATCGCAAGAAGTAGCTAATAACATCTAGGATGTTGTATAATATTTTTCTTGGACTTGGCGTCCGGGCAAAACCTCATGAATTCTTGTGGAAGTGTGGCACACGGACATGGATTTCTTCTTGTGAAGAGATCACCCGAAGAGCGCTTTGTGTGGAGATGGGCAAAGAAGGTGGAGGATGTTATGATGGAAAGCCATTTTGTGTAGACTAGGAGGCATGGAAAAAAGGAAGGAAGATAGAGATGAACAAGGATTTTCTCTACGACAAGTCCTCATCCAAGTTAACGATCCCATATTGAATTACGGACAGGCTCGTCGGCTTCTACCTCATCACTATATCACACGGGGTCTTCAATGAAGATCGAGCGGTTTCCCATGATGGTATGAGTTTACTTTTTATGGCCGAGTTTATATTTTTTTGTGCCGATTTACTTTATACATATCATTGAAATGGCCATGGGATCAATGAAACTCACATGGGAAAATGGTAGGGCTCTCACGGCGTAGGTGATCGATTCGAAACCTAGCGACGAGAGGTTGGAAGTCCATGTCTTTGACTTTTTTGCCACCCTCCAACGGCCTTGAGATTCGGACGGGAGACTCTTCGAAATCGATCCCAACGCTCGGCCTCATTAAAGACCCCGTGTGATAGTAAAACTTTTAAGCTTAAATTGCACTAGGGTAGAGGAGCTAGTGGGTGGCACAGCTGAAGTGTTGATTTTCAATGGTTCTATCACTGGTGCACACACGCGAATTCAAACATGTGCTGCGCGTTTTCACGACAGTCCGTCTTTCGCTGCTGCTGTGCCCACGCGAGAGCTTCTTGCTGCCCCCTCTCTCGCTAAAAATAGTGAAGGAAAGCTCCCTCAGCGCCTGCTTCAACCTCGTCGTCTCTGTGCTGGCTCTTACATTTAATGCACGGCGGCTTTTACGCCCGACCTCCTCCTCCTCTCTTATTTGAGCAATCTCTCGTCCTCCCTTCTTCAACATCATTGTCCTTCGCTCTCGAGTGAGAGGAGCAACCCCGATCAACATCCACAGCGATGACGTCTCCTTCATCCACACGATCCCCTCGCAATATAGTCGATCAGAGCTCTGCACCCATTGTGCCTCGCACACCCATGCCCACAATTCAACAAGACGATTCCGTTAATGCGGCGCCGCAGGTAGAGATGGCTAATGCAAGATCTCGGCCACAGGCGACCATCTCTAGGTTTGCACAGGAATCACGTTCAGAAGCAGTGCGGGGGCAAGAACGATCGAGTGTGTCCATATCAATGAGAATGACAATTAATTCTACATCATCATCGAGCGTATCCATATCCACACGTGGACTTCATTCTGCGTCATCATGGAGTGTATCCATATCCACGGGTGACCTTCATTCTGCAGCATCGTCGCCATCATCGAGCCATCGTGATAACAGAGAAAGACATGGACGGCAAACACGTAACGCCCAGGTAAACGGCAATGTCGGAGATGGACAAGTGAGCTTGGGAGATGAGACTCAGACTCAGCCCAATATGTGTCCACTTTCAAATTTGGTAGCCCTAAGTTTTGAGGAGGCTTGCAAAACTATAAATTGGCGCAATGCGCCATCAAACTTGGAGATAATGAACTGTGGGATATGCTTGAATGATTATAAGAGAGAAGATGAGGTCTATCTCTTTCCAAAATGCAATCATCTCTTCCATGTGGAGTGTGTGAAAGATTGGCTTCTCGGAGCAGGCTCGTGTCCTTCTTGCCGTGACATAATAATCAACCGTAGGGACCCTGCTCGACAAAGACCTTAAAGAAGGTCCATGCTTAAGGATGAAATTGGCGCTAGTCTTTTTTCTGGGGTGTGTGTGTTCAACTGCTCTAGACCAAAAAGTGTAAGTGCGTTTTGGTACGCTAGTCTTTTTGGTTGGATTTGAATGCAGGCTCTCATAAGAGGGAAGCCAAATCCATTTTGATAACACTTATGTTCTTTAGAATGACCTATTGTGGTTAGTCTCTATGTAGTATTTTGGGGGAAGAATTTTGAGGTTAGTCTCCATGTAGTATTTTGGGGTTGGATTTTGTGTCAAAGGAACAAATAATTGACATATCATTCTTCAAATGTTTGAAATTGCTCTTCATTCTCACTTTGGAAGGGTCATTTTATGTACATCTTACTTGCTATATATATCTAATGCTTGCTCACATAATCGAAATAAGAGATTCATTGCTTCATGCATACTAAACCATAAATAAGAAATAAGAAATTCATTGCATACTAAACCATAAATAAATCAGACAAGGAGAGAATCGCATGTTATCCACTTGTTTGATTATTTCTTATAATTTAAACTCTAATTAAATGCATTTGACAAAAATTCATACTTATCTTCTACTCCAAACACATTTCTATGCTTTGGGTGCAGTACCCAAAAACCACTAATTATCAAGGAATCAATATACTTTGCATTTTGGAAAGAGATAGACCCCATCTTCTCTCTTATATCATTCAAGCGTATCCCACAGTTCATTATCTCTACAACATTCTTTCTTTAGAAGAATCCTAAAGCTCGAGCAAGATTTTTTGAGAAAAATCTATAAATCAAAGGGAAGAGGTTATATAGCTTTGAACTCTTATGATAATTTGTTAGCACACAATATAGCTTTCTTAGAGTTTTACTACAACATTCTCTCTCTCTCTCTCTCTCTCTCTCTCTCTCTCTCTCTCTCTCTCTCTGCGCGCGTGCGTGCATTCGCTTGTGTCACCAGCTTGCAGGGAACATGATTAGATCAAACTACTAATTGTGAGACCCCTTGTGCATGCCATTTGGGTGAAAGCATGGTTTGGTGGTACAAAAAAAGGACCTATTTTGCTTCTACCTGGTTGGTACTTCTACATATGTCCACACTTTGGAGGGAACCTTTTTTTTCATCTATGTTAAAGAATGGTAGGAGGGAAATTTGTATGATTTAAACCGTACTTTTCGTGAAAGAAAACGTGGGTGGGGCAATAAGTAATGCGAGTGGTGTTTTGAAATCGTGCCAAAAGTCCCATCACAATACCATGCGTTTGTGAGTGGCGCAGTTGCTCAACACATTTTCCAGCTTCCGTCTTGCTCGCTTACTACAGCGCCTTCTGCAAACCACTACAGTTGCAAGTAACAAGCTCCCCGGCTACTCACAATCAGGAAGATGAGGACGCCAGCGAGGAAATCAACAGCCAAAGCGTCACTGGACAATGGGAAGAAGAAGAAGAGGCCAATGGATGCAAAATCCCCTCGGAACATCGACACCCCAAATACTATGGCTAGCAAGGGGGCCTCCTTTGTGGAGAGGGAGAAACCTGCTGTGTCCGTGGAGACTTCATTTAAGCCTGGGCCTCTTTTTGCCGATGATGAGACTCCACGGTCATCTACAACATCTAAAGGTAGGTGCTATGAGAGCTCTGCGTTTTCTGGTGATTTACCATTTCTTTTCCATGCATGCAAGCTTCTGCATGTCTTTTATCTGATGAGGTCTGCATTCACTACAACGAAAAAAGGTGTCATCGACGTAGATATCGGCGCACTACGTCACTATGTGCGTTGATATCCACGTCCTTGTGAACCAGTCGCTATTTGCGACGCAGATATAGACGCAGATAGCGACGCGCATAGTGACGACCATAACATAAATTTTTTGTCTTGGGCAGAGGGCAGGTAGCCTGGCATGTGCCCATTTAAAAGATGGACACAGCCACAGCCAGACTTCTTGCCCTCTGCCCAAGAAAGCGAGCAGCACCAAAATCAACCATGCTCCCGTGCGCAGAAATTTCGGCAGAGTTCCCTTTGTTTTTACATAAACTTTTCAAAAAAACCCATATCATGTATACGCATCCTACATGCTATCCATGTAGGATCTTACATGAGATTTAAGGCCAATGAAAGACAAGTACCGTACCAACTTAAAAGCATAACCATAACGAACCATAACCATAACTTAAAAGCATAAACATAATGCAGATAACCATAACCATAAACAAAATTAACAATAATCATAAGCATAACCAGAAAGTTAAACATAACCATTAACAAAACCTGAACCATAACTATGTCTATACAAGAATATGAGAAATACCATGTCTATACAATGACAATGACAATAATCATAACCATAAAGGAAACAATAACTGTCTGTACAAAAAAGAGACATAGAAGAGTGTCTATGTCTCACAAAGCATATATATGAAATCCGGTCCACTAATGACTATGCGTCACAACTTGCACATAGGACAACTCACAAAATTAGTATTGATATTACTTCACATATACTTACTTAATTAAATCAACTCACACATATTAACATCTCACCTCAAGCGATCAGCGAGACTGTAAGGCCTCCCAGTCTACAGGCTCTCCTGAAGCTTCAAGATCATTCAGTACTTCATAGAACCTCTGCGATATCCATCTGACTCCTCCTGGCGTGTCAGAGCTCGATGCATCGCAAGATTCTACGTTTATACCAAAATCAAAGTAATAAGAATACATGATTCATCGCGTTTTAAAAAAGACCATAGTTAAGATTGGATTAGAAACTCACAAACTCATAGCGAAAGGTGTCGAAGCCTCCGCTGCCAAGATGAGATGTCCCCCTGGTCATCTGTCGTACCTGGGCGGCCTCACACTGCTGTCTGAACCGCGTGTCCGCTGTCCGCTCATCCTCCCTGATCTGCAGCCACGTCTCGTGTGGGATGCCCGAAGGCTTCGGCAAGCCGGTCCTGAAAGCCTTCCGAGCTGCATCTCGTCGATGTTTCACGGTGTCCCGTGCAACACCCTTGATCCACCTCCTCGGAACAACGGAAGAACCCAGAGAAGGCTGGTACTCTCTCAGGATGGTCTCCACTATGTAATTGACTTTGTCCCCATCCTGATCACCCCAAGACGTCAGAAGGCTGGTTGAAAACTGCAGCTCTACGAGCTGGCGAATTCGCTGTCGCATCTCAATCCCGACTCTATCCATATCAACAGAACCATCTGCCTGTACAGTATAGAGCTTGGAGGCACTAGGATCGTGTGTCCCCCAAGGTGTCCGAGGTGTGCCAAGAGGTGTGTCGAGAGGTGTGTCTGGGTAGGACGGGGGTCGTGAGCGAGGAGGGTTCGAAGCATCTACAACAACCACCACCTCCACTTGACGATCGTCGAGATCGGTGAGTGCGTCTGTGCTGCGGAGATGAGGACGTACCGGCCTCTGTCCGACCCCTAGGGGGACATCTCATCTTGGCAGAGTCATACCCATAGGCGTCCCCCCCCTAGGCGTCGGACCCTCCGGTGTGAAGCCGGGAGGCGTAGTACCCGTGCCTCTGGCTACCGAGTAATGAGAAGCCTCTGCCATCTGAGCAGGTGTCATCCATGTAACGAAGCCCATGAATGCATCTGCACTCATGGAAGCACGATCTGGAATCTTGTCTGCCATACTAAAGTCCTGCACAAAGAAAGTAAAATAAAGCGTCAGAACACAATTGTTTAAATTAACTTTAAGATTAATTTTAAATCAACATCTTCACACAAACACTTACAGGCCTAGGCCTCGACGAGTGACGCATCATCGATAAGATCTTGCACCGTATCATCGTCTATCTCTAATTGCAAACATAACTCTGCCCCAACTCGTTCTGGCAGATTGTCTTCATCCTTTGCATCTTCATCTTCAAGTGTCAATTCTGGCTCGTCTGCGTCATCCCTCGTATATCTGTCAGCTTCCTCTGCCATACCTTCGTCCATCTCATCTAATGTCACAGTAGTATGGACGTCGTCTGACTGAATTTCCTCCAGGAGATCTTGCCCTTCAAATACTTGTTTATTTCTTGGAGCAACCTGAACCACAAACCACCATTGTCACTCTCGAGGGTCCTGTACAAAGACCACTTGCTCGCAATGTTCCGGGAGAGAAAATGTGTTGCTCGCATCTGTCCAAATCTTTGTAGAATCTATTTGCACAAGTTTGTTTCCATCTCTGCGTATCGTTGCATTGCGACCAGAAGTAATCACCTTGAACCACTTCACATCCAACAAAAATATCTCAAACCGCCTGAAGCTTACTTTTAGGATATCTGACACCAGACCACAGTAATCGAGGTTGCTAGTGCTTTCATTCGTGTCTCTAGCACTGGCCCTGCTCTTTTGCATGAAACTAACCATTACACACTTTCAAACGTGTTTCTTCTGCTTTCAATTTATTGTGTTCTGAAATGCTTTCCATGCAACCACAGTGCCATGTATGTATGATACTTCCAGTCACATCCAATATCCAGCTCTTCCTCTTCTAGAGATATGGGTTCTCCGATCTGTCGAGCTACTTTCAGTGTCTTGTCCAACCATGCCATTGTAGGGAATTCAGGTAGAGGAGCGAGATAGTCTGGCAAGGGTAAGCCTCTAGACGTTCGACTTCACCTGAAATCATGTCGCTCCCTATTGCATATCTCTTTCTCTTCTTCATACCTTTCAAGCCATTTTTGCATCGGCGCTGAATTTAGTATACAGAACTTCATGATCTTTTCTCGCATGGCCAGGTTCATTTTCTTCGGCACCCCTTGCCCTTGCGGCTCCTCTCCCACTAGTCTTGCATCCTCCTCATTGCTCCACAGTCGAGGCATTTTTGGGTCAGAAACGGATAGAAATTCGGTCGTCAATACAAGAGACTCTTGCACCAGCCATCCTTCTGCCATGCTCCCCTCTAGACGCGCTTTTTGGCGAACAAAACCCTTAAGTGTTTTCATGAACCGCTCTAGAAAGAACATCCAACAGCTATGGACTGTACTTGCCACTGCAACCTCATCTACTACATGGACAAGCAAGTGCATTTGGATAGTTAGGCAGCTCGTGGGTAGATACTTCTCAATCATGCAAACTGCCTCAATGGAGTTAGCCCTTGCGACTGCAATAGATTCCTCCCATATCTCCTTGGAAGAGATCCACCGCACTAGCTCTGAAATCTTGTATATGCAGGTCCGCACTTCCTCCGTTAAACACCCCTTGATCGCAATTGGAAGAATGAATTGCAAGAACTTGTGTCAGTCATGCAATTTCAATCCTGACAGTTGATTGTCACGGGTGAATGCTGTCTTGAGACATCGCATATACCCTGTTGGCGTCCTGAACTCTGAAATCACCCTTTTCACTTGTCGCTCTTCGTTTTTTAGCAATACCCATGGCACTCTTGGAAGTTTTGTTTGGCCAACTGCATTGGTGAAAGGCCATAGCTCTAGCATCTTTCCAACTGACTTCAAATCATCTCGTGAAGCTCGATTGTCTTCTAGAGGATCTCTCCCACATTCTTGAATATATGCATTGGATCCAGCAAATGGTTAATTAGTAGATCACCCCAGTATGGCAACGTATGGAGAATGGACAAACGTTTCATTCCTGTAACAGGTTGCCCCTCATGTTGCTCCCATCAGCGACGCCACTCTTGTCCATGCATAGGACGACATTCGACGCGACCAAGCTGACCTTCGCACAAGTGATGGCCATCTGGAAGATAACGGTGGTGGCCTTGATAAATTGTCTTTTGAAGAGAGGCAGAATAGCGCACATCCAAAGACTGCCCGCAAATTGGACAAGCATTGTATCTCGAAGTTGTTAGCCCTGCATATATTAAAGCATGAATCAGGCCAAGGCAAAGGGCTTGCGAATAGGGAGAATTTTGTAAATCAATAACCGTTACCAGAAGCTTCTCCGTATCCTGGCCAATCATGCATAGTCCACATAAGAAGTCCATGGATCCTTGCATGCTGTTGTCCTACTGGTTCAAAGGCATCTGCTATGTTGATCCCATGCCATAACTCCTGGAGCTCGTCAACTAGTGGAGCTAGATAAACATCCATGTTTTTTGCCTTGAACTTACCAGGTACAATCAACTTACCAGGACCCTTCTTGATGGCAAGCCACGGCAGGAGGTTGTAATTGATAAGGCACACATGCCAAGTGCTCCATGACGAGCTTCTCAAGCCAAAATGGATTGACTCCATCCATTGCCATGACCAAACGCAAATTGCGTGGTTCACTCTGAAAATGTGGCTAGGTATCTTCAATGTGCCTCCAAGCCTTTGAATCAGCGGGCACCCTAAATGTTGCGTCAGTGGATCTATTCGTAGAATGCCATCGCATCAACTTTGCAATGGAACCACAACGAAACATGCTTTTTATCCTAGGAATAATAGGGAAATGCCGCAACACTTTAGCTGGCACTGTCTCGCCAACTGCATCTTGTTTGTAGCGCATTGCTCCGCACTTTGGACACGATAGACAATCTGCGAATTCATTGCGAAAAAGAATGCAATCATTTGGACATGCATGAATCTTGTTGTAGTCCAAGCCAACTGAGGTCAGAAGTTGCTTTGCGCCTGGCTGGGAGGGGGGAATTTCATTGCCAGCCGGGAGAAGTTGCTCCCGCAATAACCTGTTTAAGCCACATTAAATTAAAGAGCTCTCCGAGCACATCACCGTTGCAATCGGAAAATCTCTTTTGT